>NC_141333.1:9537772-9900272 GCF_037954235.1 Aulostomus chinensis | reverse complement strand
ATGTGCCATAAAAAAAGGAAACAAGAAAATGTTAGTGATTTGCAGTTGTTTTGAAGTTAAATGCTTAAATATAAAAAAAAAGTGCATTTGCTGAATAACTTTCTGCTTCTGCGTTTTGTAATTAGAGCGTGAAGATTAAATGGCAAAGATACAGTGAGACTAAAGAGATGGCGTTAGAGATGTTCACTGCAAGCACACATTCAACTGAGTTGAGCTCGTTTCACATTTTGTAACTTTATTTTTTTTTCCTGCCGTAGTCAGAACTTGGTATTAGGAGAGGTCGAGTAAAGTTGGAAGAGAAAAAAAAAAAACAGACTGAAAAACTGTTACAGTCGGTGACGTCATGGCCGACTCCTTTAGTGACGGCTGTGAGTCCGACCACGGAAGTTGTGGAAAGAATCCACGTAGTTATGCATCACATAATGTGCCTTTTTGTAACATTTGAAGAGACTTTTTGTTTGTTTTGAGGAGCAATCAAAAGATCTCTATTTATTTGCAGCTTTAACTATTTTTCCATATGCCTTGTCATATTATCAGATATCAGTGTTTCATAGAACCGCCCACTGTTTTTTGTTCTCACTGCCCCCCCCCCCTGTATTTATTGAGAAAGCGTCTGCAGTGGAGAGCGATAGAAAGTAAACTGTGTTCATGGTAGTTTATAAATGTGTCAGACACATTTTTTTAAATTGAATATTCATTTTAACACAAACGGAATCGATGTGTTGCGACGCGGAACGCGTAAATCCGTCGAGTTATTAGACCCCATTTTGGCACATTTGATGATGTGGGTTCGTCATTAATACACAGACTTGGTGACTTTTGTATATTGTTGAGCACGGAGATTGGGATGAAGTTGCAAAAAAAAAAAAAAAAAAAAGTTTCCCCAAAAGTAAATAAACCAGCTTTTTAAAAAATCCTAATAAAATGTAACAGTCTCACAACAACAGACAGAAGTTGCAAGGAGTGCCAAATAGCACTTAGTGAGTGATAATCATGCACTGACAATGGGAAAAGACAATGTTGTCTCAACATTTACAGAGCGACTATGCAGAAACCTGAGTGATGTGAAGGAGAAGAGACAATGAATATCAATATTTAAGAAAAAGAGTACTTGTGTGCCCGGGAGCTGACGAGTTTTTCAGGTCAACTTCCGGAAAAGGACGAGTGTTGAGAAACACCACTGCTGAGTCCCACTACAACAACGGATGACGTTTTCCCACCATGGTGTTCAGTCCTTCATCGTGTTAAGGTCTTGGAGTCATTGAATATTCAAACATATCGACTTGAACCCGTGTGTGTGTGTGTGTGTGTGTTTCATCAATGTGTGATGTTCAGGCTATCAAAGGTCAATAGAGTTCAAATGGCTTAAATAAACTAGTGGCACCAAATGTTGTTCTTGAGTAAAAAAGATCATTTGTGACACTTTATAAGACTCGGAGTTTACTGAAGGAATAAACGTGTCATCAAACGTGTTGATTTCTGTGTCTTCTATATGAGCCACGCATTAACATCACCTGCTTATTTGCCTGCCCCCTATATTTTAGTTCAGAACTATATTAAGAACTATATCATGCAAATGTTTTTCCACTTACCGGAATATTCCAACTACCAGGATAAGACCAGAAATATAAGACGCACCTCTTCTGTATTATTATTGCCATTTTTTTTTATATGAATTTGATCACGTAAACTTTCATTCTTGTTTTATATTTTGCAAAATTCCACCCCCCCCCCCTTTAATCGCTTTTATGCCGAATGACTTTCAATTAGTATCAGATATCATTTCTTGACTGGATCTAAGCGACACTAATCTTATTGCAATTTATTGCTGCTGATATTTTTCTATTAACATTTTAGTGTAAAATCCCTTTTTTTCCCCCACTAGATTTGATATCTTCTGGCTGAGGGACCTCTAATGGTTGCATTTTATTCATCTCCTGTAGTTTATATAAATATTTTTGTGCAAAATGATATTCATTAAGCAACCATGCAGGTATGTGGAGGATGAGAGGGTGATAGAAATATCTGACATCAATATTTAATATATAATATTATTCTGTAAACTGAGAATAAAAACTCCAACATGTCCACCTCCGGAAAAATAAAAGCACATACAATCATCTTGCTCATGTTCTTTAACTATTTCACACGACACCTGAAGTCCAGTTCTTAAACAACCTTTTTTTTTTTAATCCCTCCCACCATGTTGACTAGCGCGTTCAACCATACTGACTTGAACAGTTTAACAATGTCTAATTATGAAGCTCTCGAAAGGTCAGCAGAGGTCAAACAGTTTAAATGAAACGGTGGCTTCAAATGTTGTCGCTGAATCATGAAAGATATTTTGCGGTGCTTTTTTTGCGCTTGTTGTCAACTGGTTGAATAAAGATGCAAAAGGCCATCAGGTGTGTTCAAATGTGTGTTATTTGCCCCATTCGAAACATGCCTGTGAGGGCTACTGCAGCTCTGTTGGCTCCAAACGGGACTCCTATTATGAGTCACAACACACTCATGCAATCACAAACACGTGTAGCAGCAGCAGGGTTCAGTTTCCAGTCCCCTTTTCTTCCTATACTGGTCATAAACTGGAGAACTGCCACTGCTTGTCAAAGACTCCTAATCAGCTAAAATACCACAGGGTTTAAAAAAAAAAAAAAAAAAAAAAAAAGGTAAAAGGAGGTTGTGGATGATACAAAACTCTGGATCAAGTGCAGAGAAAGAGGTTTGATGTTGGGATGAAGGTAACTACACAGTAAAAGAGGGGATTTACCATCACTCACATGCTGCGCTGGATCATTCCCTCTTTTGTGAGGGGGACAATGAGAGCCGGGGTTACAGGGCTTAAAAAGGATACGCACACTGTCACAGCCAGCAACCCTGGAGAGACACCAACCAACCCAGAGGTATCACAGGAGAACTAGATTGTGTTTTGTGGTTCTATTTCACTTTGGAGTTAAAAAAAAAAAAACCCAACATTTTTAACACACCTGATATTTTGAGGAGAAGCTGCAAAGAATGAAGAGCTTGGGAATGCATGTCAAGGAAACTGCTACAAAAAGGACCTGGAAACTGTACTTTTTTTTTGTTTTTTTGTAAATGAATCCATAAGAAACAATCTTGTGCTTTTTTTATTTGTATTTTTAATTATTTTTGGGTGTTAAGAGTTGAAACCGGTAGATGAAATAAGCAGGTTTTCTGCTGGATGACAGAGAGCGACAGTGCTGACAGTTCAGTTATTCATTATTGGAGGATATTGTGCAGTGCAGGGAGGGGAATTAGCGTTGAACAATAGCTCAGAACTGCTTGATAGGCAATCTTATTGTCATAAAGCTCTTGGCTCAAGTGCTTTGCTGGCTTTAACCAATTTGCCAGTGTTTAGAAGAACTTCTTGGTGTCTTATCTGATGCAGGAACATACGATTGAATTCTAATATCTGAAAATGTGATTTAGCATCCAAAGTACAAATGTACTGTTGCTTTCACAATCAGGGACCGCCCATAATTTGTTTTTGATGTCGTTCTAGAATATTTATCATAAGAAAAATGGGTATACTTCATCTAAATTGTCTCAGATCCTAAAAAGGCTGTTTTATTTTTGTCCAGAAGGCTCTTCCAGCTCTAACAACGCTGTCTGATACATTTCCTGCAGCCATGATGGCTCAAGTGTTTTGTTTTTTTCGTTTGAGCTATGAGTTTCCCACCATCTTTCCTTTCCTGACCAGTTGCTGCATGTTTAGGAAGAAAGAACGTCCCCCAGCTTCTCCACAATGCTGTATACTCTAGCAGGAGGAGGCACGCTCTGTGGGGTAGCCGCCCTCGTGCTTCTCATCGTTTCCACGGCAACGGATTTCTGGATGCAGTACAGGTACTCGGGTAGCTCGGCCAATCAAGGCCTTTGGAGGTTTTGCATCAATCATAAATGCCACGCCCACACCATCACTGTTGGTAAGTACTTTGGGTAACTGGCTACCAGTACATTAGTAAGTCATGTAGATGTACTTTAATATTTGTGCAAATCTTCTGAATGGTCCTTCTCCTTCGCAGCCTTCTGGGACGCAACGAGGGCCTTCATGCTGTTGGCAGTGCTGAGCTGTTTTGCTGGCGTAGTGCTCGGCCTGAGCGCTTTCACTAACGGGACCAAGAACAGGAGGGTCCGGACAGGGGGCATCGCCCTGGTCCTCTCAGGTAACACACAGAGGTTACAGGTGAGGTCGGCAGTGTGTGGACTATCTTCTCAAGCTCCTACAGCAGAAGAGATCTTTGATAGCCAGTAGTTTCACTGAGAAGGTCAAGCTAAAACTTGTTCTATGTACATGTAAAGCACATTAATATAGTTTTAAGGAAAGACTTTAAAAAACTTGGCACTATCCTTTAAAAGAGGTTAACCCTGTAAATGTACAACTCCAACTTTAACTGGTGATAAAATCGACTGAACTGCAATAAACTTCAAGGAAATAAAAAGAATGCATATACCATAAAAGCAATATGACTCATGCTAAAAGGTTTTATGGAAAAAATACTTCTCTGTTCATAGGTTTTCTTGCTCTTTTGGCTCTTGCAATTTACACGGGAGTGACAGTCACGTTCTTTGGGAAACGCTTTCTGGACTGGCGCTTTTCCTGGTCCTACATCATCGGCTGGGTGGCCATCATTTTGGCTTTTGCTGCAGGTATTTCATTTTTCAAAATTAATATTACTCCACACATATCGGTACTCCATTCGCACCACTGAATTCTCAAACACTGAAAAAAATAAAGGTGAATGCATATTTAATCTCCCTACGAGGAATTGTTGCTGTAATAATAATTTTAAAACAATTCCAAACATTTATATTTATACTTTTTTTTTTCTAAACCGCTATTCATTATCAAAGATCCCTAACCTCACCAGTGTTACCAATTCCCTGTCTTGACATCAGATGAGTGAAACTTCTGCTCCTCTAGGTGTGTTTCAGCTCTGTGCGTACCAGCGAACCACTGCAGCACCAGCTCCATCAAACGCCCCTGACAGCTGAACATCATCGCTTGGCCGCTATGCAACTGCTGCGTTTGAGTACCTAGAATAAATAGAAATCAAACACGATTCCCGTTTCCTTTTTTTTTCCCAATCTTGACCACTTCATTTCAACCACATCTTCTCGTTTGTTTGTTTGTTTGTTTTTTTAAATGGTTTTGACACATTAAAGCGAACACATCCAACAAACAAACAGGAACCCTGGATAAAAACTTATAACCGAAATATTTATTCACATTTCCTTTGAACTTGAAAGAATGAGCTCCATCTGCCCAGCTGTACAATTCCTGAGGTGACTCTCACTAAATGTTTCACTCAATCCCACAAGATGGCGCCCTTACACCTCTTACAGGAATCAAAACATCACATTTAAGACATTTGACTTTCCCGGGAAATGTTTCTGGCTTGAACTACTTAGGAACATTTCCATATTCTGGTACCAAGCACAAGGAAACCAGGCACATTTAGACAGACAAGCAAGACAGACTGTGTGCGACACAGACTGCCTGGAAGGAAGTGAGCGGTTTCAGATAAAGTGTCGGTGTGAGGTCAAGACTTCAAGGTTGAAAGATATTCCTAAAGATGTCTTGGAACTACCAGGATTGTGTTCTTAATCTGTATTATTAGAGCTAGCAGTTGCTGTAGGCATTTCCTGCAGACGCTTCGACTTATGTGCATGTAAAAACACAGGTTCATTTCATTAAGTGTAGCAGAAAGCACGCACAAGTACAGAACCTTGAGTAGCAAAACTTAACGTAGCTATTATTGGTTTCTTCACTCAGGTTTTCCGGCTTTGACAAGTCAAAATGAAGAAAATGGCCATGCAGCTGTTATAAGAGTGATAAACCGGCCTCTGTTCAGCAGGTTACCTCATGGGAGATGAAGGCGCTAAATAATCCCAGCCTTTTCAGGCTTTTTAGTTGACATCTTACATCTTGATGATCAAATATAACTCAATTTCATTCTCCATCCATGAGGTCAAGTCTTGTGTAGGATGAATAAATGCAATACACACACACGCTCACACACACACACATTTACTTTGCAACATTTGATTTATTTTCAACAATAGCAAAGCCATCTCACAGAGACTACTTTGAATTACACAGAATGCAAATAAATATATGAAGGTTCATAGTTGGATTAAGGACATTAACAACTGATACAAAATTATTTACATGAACACTTTTAATAGTGCAAAACCACACAAATACTGCCCTCATTGAGATTCTTGCATTGTGTCCAGTCAAGGACAGTGGATGTGTGTGTGTGCTGCCCCCTGGAGGGAGGTTGTAAGAACTGACGGTACTGTGTATGTACATGACAAAAGCTTAACATGAGTAAGAACTGGCTCTCCTGGAACGAGATGTAGCTGATGGATTGACTTTTGCTACGTCTGGTGAAGAAGAGCTTCTACAAGGAGGGTGATGTTAAGTCACTGAGATGTGGTGTGTGGATATGCATTGATCGGAGGCGTTTAAAAAGGGTCATAACAGGGAAAACGAAGCAGGGGAAAAAAGCAAGCATTCTGAGAAGCTGAATACAGTTCTAGATTCGTAAGTGAACTTAATGGCAAGAAGCGTTCTCTCTCAAAGGGACATTTGAGAACCAACACAGCCAAGATGTATAAAATGTGAACCCCCGTTACAAGCACTAGACTTTAGTAATGCAAAAGAGAAGTCCACATGGCAGGTAGTGCCCACCACCCCTGAGTGAAACCAATTTTAAAAAGGTCTTAGCACCGTCAGATACCACAGAACACCATCGATGCCATCAGTCCAAACACGGTGTCTGAGTTTATGACAGGCACAACACATTTTATAAAGTGCGCTTGCTCATTTGAGCTTTTCCTTTCACTCACATCTTTGTTTTTTTCCTTCTTCTAAACACGTCTTCCTAACAAATATCAAGCTCCATTTAAAAAAACAGCACGCAAAGATAAATTACATTTTGCCATGCATAATTATTATTTCTTGCATAATGAATTTTTTAGGACAACTTTTTGCTGCTGAAACTGGGACCTTATCAGCCAGTGTGACTTTGAAATCTGCTGACGACAGGAGTGATAACACGTACAGTGTCAGTCAAGTATCCAGACTGCAGACACGTGCACGAACAATAGAAATACATTGTCGGTGCTACTTTAAATAACCTGAAAGTTCTATAAATGCCACTTCGTTGTCCAGAGGCTTGTCAACGCGAGGTTGGAACACAGTGTGGTCAGTTCTTGTCAAGGTAGATCAGACATCTCAACCAGAATCAGCTCAGGTTTAGAAAAGCCACACACACTAAAACATACGGATGCCTCTGAGAGAATCTCTTGTTCTAGCATTCTACACATTTGTGCATTGATGATGCAGATCACCCAGCTGAGACTGGAGGGAGAAGAACCTCTGAGCATTGATCATTAAACAGGTTTAAATCATTCCAAAGACGAGGAAAAGAGATACTGCAATCATTGCTGATTGGAAACACGCGCGCGCACACACACACACTGAGAGAGAGAAAGGAGAGGACCATCAGGAGACTATCAAGCCTTGGTGGGCTGATCTGAAGTTTAGCCATCATCATTTCAACCCCACAGCTGGTTAGGAAGATAAACATTCAAAGTACCCAACAGTTACTCACTTGAAAGGACAGAGACAGATTTGTTCATACTGTTGAGAGAGAGGGAGAAGGGTCCAAACCAGATAGACAAACCCGTTAAAAACTATGCACTCATGCAATAGACGTGCACTCGGTGCATCTTTGGCTATGAAAAGCACTAAGTCTCTGGTGTTCAGGTGCAATCACAAGCACTGCAGCTGGCTAATGCTGATAGGTACAGCCCTGTTGAAATGACATGCTGAGGACAGGAATACATATGAGGGACAACTGATGACGTACTTTCACACATGTGGAACAGTTTCTGTCAGGCGGGTGTCCCCGTAGTGGCACCTTGTTAAGTTAGAGCCGTTTGGCTTTGGTTTGAACAACAGACTCACTGCTACCAGGCAGTGGGGTTATGGGTTTTGGCTCGGCTCTGAGGGACTAAGTCGTGGCATGTCCTTTGAGTACTGCACTAGGAGGAAGTATAGCCCTTCAAGTTCACAAACTGTCTCTGAAATTGCACAGGCTGGCCTCTCTCTGGTTAGCCCACAGCGATGGCCATGTTGGGAGCACAGTCGGGGTACATTAAATACCTCCCTATGGGTTTCTGCTGGAAAAAGGCTTAAGTAATCCTCCAATCACGAGTCAACCAATCTCTCCTGCAGCTGGTGAGTGTTACGTGTCTTGGTGGTACCTATGAGGAAGACAACATGCAAACACACGGCATTAACAAAGAAACCTGCTTAAGCTGCGTACACATCTAATAACGCTTTGAGTACTTCGAGACACGGAAGAAACACTGCACCCTTGACAGAAATTCTGCGGCTGCGTTTCCTTGACGCATTACACAACTATGATTCAACAATACAAAATCCTTACCCTGAGATAAACTATTACTAAAAGATGCATAACCAGAACACAACAATAGCAAAGTGGAATACTTCTGTGAAAATACTATTGAGATGACCAATTTGTGACCTGTTAGCGAACCTGCCGTAGGTAACAGGTTACTAATTATGGTTTGATTTTAAGCCTGCTGGGATATTTTAATAACCCTGAAAAATTAATAAAATGTTTTAACACATACAAGGCGAGAGCTGTAATCCTCGTGGTATGTTTGTAAAGTTTATGTATCTATTGAGGAAAAAACATGAGAAGAGACTTGACAAGAGTGTGAAGAACTGGCCTAACAGTGGTGAGATCTTTAGATCAGAACTATAGAATATTACACCTTCCCTCTTTGCCTTTCTTCCCGTGAGATGTGAGAAGAAACCAGGTTTTAAGACAGAAAAACGTGAAACTAATAATCAGGTATCTTAGCCGCGTTCGCATGAGAGAAGGAAATAATGATGCTGAGGACTCACCCGCTCTGTAAGTTGAACTCAGGCAGTGCACCGAGAGATGTCAGCTGTTCCTCCAGGGCTACTATACGTAAGCCGATGTAGCCGGAGGACAGCAGCAGCAGCACAACCCTGCAACCAGCAGAAAACACCAACTTCTTATTAGTAACAGGAACCAAAGTTCATGTTATACATCATTTATAGTAGCTCTAAAACAATAGGAGAATGGCAGAGGAGGATTTGCTGTTGCATGATGAGATTCTGTTTGGATACTGTCAAACAAGAGGCAGTCAGAGGGAGACAGAGCATCTAGGAGGGGAGGAGAGTGAGAGGAGGTGCCACTTACAATATCAAGTAAATGAAGAGTAGGGTGTTGAGGGTGCTGGCCTCTCTCTGAACCAGCAGGGACTTGGCCTTTTCTGTCACATTCCAAAGCCATGATCCACCTGAGCCACAGACAACATAGCATGAACACCACTGTCACGTTGGACATTCATTTGGTTTTATGATATCAATGACATTTGAGAGGTGTGAGCTGAAGCTGCTTAACATTACAGGATATGGTGGAATTCTCTGACGTGTCAACCACAAACATTTTCCAGGTTCAAGTTTCGATGTGAGAAGCAAGGGCCTCATCAAGTGTTTGAAATGAGTCTAACTAGAATAGCCAATCCTGGCCTGTTGCTGCCTGCGTGGATGAGTGTTTTTATTACCTGAAACTGACAGCTCCTCTGAAGACGAGCTATCACTCTGCTGCATGTGCAGGCTCCTGAGTGTGGGTCTAGTTCCATTAAGCAGGGCTTCTACAGAGACAGAGAGAGAGAGAGAGAGAGAGAGAGAGACAGAGACAGAGACAGAGACAGAGAGAGACAGAGAGAGAAAGATCCATGTTAGCCTATTTTAGACCTTGACCTCTTCATGTCTACTAACTGGGACAGAAACGGGATCATGGGATATTGGCACCAAAACAAAATGTCATGAGTTTTTGTCCATCAATCTGTTGATACTGTCAGCTGATAATGAGTCATGTTCTCCTGCTGCTCTCACACGTGATCACTGTAGGTACACGCAAAAGGGATACATGACTTGTTCTGTTGCGGATGGAGAAAAAAAAAAAATCACCTTACTGTGATTAAGTGTTGACCTCTCACCTTTGTGTGTGCAGTGCAGCGGTCTGTTCTGTAATGACTGTGACTCTGAGCCATCGAACTGGTCGAAGCTATCGTCCAGACTGGACTGGCTGGAGTTCTGTAAAGATAAGACGCAAAGAAATAAATGACATAGAAGAGAAGTTGTTTCAAATATGGTAAAAAAGACTGTTTTGCTGTAATATTGGCTGGGGCCTCTGCTGATTGTTGATTCTGTCTTACCACAAGTTTGCTCTTGTCAAAGCTGTTTTCAGCTGAGGAGAAGATAGGGCTACTATTGGTGCTGCCACACTGTTAAAAAAAAGAAAAAGAAGAAAACAGTAATCCATTTGTATGTATCAAAATTTACAGCTTGACAAAGACTGGCCTTTTTACATTGAGTGACAGTTAATGCTTTAAAACAGCGAGTGCATTTATTCAAAAGTTGTGGGGAAATTTGCTCTAACAAGAAAATGTGTCTGGAGCTCAAAACAGAAATGAGCTCAAAGTACAAATGCCATGAACAGGTTGTGTCACCTTTGACTGAATAAATATTGCAGAATATGTGAGAAATTCCAAACCACTCACCTCCAACTGAGGACAGACTGAACACAGCAGTTGATAACATCCCTCTCTGTTCCGCAAGGACACAAACAGGAACTGAAGCAGGACAGAGAACAGAGAGGACGGGGTATTAACTAGCTGCTAGCAAAGATCTGCATTTACACGTATCTGTGAAACATAGCATATGGCTTTTAAAGATTCATATAGAAGGTACGGAGACGGAGGTGGGGAACTGACCTTGTCTCCTGCTGTGGTGCGGATGGACAAGGCGTTGGGTACCAGCAAAGCTGTGTTCTGCTTCTTCACTATGTGGATGCAGGAAACTGGAATCGTTACCTGCAAACAACCACGTGCAACGATTAACCTCCAACACGCATGTAAAATTAATCACTCGTATTGAGGGAATTGCACGTTCAGGTTTAGAGGGAAGTCAGGCCCGAGTGGAATGGATCCACAGTGCTGAGGAGTTCCTACCTTAGTGTCCCTGAGCAGAACCGAGGAATAGAAACAGGCGTTGCTCTCGGTGATGTACAGACGACCATGGTAGGGCACTTCCTTCTGCAGGGCACAGATGTAGGCTGGGACAGAGAGGGAGGAACGCATACATTTTTTTAACAGTTCATTCATTCAGCAATGAATTCGTAATCCTTTTCTTCTTTTCTATCAACCTACCATGTATCAAGTCTTCACCCTCGGGAATGTCTGGAAACAACTTATGGAATGTTTTGTTGTGCTTCAAGAAACTCTAAAAGGAGAGAAGATATAATCGTTCAAAGTCAAGAAAATCTGGAACTGGGATGCTTGGCGTATAGATGATACCGGGCTGTCTTTGGACAACAAAATTATTTAGTCCATTTTGAGGCCAAATGCACATCAACTGACGTATTCATGGTACGGCATGTTTGTATATAAAGCAGTCAATTAATTTCTTCAGATACTCATTCAAACTGAAGTTGGACTTACACTTTGTGTGCCACTGCTCTCAGTTCTGTCAAAGCTTTTGCTGTCAACATCAAACGTCTGTGACCTGCAGAGACAAAGAGCACAATTCACACATGAAAGAAGTTTGTGGTTGCAGCAGATGAGTGTGTGAATGTGAGAACATCCAAATTCACAACATGACAGAGCACTGCAACACGATAGAGGACTTTACGCAGCACAAGCCTCTCTGCTGCCTCTAAAAAAAAACCAACCTGTACTTCTCGTCAGGAAGTGTTCCAATGAAATGAAAGAGAAACTACATGAATTTGAAAGAAGGTAAATTCTACTGAAACAAACGAATAAACAAACAAACAACCTCTGATTAATAAACGAATTAGTAGTCGAAATATACAATGTATGCGTGTATGCCAGGGATTGTATTTCTCTGGGAATGTAAAATGCCACAGCGAGCTGCCACGGTCCCTCCTTCACGCACTAGGAGCTAGGACAGACACCAAACACAAATACTGTTTTGTACGTACTGGACGGCTTAGATTTGGGGCTTTTTTTTGGCCTCCTTAACATATATTCTTTCTGATAACTGCTGAAAAAAGGTAGAAATATGCATTGTTTTTGCAGTTTTCCTCAGCCACACGTCATGATGAGGAGAGCAAGACTGGCTCTCTGCAGCCAGGTGCTTGTTGCTCCTGCTGATACAGATTGTAAGAAGGTGTGTTTGGCTTTATGCTGACCATGAACATACTGCATACACTTGCTTGCTGCTTGCTTAAGGCCGCCCATGGTTGCTGCTCAAAACCACATTTTACGAATCAGACAAACAACAATTGTCGCCATCTATACACTTGGATCTTTTTTTGGGTAAAATGCAATTCTTGGCTGATTTGCTAGTTTCATCCATGAGCAACAAAGAAGAGCATGTTCACGCTGACCAGTTCAAATGAATTGATGGAATGAATGATTAAAATGATGTTTTAAATGTCATGATGCTCTGACTGTCGCGTAGAGAGAAAGATCAAACTTCAGACAAATATCACAATAATCAGACATCCATTTGAGAGATTTGAATCATGTGAGAGGACTAGCGGTCCACCATGGCTGTGCAGTCATGAGTCTATCACGACTGTAACAGCTGAGACTTCAGGTCTGGTCTTGTGATCCATGTTCAGCTCAGCTTCAGAGGCTCCACCATATCAAATGGAGCCCCCCCCCCCCCCCCCAACTATCAAGAGACGGACTAATATGAAGGTTTTAAAATTCAAAATTTGGCATTTCAAAGAATAATAAATATCAAAAAAGACAACTTCAGTTCACGAGACTGTCTCAGGAGCTCAAAAGAAAATGAGTGTTTAAAGAAGTTAAAAATATTACACAAACACCAAAACGCTGAAGCCTTTTACTACCTTTAATACATTTTGTAGCATTACATGTTACCTAAAACTTGTGGTACCTGATGGAGAGTTGTCTGGTGAGGGTTTTCTGCTGTTGCTGGATATCGAGCTGCGCAGCCTCCAGGCTCAAGGCTTTCCTGGCCTCCGCCTTCTTAACGCTGCCATTGCTTAAGCTGCTCCTGCTTTTTTTCACCTTGGCCGGCAGCCCACCACCGCTGCTCTCTACAGGGTAGCTGCTGGGAGGGAGAAGTAGGGCTTTAGTAAAATATTAACATTTAAAGCCATTTTCATGTACTTGTACAATAGTTAGCGCAACAACATCATGTCACACTGGAATCTCTGCAACTCTGGCGAAATTAAGTTGAATTGTAGAATTCTACACAGGAAGTTCACAGTGAGATCAACCTGATGGCAGATTACAGACTATGAAACCGATGAAAGCAAATCAAAATAAAACAGGAGAAGGACGATCGGGAGGTCACCACATCTTGAAATGCTCCCAACTATTTTACTGTCTGTACAGTAGTTGTCAAGACTCCTGTGTTCTACAGAGGGTTTGATCATCCAGAAACAGAGAACAGATGGAAGCAAACCCTGCGTTTTTGTGGCACAGATCAAACTTCAAATTGACTTCGGTTTCATTAATTCTGACACAGATCTGAATGAACAAACCACCTGATTTCTGCAGTAACTGAGGGCTCTGTGATAGCTCAACTGACGTTGAGCATCTTATCTTTATGATGTGCTGGGCAAGGTTACTCTTCTCCAAATCAGAAAGTTTTATTGAAATACGTTGCATCAGCACTCCGACCGCGACGCTGCTGTGTGGTTACACATCCTGGTTGCTTTACAAGCTCAACACAGGCTTTTGTTCTAAACCTGACAAGCCTGTCTAAATATGCCATTTCAATAAATTGCTGTGGAATGAAGGGCGCAGGATCTACTACAGCCGAGACTTCCTTGATATATCAAAAACACACACTAGAAATTCATTGAAAGAACTCAGTGAAATATTCATGAACAGAGCTATTTTTGAAAAGTTAATTTCAGAATGGAGATGAAGAACAAAACAAGATAGCACATAAAAACAAAAAAACAACAACCGATAACAACTTACTCACCTGGTAAATTTACATCTTTTTGATGAACGGAAAACCATATACCTACCGACAGTAGGCATTTCCTTTTCTGAACAAAAATCCCTAAAAAAAGGTATTCTCACTAGCCTCTTGCCATCCTTCATCTAAGACAGACAAAAAAAATTTAAAACACTAACCCGAAAATAGTTTTATAGTTACTATTTTCAGAGTTCCTGTGCTAGTTGAGCCAAGAGTCTGTTGCCGTGTTATTGCAAAGAGGAAGCCTCTCTGTGCTGAGAATGGTGTGACACTCCGTAGCGGGTGACGTCAAAGTCAGCCACTCCCCCAGAGTCAAACAGGCATGAAAGAGCCCAGCAGCATATACACAAACATGCAGTCAGTGGAGCGATACACAGGCACCGACATGTTTGAGAGAGCAAGGCCCATTCCTTCAAATTCTTCCTCTCACAAATATTACCGAATTCAAAATCCTGTCTTGTTGGGATTTGCTCCGCTTATTATATAAAAAAGCGGTGAGGCACTCATACTGGCTGAACTTGCTTGATTAAGGAGTAATGCATTTGCCACGTCTGCCTTTAGGCAGAAATCCATCCAATGAGACAGCAACAGAACAAACTAAATGGCTTCCTTAAACTCCTTCAGGTGATACAGGTCAAAACTTTTGGACAAACTCACTCAACTAGCGGCACAAGAGCAACACAAATATTCACATTACCCGCTTAGGTCCGAACGAAAAGATATACTGAGCTTTATTTAGGTTTCTCTTTTCTCATTCCTGAGTTAATTGGAGTAAAGTTCAGTTTGGCAGAAATGAAATGGAATGTGGCTTCATCCGAAATCCAACCCTGTAGTTAAGCCTGACTAACCGTGTCAAATCTAGGAGTGGTACATAATTAACATGCTAGCCTGTAGTTTTCCAGAATCTATTGTGGCCACTCTAATGTAGATCTCTGTCTTTGCTCACCTGATCCATTTCCCCTAGACAAGGGGGGTTAAAGTGACAGGGCAATAGAAGCAGTACTCAAAGTCTATCAGGTGTTTGGATTTCTCAACAACTTCCTTTTACTCAGGACGAGCGGTAACCATTAACAAGGTCAAGTTGAAGCCTCTCCTGTAACAGCCCCTTTCCATTGACATCATCCTTATATGGCTTGTCAGTATAATTTCTGTCTGACCGACTGGCAACAGCCAAACTGTCAACATTTAATGTAAATATCTCATACCAGAATCAGAATTATTCACATTGTGTAATGTGTTTTTATGACCAACTTATCAAACAAAGACTGTCAATGTAATAGGGAATTAAAATGCCACAAACATCATGAGAGGGCAGGTGCTGGCAGCAGTTGGTAGCTCCTTGAAAAGCTCAAAGTAATGATGTGATAATGAAGTGAGGTCTGCACAGTGTTACACTGGTGTTTCTTAATGACTGCACACATGTACATTTCCAAAACAGGAGGAGGCTTATCTCAATTAAATAGTTGAGTCATGAACCACACAGAGGCCTTGACCTTTGACCCACTTCCCCCGTGGAGCACCATGTCACACCAGTAGACCAAATCAATACTGGGCCTGGTTTCTAATCACAGCCGTGACTGCCGCCTGAAATCAAGCACAGGCACATCGAATTCTCTCTGCAGCTGAGGCTTAACGGACATGGACACACTAAATTCTAGGAGCACAGATTTATCTGGACTCGCTCCTGGATTGGACTAATGCAACAAACAGCAACATCACATGTTAACAGTGGCATGTTCTGTGAAATGGCGATTACTGACAAATATTATACATATGACGACATTTTATCTGCATTTTTTTCCTTGTGCAATCGCAAATGAGCAGATTTCACACAATTGCAAAGGCAATTAGCCCATTCTGCGAACACTTTGGAAAAAAAAAATCAATAATTGAGAGAAAAAAACAAAATCAATCTGTTGAACTTTACACAGGCGAACGGGATTGTTGATCTATAGCCTCGAAGCAAGTGGAAATCACACAAATAGAAGCTAGCATGAAGCCAACACTAACTATAAGATACAGAGAAAGCAGAACTAACTAGCATGCATACATTTACACACCAGCCCTGCCTCAACAGAAGCAGGCCGAGAGGCACAGAGCAACTCGATGCGTTTTCTCACCTTACCTTCCAAGAACCTCCGAGGAACGGGACTTGATCAGAGCACCCTTTTGGTTCAACAAGACTTTTCCTCTCTCTCCTCCTCTATCCATGACAAACAAAGTTATCCCTTCAGGACTTCCACAATCTCAAATAGCTTGTAGCCAAACGAAGGAAAATTGCAGCTGCCCCTTTTGCACTTAGACCTCGAGCTTTGACAGCTAGATGCAATGGGTGTAAAGGTCCTTTTTACTGCAACAGTTTAAAAAAAAAAAAAAAGAGGACTGAGAGCTGAATATGAGTACAGTGCCTGAAATGTAAAGCAGGAGAGACAAACTGCTGCAACAGAAGGTGGTAGATGGTGTAACTGTGGGGGGGTGGGAAACACTTTGCCAGGATTTTCATTGTTTAAAAGCCTTTACAGTATGACAATGCAGCATTCAATAGCCCGATCTAAAAGTAAATAGCTTTGAAAGTAGCTGGTAAAATGTGCATGACAATAGTTAGCTCACAGCCATTGTGGAGGATGTGAAAGGGGGCCATCGCACACAGATATTGTGTGTGAGCGGAGAGAAAGCTGCTCAGGAAATATAAAAACAACTGTGATAACCTTGTTAAACTGTAAATATAGCAGCAGTGATAGCTGAGACCTAACTTACAGGGTTTCAAACCTCAGACATCAGCATCCACAAAACCCAGCATGACACTGGCTGACATCAGCCTCTATTGAGACAGTACCAGTAACCTCTTTAGTTTAGCGACAGGAGAAATGCTAGGAGATGTTATAAATGGATTTAGTATAAATAAAACCACATAGATCAGGGTGTCGCTGCAGCCATGTAGCTTCTTACGTTCCCTAAAGGTGAACTTTTTAGCATGAGATTTCCTTTGAAGCGGGGGGTAGGTTGAAAGCAAAACAACTCCCCTAGGAATAGAATAATGATGCCATTATTCTTTGCCCCGGTGAGAATGAAGATCCTGTGAATCCGGCTGCTGACATCAGCAGGTTTGCAGAACTAGGGCCCTTTGACAAAATCACCAAAATGAGCCCCGGGCCCACATGTGAGCCAAGTCCAGTTTCCCATCCATGAATCCTCCTTCCGATCGGCTGAGAAATAGAAGAATGGAATTGTGTGACAGTGCCATCTTCTGGACAACAATGGATTATTTTTTATTTTCTATGTGAACTGCTGATTACTCATCATCCAACAAAAAACACTGATTTCAGAGCAAAACAAATGGTTGCAGTAGGCAGTTTCTCAGCTAAATGAAACTATGCAGGTGTTGAATTGGTGTGGGAAAAAAAACAGTCCAGTGACATCAAAGCAGACACATAGTACAACCGGCAGGACTGTTACTATCTAGTTTCTATTCATGACCAGTAATCTATGATAAAAACTCTTGAAATATGAGTCTAAGTTAGACTGGAAGGGATTATCTGTCTGTACATGTATTTCAACAGAGCAGTTAGGAAGGGCAGGGATGTGAGCCGCTCATAATGGCAAAATAACATGTAGTCCGTGGCGCCCAGCCAGGATTCAGTCTGCAGGAAAACTGTGTGTGTGTGTGTGTGTGTGTGTGTGTGTGCGTGCGTGCCAAGTGGAACAGAAAGAGTGTGTGAGTGCATGTGCTGTACAGAATAATTTGAGTGTGTGTTTCAGAGGGAAGTCATGTGGCCCTGAGCACGCAGCACCTCTCTCCACTTCCTCTGTGCTAACTGTGGATGGAGACAGAGAGGGTCTTTCTTCAAGGCTACCCAGTGCTCTCTCTGCAACCACAACCATGTGACAAGGTGGTGGAAAATCTCACTAAATATTACATCATTAAAGACCCTATCTTCAATTTTGGTCAGCATCAAAAATCATATACAATAGTTATCATACCTAATAAGATCCTGATGTTAAAAGCTGAGTTAAACACACTGATGGGTTTATCAATATGACTATATCAGTTGGAATTCATCATGCTGCTGTGAAAATCAAGAGGTGAAGACCCTAAACAGAATATATCCTTTTTTCCAAACAATTTGACAAGGGCAGAGGAGGAGCCATTAGCACCACCTTGACAGAGGCAGCACATGACTCCAACCATGACCAGCTGGTTAGGATGCAACCCTTCAATTACCCTCTAAAAATCCAGCTTACTTGGGCTTCCCTCCACGCCCACAACACATCTCATAATTTAGACATACAAGATGTGCACAACCCAGAGCCATCTGAGCTCATTCCTGGGAGCATCTTCCTAGAGACGACAGGACGCTGTAGAGGCTGCCCCACCCAGCCTATTCCAAGCTCCTCCAGCTCTACCAGCTTGGCTGTAACAACAAGTTCACTTCCTTACAATGAGGAATTTCTGATTTCTGTGAACATTTGCAAAGCAAATTACAATAAGATAGTGAGAAGGTGTTCAGCTTTGTTCATCTGCTACTCAAATCTTCATAACACCTTCATTCGATGAATTTTCATGTACTGGGAAGACAATGTAAATACTATGTCTGCATGCTGCCTTTATATGGTCTGCCTGAGGTCTGACACGCTTAATGTCAACACTATCAGGTATGAAAAGCCTGTGGAGACAGATAATCCCCCTGCATACCATTATACCAACACACCATAGCTATGTTGATAACCAGGAGGCAAAATCTGATTGGGGGCTCTTGTACTCCAATAAAAGGCTATCCATGGGAAGGTGAAAGGAGAGACTCAGAGGACGAGGAGTACTGACACGACCACTACATGGAGGATTTATATAACACCATGTAGGCTACCACCTGTGGTAGACTCATGGCAGCTAAAAATAGGCTGTTCTGAGAAAACATACTTGTTATTCCCATGTGTGACAAGTATGTGGGTTTCCCTGGGGGGGGTAGAGAGCAAAATATTATCTGTATGTTCAGAGGAGTGCGTGCGTGAACATGGTTGTAATACGTCTGTGCCAGGCTGCTCTGGATCAGGACCGGATCATCTGTGATCAGTGATGCCACTCTGACCCACATACAAGAGTGACCTAAGTCGTGATTTCAGAGCAGGAGGCACATGAGATGCTGATCAGATATGGACGGGGCAGCACAATTCATAGGAATTTAATCAACATTGCAGAAGAGCTTCAGTTCAATGCCAATTTCTAATCAACTAAAAGTGCAATATTTGTCAAAGGCTAATAGTCAAAATACAGTTTGAGATTGGATATTTTGAACATGAAACTTATCAAGCATGTTTTAAACTACTAATATTACAGCTTTGTACACTTGAGAGTTTGGATTAAACCCTGACCATCACGTGATGGGTGTATGTCACCCTGTATTAGCTCACTCTATCTCCTGTATTTATTCCTCTCCACCTCCCTCAAGCCTTTAATTTTTGGGTTTTTTTTGGTGCAATATTTAAAGCTTAAATTTAATTTTCAGTTGTTTTGGGCTCTGTCTTTGCATTTGCAACTCAAAAATATGCATAAAAAGAGCTGTTGTGAAAGGCACCATATTCTACAGACATTTCTTTGCCACAGATCTCTACACAAAAGTCCCAACTTCACAACTTAAATTTGTATAACAATGAAAAGAAGAATCACTCTCAAAAGGGAACTATCCAAAATAGTTCCAAGTTGATATCCCTTCCTATATATTACTTGACAAAAATGGTACTGCAAACAAACTTAATCATATTCCCAGACGACACTTTTTTCCACCGGATTATTCCGTTTGTTGTAAATCAAGACAGGTGTTCAGAGCAGCTTAATGAGTGACTAAGCTAACGATGACGGCGGATCTGATAATCTTGTGTACATTTTCTACCGTCGGCTGTGCTGTAATTACACTTATATGGCAGATATGGTCCAACCACCATCGTTAACAACCGCCGTTATATATCTGGGGGTCACTACGTGCTCTTTCTACGGTTTAGGTTGTGTGTTAGTGATTGAAAAACTAGTTGAAGACCATTTAAAACGGCACCACATCATCAACCAAGCTATCGGTTGCTAGCATTACATACCAACCGGCACTCGTATTCGCCTCTCGTTTTACGCATATTGCAATGATTTGTTTTATCTCCCGAAATAGCCTTCTCATATAGAGCTAAGACACTGAGTCATTAAAAAGTAAAATAAAACAGATTAATATAATAATGTTGACAGTAGAGAACCGCTACCCATTAGCATCCACCCTGTTGATGATGCTCACCGGCAGATAGCGGTTCAGCTAGCCTTCCACGTACCTCTCCTTCATGAAGTGCTTGATTCTCACAATGGCTTTCTCGTCGATCTTCCTGAGGAAGGTTTTCAATCTTTCTCTCTTGTTTTCAAGCATTCTTCCCTCAGCCAGTGGTGGTCGGTTCGTGTAGAAACGACGCTCCACGCCAAACTCCTCCGTTTTTGTTTGGATTCTGCTTCTCTTTTTTTGCTCCTCTCACTTCATCTACGGCCGATTAAGATAATGAGCTTAAATCGGACCAAGTTTCTGACCAATCAGCATCGAGAACGATCGGGGGGAAACCGGTCATGTCAGATACATCTTCCAATCAAAACGAGGTAGTTGGTTTTACAAGACCACCCATTACCTTATATGGTAGTTGGGCTGTCCCCGTTTTAAGAGATCTCGATGTGGAAGGGCCTGTTTTATCATTGCTGTCTCTTGGTCCCCAAATCAATAATTTACACGTTAACATTTCACGTGTGCACGACATATGTAATACATATTGTAGTTCACTCAAAGTTACTCATCCATGTACATTTGATTCACTGTAGATAAACAAGTTATAAGGAAGGAAGGACAAGGAAGATACTGTTGTAAAACCATAAAAGACTGCAAATTATCGAAAATTCACACTGAATTCTGAGGAAGAAAAACTTCTATCATCAGTTCTTTTAAATAGAACAACAGATACAATAAATCACAGTGTTCCCGTATAATGTTCTGATCTTTTTGTGTGTGTTTGAACTGGGTTTGAAAATAAAATTGCCTGGATGTCACAATCCGGTCCTCTGAGGAAGCAGGGGTGCCACGGCAGACCAGGATTCAGTTGATGAAGGGCTACCCCCTGCCTCAGTGGAGATAAAAGCAACAACTGTTGTAACAAATGGCAAAGTCACACACCCATGATATGATCAGCTGACCAAAGCTATAAGGCCAAAGTGTAATTGCCAGCTAAGCCACCTCATAATAACAATGGAAGACTTCTGCTGCACAAACTGGTGCATTGTGAAAACAAGAACCTTGGGTTTGAGCCTTATGTGTCAGAGAGCATTTGAATAGATGTCCTTGAGTAAGAGTCTTTGGTTTTGGGAAGAGGTTTTGAAGCAGACCCTGACCGCTGATCACCAGGACCGTGTGTACCAGTGCCAGGAGAATATCTAACCACTAGTGGCCTCCAAAACCTCATCAAATGTGACCTTGGTGCTTTTTAAAAAGTTTTCAATCAACACGAATGAATTAGGTGTTGAAATTTGAAACAATAAATGGGATTCCTATATTATTTTTCTAGAAAAGGATGAAACATACAAAAAAAAAGTGATTTTTAACAACTGCCCACTTTTCCAGAGTTTCTTTAGCTATCTCAATAATGTAATTATACTAAATTAATTTTGCTGCGTTCGTCCTCTAAAAGGTAATAAATCATCTAACAAAGGTGATTTGAGCAGTGGCAAAGCTGTGTTAATTCTTGCTTCAAGATGACAAACAAGCAAAGAAACAGCGGGGCGTGAAGTAAAGACCAATTTTTACATAACTCTAACTTTTAACGTTATATATTCACATGCAAGAATGTTGGTTAAAAACATGTCGCAATCTGGATTGATAAAAGAAGAAAGAGTCCCTTCGTCACATGTTTGTCATACTTTTCAACACATTCATGACTGTTGGTATATTACAATAATAATAGTCGAGAATGTTTCATTCATCACATGATCAGAACACAGCGAGATACTATTAACACTTATAAACCCACGACAGAGACGTTAAGAAAGGAAACCTGCTCATTATCAGGTAACAGTTTTGAGTGGTGGGAGGGGACCAATATGCACAGTGACAGCCCCCCCCCCCCCCCCCACCCCACACACACACACACACCTCACCAGGCAGCTGAGGCCCTACTGAGCTTCCGGGAACAGAAGAGGCAGTGTACTGGCACATGACACAGCAAACACACCACCCTCACACAATCTGGCCCCAAGCATCCCCCCCTCTGCCCCCCCCCCCCCCAGTCTTCCCTGCTGGCTCCTCTGCCAGAACACAAAGACGATAGAGAGAAGGAAATCACTCGCCAGGAGGAAGTGTTTGACGCAATGAGGAGGCGTAGAGACAGTGAAAGTGAAAAAGAAAAAAAAAACCCAACAGGCTTTTCTTGACTCATCAGAATGACGGTTTGATTCATAACTGGGAAACGTGAAGAAGTGGCCGATAGGATTGGGATTAGATAAGCCTGTGTATCCCCCCAGAGGGAAATTCCGGCGTCACAAAACCTCCAAAATATCATAGCTAGAATTCTAGTTAAAAGCCACAGGTTTACTGTCTTTTACATTTTGTTATTCAACTGATGCCAAATTGTTTTATCGTTTTCTTTTCCTCTTGGACCTTACCTTGGCCTCTAGTGACTTTAAGGGAGAGAGACTTTGAAGAACAACTGTAGAACTATCATTGTTTTGACATTAACATGATATAATACGGCAGGACTGAAAAGTGAGCCATCCTTACATTAAGAGGGTTGCGCTCTACAGTTAAGAGAGACAACTACAGATTATTATTACCCCTGAGGTTTTATTCTGTGTGAGATCGTTTGCTTTTATGTTTGTTCGTCAGCAGGATTACGCAAAAATCTAACCTGGCTGATTTTCAGGAAATGTGGTGGAGGAGGGGAACGTGCGGGGCCAAGGACGAAGCCATAAAATTTTACAGCGGGTTTATTTACCAGTGCAAAAAAAAAAAAAAGAAGACTTTTTTTTTACATATTTGCTTTGGTGGAGGTTTACAATTTACAGAGTTACACTCTAGTCCTCCTAGCTTGCAGGGATCATTTCCAGAACGTCTGCTAAAATTACCTACAAGTTGTAAATGATGAAATGTATGATTGAATCATTAATTTATGGAGCATTTTAAGGCAATCAGTCATTTCCAGTTTACTCTGAGGAGGCTGTTGAATTTATTTTTGGTAAATATTCTATAATCTTTTGTCTTCACAACATCCCAAAAATATCTGGAGAATGCAGGTAAAACACATTTGTAAATATTCAACTTTATGGTGGCATCATTTGAAATGATATACGTCAGTAACATGTTGAATTAAAACATCACGTTTACTGTTTGTTTCTGTCCCATTCTAACTTACGCACATGATCTTGGAGGTTCTCAAATTCTGGAATAAGAAAACACTAGGATTTGTGGATGAAATGAAAAAAAAAATGACTGCAGTCGGAGGTCAAGGCCGCTGTGACGGGCGCAGTTTGGAGAGGAACAGAAACGCATGTGTTGTTGCATGTGTTGTCTTGTTAATATAATCCTGCGTGAAATCATTTGTATGACATTTAAAAGGACATAAAAAAAACATCATTCTGAGAACGGAAAGGGAACTTCCTGTTGAAAGTGTTCTAAAAAAAAAGATAGGGAACATGGAGGTATAGCATGGAGGTGGGTGGGTGTGTCAGATGTGCATAATCTCTGAGCGCTGAGTTCCTGGTTAGATTTCACTTCCTGATGAATGTCATTACTTGACATTTTTATGGTAATATTCCCAGGAGCTTTTTAGAACGACAAAAATTTCGCCAGTTTGTCTTGATGGGTGTGAATAGTTTATGCAATAACTTAAAATAGCGGTCGCCTGGATTCAGTTTGGGGCCGAGCGTAAACATCATCAGTGCTGACCGAAAAATTGGATTTCAAAAATGTCAATTATTGTTCAGAGGAAAATAATAAATGTGAAAGCGAATGTCAGAAACATGTTCATCATCGCAATTGCTTGAAGTGCTGCTGCACGTTCTGCAAATATTAACATAGGAGTCTCAAAGCCCGAATTGTTCACCCTTGATCCAGTCAATATTTGTAAATGATTTCAACATTATTGAAAATAGAAAGACACACCGTCTGTTGCCAATAAGCTGTTAGCCTGAGCTGAGTAAAGGAATTTGAAAGACGTGCTTACATTTCTTTTCCTACTCCTCACATATTCTCTGCAGTTTGAGGAATCCTGTGCGTTTCACTGTCGTCAGGACGTGACCTTACCGGACTGTTAATGTATTGCTTGAATATTGATTTTGTGTGCATTATTCCTTATTGATTAGTAACATGTTGCCGGACTCAGCTTTAAAGAGAATAGCCACAGATTATCGTGTACGTCTCTGCGTGAAGAGAAAGCCATGTGTTTTCTTCTTTGTTATCAGTTGTAAAAAGAATGCTTTACCAGGAAGATCCTGATTATCAGTGGCTGGAGTAAATATGCTGACCTTGGGAGTCTTAACATCGCCTTGGCCTGGAAAAATGAGGGTGTGACACAGAGACAGCTGCAGCCATGCACATTGCAGCACGGGTGTGTAGGAATGCTTAGTTAGCAGGATGAAAGACAGAGGTAGAGAAGTGAGATTCTTGACTTTGGTTAAATAGCACAATGAACACTTATTTATGCGCACGCACAGCAAGTGCAAGACATCAAACCTGAGTCGTTCTCAGTACCGTTCATGTAGCATATATTACTGTTTAATTAATACTCATTCCTGGACATTAACATATTTGGAGTTTGGAGTTTCATTCTAGGTTTTTAAAAGTGACCTGTAAAGCTGAACTCTTGCTGACACACAAAACAGAGCTCTTAAAAAAAAAAGAAGAAGAAAAAAAAGTATTTATTTCTATTTATGAAAAATGCCCTGCTTCAGTATCTGTTCTGGGTTGGCGTCACAAAAAAAACCCCATTTTTTTTCCACAATTTTATTTTTCATCTGAGTATCTTACCTACGAAAGGAATATGTTTCTATCTCCAAAATGAGGCCCACATGTGCCAGAGTTGGTAACAGCATCAACAACAGCGCATTCTTTTATTTTCACAGTTATACAATGATTGACATGTCGGTGAAAAATAGTCGAAACTATCGGTTGTCTCTGGTCTTCTTTTGGGGGGGGGGGGGGGGGGGGGGACATCACATGAGGGGAATACGTTGATCATATCACAGGTTTTTTTTGGGGGGGGTTGACTGACTGAATTATGTGCAAAAGGTGACCGTTTTGTTTTTGACTTGAAGCTCTGAGTCAGCTGACTTCTCTTTACAAAGCTTTCATTCTGTCTTATCTGC
Source organism: Aulostomus chinensis (assembly GCF_037954235.1). Classification (NCBI taxonomy): domain Eukaryota; kingdom Metazoa; phylum Chordata; class Actinopteri; order Syngnathiformes; family Aulostomidae; genus Aulostomus; species Aulostomus chinensis. The sequence continues at coordinate 9,874,827 of NC_141333.1, read as the reverse complement.
CTGAAATCAGATGAAGTATTTTGAAGATGATTGGGCAATGTAATACTGTACTACTGTAGTTCTCCTATTATCAGAAGTGCTAATTATGAATATTAAGTGCAGTTGGTGCTACATGAAGTTTCATTTCCAAAAGGTAATGTTTACTCCTTCATGTTAAACTGGAGCACATTTACATAATATCACATAATATCCACACAGGGAGTTTATTAATATGATATCACAAATGTCGTGTTAACTGTACACACTTTTACTAGAGAAGGAATCTGATATCCCACAATCCTTTTCAGTTTCAGAATCAACAGCCGCCTATGTGAGTGCAACACCTGTTTATCAGCCTGCAGTCTGTAGGGCCAAAAAGGTCAGTGCATCACCAAAGATTCACCCCAGCAACCGCATTTCATTCAATGAAGCCAGGAAAGGGGGGCACCTTAGTCCCTGGCCAAAGAGATCATCTTACCTGATACACTGGGACGCGGTCTTACCTTGTTTAGAAGTCATGTTTGTGGACGTGCTGGCTGTTTTCACACTTCAGGAGTGTTCACACATTAACACATACGTTCAGTATCTCTCACGCCTGGACAGATCTGAGGGATTCGAGTTTGAATCTTGTCATGATTGGAAGGAAACCTGTAGCTGATGTGTTTTGTTTGTGTTCTCTATTCGTGAGCTGCCAGAGGCTCAGGTGTAACGCACACAATCGTGAACTCAAAGGGTGTTGGGTTTCTAGCCGGCAGGGTCTGGCGGGCCTCTTGCAGCTACTGTTACCAGGCTACTCTCATCACTAATTCATCCCTGCTCTTCACCCCAAAGCTCTGGGTGGCTGCTTGGTGGGCTAAATAGAAGGAAGGACAGTGTTTCTCTCTCTGCCAGAACAGTGCACCACCAGGGTTCCCAGAGGAGGAGCGCACCTGAGCAGGGGCAGATGCAGAACGGGGAAGCTATGAGCCCGCAGGACTCCAAGGCAGGAGGGCCAGAGGCCTCAGAGGATCAGAGGGCCCATAGCCAGAATCAAGGGTGTGTGGAGCCCACAGCGCCACCGCTTCCACCACCTTCACCACCACCACCAGGACCACCAGAATACCCGAGACCAAGGCTAATCTTCCACACTCAGCTGGCCCATGGGAGTCCCACAGGCCGCATCCACGGATTCACCAACGTCAAGGAGCTGTACGCCAAGATTGCGGAAGTGTTTAACATCTCTCCCTCAGAGGTACAAAACTGGCAAAGTTCGCAAAACACGAGTGTCTGCTTGTCATTTTCTGTTAAAAAGATAAGATAAATAAGTTTTATGGCTTTATATTTGTGGTGTGGAGGGCCTGCTGGGTGTATAAGGTTTCCACTCAAGGCTGGTTTCCATGATGCAGGACTGAAGCCTCACGACTGTCAGCCAGAATCTTTAGACGTCTGCACCTTGACCAGGGTCAATAATTACCAGATAAAGTTCTGTGGCCAGCGATGGCGACATTATAAATTACCAAAGGAGCTGAGTTTGGATGTAACTAAAGCAGATTAAAAGATAGTGATTCCAATTTACAAAATATCATCCATCAAAGCAAAACTAAGTAGATTGCTTTTTTCTGATTTGCTGGTAATAAGTTGCACTCTCAAATTATTCTCCAAATTAAAATTGAGAAGTGGTTGATTTGTTTTTTGTTTTTACGTAAAATGATAATTCACCCAAAAAGTGTCATTTAGCTCTTAAAGACTCACTCTGTCTCTGTCTCAATTTTTTTTTTCCCCCCTTCATGACGTCTTGTTGACTCCTGAATCAGAAAACATCAGCCACGTATTTATAGCTCGAAGCTTATGGAAACTGAGAACTACAACAGTAAAATTGTCCAAAATGTATCTTTACAAACTCTCAAAGCATGACTGAGTTCAACTGAGAACGCAGGCCAGTCAGAGTCATTCATTCATGGTCGCACTAAAGCTGAAGGGTGGTAGTTATTTTTATTGTTGTTGTTTGAAACTCAGAATTGAAGTGTTTGTGGATTATTGAGCATGCAGCTAGGTAAAGAAGGCCTGGATTATACTGGGTGATGTAGTTGAGAGTTTGCAAACAGAGCTGCAATTGTTGCTTTCTCTATAAACTGAATTATCGGCTTTTTAAGGACAACTAACACGTTTTTCCTCCACTAGGGGGAAAAGTGATTTGTCATTTTACACCGGTATTGCTATTAATTTGTCTCAAACAGCTGGAGGGGATTTACTAAATTAGTTTTGGGAAGACTGCATGAAAGTTCTCTGTGTTTTTTTCCGGTAAATTATATACTTGCAGTAGCGGTAAAATGTACTGAACGAAACACACCGTAATACATAATTGAACATCTTGTTATCACTGCGGGTTAAATTTTAAAGATTAAAAAAAGAAGTCAGTTGAATGTGGAGTTTGGGATCATACCAACAAAATAAAAACATTTGAATCTTATATTCGAATTTAGATGATGATGAGCATACGAGCACTATTACTCAGCAGCAGAACAGTGAATATTCAGCACTTGCCTTATCTATAAAACCAATCAGTAGTATTATGAAGGCCACCGTGAAGGCTTTTACTATCTATATTACCAGAGACTTGAATGAACTGAACTGATACGGACCAGTTTACATTCCTCAGCTGATGATGACCTTGATGATCTTATCAGGAGAACCACTAGTCTGTCGGCTTGTGTCCTTGCAAATTATAAATTGTCATTCTAAAATGTTATAAACTATAATCCCTCACAAATTCTGCCCACACAAGCTTGACTTTTAATATCAAATTGTCACCGAGCACAAAGAATATTTGCATTTTCATCATTAACTGCGCCCAGTAAAAAATACATTTTCAACTGCTGGGAGAAGACACAACATTTTGGAGGTTGACTTTAAATAATAGTTTATCTAACATCTTCAGCAGACTGACAAGACCTTGAACTGCAGTCAGACGCTTAGATACAAGCCATTCTTTGAGGAATATTAGGCAATTATGTAGTGATAATGAACTGATCAGCAGTTTCCTTGACCTCTTGTGGACCCAGCAGCAGCAGCAGCAGCAGCAGCAGCAGCAGCAGCAGCACCAGCCTACAGTTACAGTAAAGCTATATGACAGACAAGACCTTGGACTGCAGTCAGACTCTTGTACTTGCCAAGAATATCACTGTGACTAACCGGAAGTCAGATAACAATTGACTTTCTTATCTTACATGTCTAGATAGCTACATTAAAAAAGAGAAGTCAGAGAAGAAGTTTGTGTATTGAGAAATGATTGTTGTATATCCACAAAAGGTTCAATCCCCCATTTAAAAAAAAAAACCCAGAAACAATATGCATAGTTGGTTTTGTTCCTTGAGTTTCCTATGCCATTTTCACAGCAGCCATTTTGACATCATGATTGCAGTGTCAACACAAAGGTGGATCTATGGAACATAGATTTTTCTGTGTTTTGCCCTTCCATCCACACGCAAACAGAGTTTCAGGTTGCCATAAGCGTAAGTGTTGGAAAAGATTTTGAAAAGTGACATTATTACTTCAATTTGTGAATGGGAATCATAGTTTAGAGGCAATGTGCATGCTCCATACTCCAAATCCAAGATGGCAGGCTACAGGTTGATTATGTCGATACAGTAGGCTACTGTTAGGTTTACTTGCGTGTTTACAAGGAAAACTGGCTTTACTTCATCATAATATTCCAGCGTAACACTGAGAGGTAACTCCACCTTGTCATCCGCCCAGACATATGAATCTTCTGTCTGTTCTGATTGTGCCGTTCTTGTGTTGTTTACAGTTGCTGATGCACTTTTATAGAAGCTTAACGCGCACGAGCATCGTCTTCTTCTCTGAAGTTTGACGGACACACTGATAACACATTACCGTCAAATACTGGCCTCGCAAACTTGTGTGGACGTTTCTAATCGTTTCTGCATTGTTGTGTGGATGGAATTTTTTTTTTTTTCAAGATCTTTCACGTGTGCAAGATTTCTTTTTTCGCAAACAAAATAAAATTATTCAAAAATATCTGTATATGTGTGGACAAATTCTTACTCCGGTGCAGCACAATACATTTTTAACAAGTACAACTGTGTTTGTTCTGCATTGACACGACAAAATGGCTTCTGTGGTACAAATCTTATTTTGATACCAGTAAAAACAAAGCAAAACAAGACTCACCTCAAACTTAGATTTTAAGATTAAAAAAATGTTGCCAACCTTCAGTGAAGTAGATGGATGTTTAACTGCACATATGTGTCTGCACAGCAAGCACCAAAGTAAAGCAGATTACATATTTTTTTTGTCAAAACCCGGCAAAAACAAAGCTAGATATAGTTTATAGGAAGTGATGCATGTCAAAACCAGCTGTTGCACATACATGACTAAATTTGAAGTGCATGCAAAATTATTAGAAAAGAATTTCTAATTAAATATGCAAAAAAAAAAAAATAGGTGGCATGGCTCAGAGGAAGAGTAGCCATCTAGCAACCGAAAGGTCACAGATTTGATCCTCACTTCCCCTGCTGACCATGTCGAAGTATCCTTGAGCAAGATACTGAACCCCTAATTACTCCTGATGGCCCTGCGACGGCCTGGTGACACATCCAGGTGAACCCTGCCTCTCACCCAAAGTCAGCTGGGATAGGCCCCGCGAACTTTAATGAATAATGATAAATGATGAATGAATGTAAATTGTTGCTCTGCCTTTAAAAACAGCTATTTTAAATCTGTATTTCTATCAGTTGTTTATCCATCCTAAATTTGTAACCCAAGATCATAATTTCCTCATTACCTTCTTTAAACAATGATTTATATCAGCACATCCATTACTCATAGCGTAATCTAAACAACTGCCTAAGTCAATTACTTTGGCTTTACCACCCCCTGCTGTTCAATCTGTATATAGCACAGCAGGAAATGTCCTGATGGTCTTTTCCTTGTACCTGAAAGGTTGAGGTAAACATAGTGACATCATATCACAAGATTACAGCCTTTTTCCACCTCTAATGTTGTCTGTATAATGTAAATAGACAATCAATTACTTTGTGTCCAATATGGCATAATGGATTTATTGGATAAAATGACCTGTTGTTTATAAATCCATTCATGGCTTTCATCAAAAAACAAGTTGAATCATTTTTTTTTGAGAATATTATATGTATTTTATATGAAAATGTAAAATATATAAAAACATAAAATGACATGGTAAGGTCTCTAAAATATTCTCAACTTCCATCTACATTATCAAAAGAGAAATAATGAAACATATAATTGGAGGAAAATTGGATTCTGGTCACCTTTGTTTCTATTTCTGCTCCTCAGATACTCTTCTGCACGCTCAACTCCCATAAAGTAGACATGCAGAAGCTGCTTGGGGGTCAGATCGGACTGGAGGACTTTATCTTTGCCCATGTTAGAGGGGAGACCAAGGAGGTGGAGGTGATAAAGACAGAGGACGCCCTGGGCCTCACCATCACAGACAACGGCGCTGGATATGCATTCATTAAGGTGAAATAGTGGGAGCGTAAAAACAGGCCGAAGGAGAGTGAGTGTTGCAAATCCCAGTTAACTGCTTTTTAGTAAAGGCAAAAATAAACAAGACGGTTTCCTGTTTCATGCACAGGCCCCCAGTGTCTGTAGCTCTTTCCTTTTAGTCCTGGTCAGTGTGTTTAAAAATGGAAACTGTATCTGTTAGACTCTCTTGTCAAGTGTCAAGTGCTTGGCAATCTGACAACATTTAGCAACTGAAAAATATGTTGTTGTTGTCGTTGTTTTTTTTAAGAAGTGTCCCAAAAAATATTTATCTACTGGATCTGATTCAAACTAAGCATCAGTTACGAGGCCACTACGTAAGCAACAACAATAATACCACTGTGTTTTCTGTCAGAGAATAAAAGAAGGCAGCACCATAGATCGACTGAAGACGGTATGCGTTGGTGACCACATCGAGGCCATCAATGACCTGAGCATTGTAGGCTGTCGGCACTACGAGGTGGCCAAGATGCTCAAGGAACAGCCGAGAGGGGTTCCCTTCACTCTCCGCCTGGTAGGACCCAAGAAGGCCTTTGGTAAGTAGAACATGAACAGATAAAGGAAGGGTGAGGAAAAGGAATAATAGAGAAATCACTGTTAAATTAAAAAAAAAGTATATGAAACAGGCATTAGCATGAAAAACAAGACAATGGATGTCGTGCATCCATTATGTGACTTATCCTGCTTATTCAATACGCTCACCTGTGTCTTAGCACAGACATTATTAGCCCCGCCCTGCTCTGGTCTCTTTTCCAGTCAGCTCCCCACGTGCTCTCATTTGCTCCCTCATTTTTGTTGCCCTCTTAATTCAGTTGTATTTTTGCCTTTTTGCTTCCTTTAGCGTTCTTCTGATCGTTTCTTTGGTTTGCCTGCTCTGTTTACACCTGTTAGGGCCCGTCGGTGTTGATCCTGGACTTCTGCTCGTGCTTCTGTTTGTGGTGAACTAAAGTTTCTCAGCACTCTTCCTGTCTGCCAGCTGCTGATACCTTGTGTCTGAGCGCCATGTCCCAACATTCTCTTTCTTTGCAGCTTTCTTTCTCTCTTCTTTCTGGGTTTTGATGTTTCAGGGAACAGTAGCAAACAGCTGCTTACGTTTGGTTAGAGAAATTAATTTTCAGTTTCAATCATGCACATAAGGAAAATTAGACTTTTGTAAACTGGATACTGAAAAGCACGCATCTGCATGAAGAAAAGACCTAAAAAAATCAATATGGGAAATCCCTCCAAAAACTAGGACACTCACATGTGTTTGGACTTGCTCTGCGCTGGCCTTGCCAGTGCCTGGGGACAAGGAGACTCCATATTTATTTTGACAAAGTATTACTGCAGTTTACTTAAAGGTTAGAGAGCAGGGCCTGGGGACAACTGACCCTATTACAAACATGTCAGCAACCCTGCTTGTGGATGCTCTTTGATGTAACACATTACTTGGCACCTAATATAATATTCACCTCCCAACAAAAAAATCAGTTTTAAATGACTACTGCCCTTCAATTTTACCAAGGAAACTGATTCCAACCAAAACCTGCTAAAACCAGTTCAGACCACTTGACCAGCCCACAGAACGTCTCCATTATCGCATTTAAAGTTGAAATTAGTCACACAGATCTCGCAGGAACAAAAACTGAAAACAACATTGAGTTCCCCGGAGGCTCACCCTGAACTTAACCTTAACTTAACTGTTAGATGAGTAACACCGACCTTAACCCCGTGAACAAACTGAGTTTGAGTGCACGATCAAAAACACGTTGCCTTGATGCGATCAGAAGAGACTCACACACAAACACACACAGTGTGAGAGAAACTGTAAATATTTGATCCAGTTGTACTTGCTGTACTCCCTGCAGCTAGAGAGAAACTGACTGAGAGCCACTTTCAAGCCATTTATCTTCCAGGAAAAAGGCTGTGGAAGAGGTAAAGTGACTAGTTCTTGAACAAGAAAAGACGAGTCATAAAAGATTTACTAATACTGGGTGACATCAGCTGCGTAGCGCCTTTCCGTGACAACTCCTTCAACCTTGTGAACCTTTTTCCCCGGTGTAGACCACACCACGAGGGTGCCTTTTTCCCCTTTTCCTTTCCAATAAGTGTTTTTTTTTGTCAAATGTCATGATAAGAGCTTTATTTATTGCACTGAATTAATTTACACGGAAAGACTTTAAGAGGCAACCTGTTATGAAAGACCCAAGCCTATTGCCTCTTAAACTTGCCTATAAGACAGGAAGCTTGATTCATGGACTGCTAACTTCCTCAGTACTTTGGAACATATTGGAACCCTTCCCACTGTTCCTAACACAATAACATTTTTGATAAGCTGATCGTCTGTCTGTCCCATTCTTGTAAACAGTGTTTTTTCAAAGCTCAAGATCTCATATCTAACCATGACATGACATTACGCACAAATGGCTACCGGTAATCGCATAAAATAATAAAAAGATGACATCTTGCATCCAAATGCTCAAAGGTAAGGTAGGTTATCATAAAATTTGGAGGGGGGAGGGGAGCTGTTTACTGTAGGAAGATGTGAGTTTTTGTTTTCTTGCTTTTCTTGCCGCACAGCAATTTATGGACAACTGATGTTAAAAAGGACAATAATGACTACAAAGACAAAAAGAAGTGTTCCACCTGCAGACTGTTAAATATCAAACGGGTCCACTGGAAAAGACTGTAGAGCAAAAACCCCAGACAAAAACACCACACACATAAATCCAACACTTTGTCTTAACCCGCATATCTGTGTGTGTGTGTGTGTGTGTGTGTGTGTGTGTGTGTGTCTGTGTCTGTGTCTGTGTGTGGTCAGACATGATTGGAATGAGGACCAGAGCACCAAAATCTAACGAGGGCAAGATGGTCAATGGAAAGGAGACTTTGCGTCTTCGTTCTAAGGGTGCTGCTACAGTTCAGGAAGTGGTGAGTTTTACATACACTTCAGAACAATGGCTATTCAACATTGTGATGTATACAGAGGTTCACACGCCACAGGTGCACACGCACACACATGCTTCCATTAACTCAGAGGATATTACAGATACTTCCATTAATTTCCTGTAGTCAAGTTTACACCCTCGTATCTTTCAATTTATGTCATTCTCACAAAATCCAGGAGCAAAACATCCATCCCACTTCTTGGAAGTTTGCACTCACCAACACAAACAAAGTGATTAGTACTTCCTCTACTTTAATTTAGCATGTTTCACATCACCTTGAACTGTGATAAGTAAAACAAGACCTTGGAGGTTGAGAAGGTTGAAATATTTTTAAAAGTGCATTTTAAAGTGTCTTTCTGATGTATCGTGTGTGTAACAGTAAGGAATTAAGGATGGGAGGAATTTCCTTGGAATGCTGAAAAGTGGAACTGTCCAAAGTGTGATTTAACATAACATGGTGACAGCCATTAGTTTTCTACGTGCTGCTAAAAGTTGAAGTTTGATTGATGGGTGGAAGTCACGATATCTTTGGTAAATCTGATGGTAAATTGCTTCATATTTTGTTATTACTTATTATCATTATTTTATAATTAACTCATTTAGAACAGGCAAACTAGCAAACATTGAAGGTTCCTATCATCCATGAACTTATATACTTATATGATATATTTTATAAGTGACATAGAAAAGCGCTAACCGTCTCGTACATGAACCCTAACCCTAACCCCAGCACTGCGGTTTCTCCTGTTCCAGCAGAATGAGTTTGAAGAACGGGCCACCATGAAGGTGGACGATCTGCTGGAGAGCTACATGGGCATCAGAGATTTAGAGCTCGGTAAGAACACCCACGATCAACCCCGCACCCACATTTGGCTGAAGGGGAGTGAGACTTTGTTGAATGGATGTTCATTTGAAAGCTGAAAATTCAGCTTCGTTTACTGCTTAGATGCTTGTTACGTCTCAAGATCCAAGCTCTCCTTAAGTATAGGCTTCAGTGGAAAATTCTCTGTGATGCCTCACCTTCCTGTGAACTGGGATAGTCATTGTTGCAGACACAAACTCAAGGACCCCTCGGAGAATAGAAAAGATCCCAAACCATCTTGATTGAGTCTCCAGGGGGCTGCTTTGTGTTCCTGTTTCTTTTTGGAATCTATGGTTTATCTACTGATGTAGTTTTGTCGTTAAAATCGACTTGAACTGTTAACTCTCTGCATTTTTGGGATTGTTGACAACCCCTGGGGTTATTCATGCACGGTTATATAAATTCCTCCTTCCTTAGTTCTCCCATTTTGTTGTTCATTTGAGCACACATTCTACAGACTGATTGATGTCTCAAAAACGCAAAGTAGGAAGAGCACATGTTATAAATTGCAGTCTGCCTCCGTGTTACAGTAGCTTTCCCATGCGGTCCAAGTTTAGTCTGCACATGAACTGTCCTCATGACCTCATGTCCAAGCAAACTACAATAAGGTTGGCCGATCCGTGCCAGGGGACACACAAATCAAAGAATCTGGACTTTGGGTCCAAGTCTATGTAATGTCAAACCTTTGCGGCTCCACCCAAAGCAGCGCTGCTGACCACATTTGTTCCACCTAATGTCTTCGTTCTTTCTTTAGTTTCCTGTCTGCTGGTGTTCCTTGGAATAATCTGAAACGTGTGAAAGACCCATATGGGCTCACTTAGAAAGGCAAAGCGGTTTCTGCATTTGGTTGTTTACATCTCCAATAAAATGAGTCACTGCTTTTTGTTTTTTTTTTAACCCTGTCTGATTCTCAACTGGTCTTCTGCTTGAAAATGATGCTTGGAAAATATGTTAAGTGGTATATTTTGGGACATGTATGACCACAAGAAAGAAATGATGTCCCTCACTCGAACAGGCAGCGCATGTTGATTTAAAGTTGTGTGTCCCTTCTTCTGTGCAGCAACCACCATCGTGGAAGCAGGCAAAGACAAGAAGAACCCTGATGACTTTGCAGAGGCCTTGGACTCTGTCCTGGGAGATTTTGCTTTTCCAGATGTGTTTTTGTTTGATGTCTGGGGAGCTATTGGAGATGTCAAGAATGGCAGAATCTAGATTATTAGTCGAGAGAGAGAGAGAGAGAGAGAGAGAGAGAGAGAGAGAGAGAGAGAGAGAGAGAGCTCTAGTCCCTAGTACATCCAACAATAAAAAAAGTGTAAAAGTATTTTAATGTTTTCTCTCAGTTCTTGCATATATGTTTAAGTTATGCATGCATTTTTAATTAATGCAACAATTTATTTATTTTAAAACAATGGCAGGGACTCACATTAAAGCAAATATTTGATTTCTTAATGTTTAACTGAGATTTTCATAAAATGTATATCATTAACATAAATAAAAAGAGAAAACAATGGATTTGAACTGGATCATTCATCTACTATGGATGTATTTCGTTTCCGATCTTGTTGAGAATGAGGTCAAATGAGTCATAGTCCTATATATACTGATGTATTTCTGCCTCTTTATTACTATTTTGAAAACTATATTTTATTGATTTGAAAATTAAAGTTGTCTCATCCCAGACTCTTTAAGATAATTATATGAAAGATGTGTAGGTAATCTGACAGGAAATGGTTCAAAGTGCAAATAAAAAAATAAAGAAATAAAATGCGTTAGCCATCTTGGGATCCCTGAGGTTAGGTAAATTATTTCCCAGTGATGAAAGGCAAAATTTGCGGATCAAAGCTGGATGTCTGCATGGTTAATTTATTACAAAAGAGTGAAAAACAATAACACAAATAAGAATTTGCAAAAAAGTTTTAAGTTTTAGTTTGAATTAAATACTCATAAAAGCCAAATTTACTGGAAACTTGGAATTAAATCAGGGAACGTTTCCCAGTTGTCACATCATGACAGTTAACAGGAACCCGACCTTAAAATGTCCTGATGTTCAAAGCACATAAACTAGCTGGTTTGCATGTGAACAGCTTGTGTTGTTGCTGACTGATATCGTAACCTATTTTCTTCAGTATCTCACGTCTGCCATGAGCTCTTAGGAGACTTTGCTGCTTTATTTCAAAGACAGAATGTAAATACATATCGTTCATTGTGCTGCAGTATCATACATTTTGATGTGTTGCGCTCCAGAATTATAAAGATGAAATGCAAATCAAGCGTTTGACTCAACTCTCCTCATTCTTGCAAAAAGGACTCTCAATTGTATCAGTATTTCTCTGATAGTGATGTTTTGCGTTGACACTTTGTATAGCACCTCTTTGTGAACGTGTGTGACACATTTCGTATGTTTAAGCTGTAATAAAATGACTGAAATCATTATTTTGATGAACTCCTGTGTACAGAACAGAAAAGCCAGTTTCATTTTCCATTTTCTGCATTCACAGATTCTTTATTTATTGACAGTCACATCTTTTTTTTCAAAACACATTTAACAGTTATACTTCATTTTCACTGCCTGATACTGATACTGATTACTGCTTACGTCTCTTGAATGACCACTAATTGGTCGAGTGATTTATCCAGGAAGAGTTGCGTACTGATATTGATGATAATAGTGCTGTAAAAAGCTATGTGTCAGTCTCTGCAATAACATAACAGTTTAGCAAATACTTTGTGGTGAAACCGGCCATATTATCAATCTGATTTTTGAATAATGCAGCAATGACATTCACCCATAATCCCCGCTGACTTTTATCATAAACTCCCTCTCAGCTTAACTTGAAGTTTTAGTTAAACATTTTGGAGATTCTGAGATTCTCTGGAGGCAGAAAGAATAGATTTTCTGACTCTGCATTGAGTGAAAGAGATACCAGAGTGGGGAGCTGATATTGTGGTTCAGACTGAAATGTCCAATTTAATATCCTGTGTTTTTGTTACTGGAAAGCAATGCTTATTCTTATTCCAATTACGTTTGAATGTTTCTGCCTCCTGAGGACATCTACATCTAAGAAATACTACCTCAAACACAAAATATACACTTGCACTGTCCCCAGGTGAAAATATTAGAATTACATTACTGCTTTCTGACTCTTCACTTGACTAATAAAACAAAGGTAATCCTGTTTTTAAAGTGTTAAAGCACCCAAAATGAATCTTTATACAAGCTACGGCGCAGCACACACTTACACTTCATAACTTTAATTTTCTTCGTAAGATTCTTTGGTCTAGATTGTACTTACATGTTAACATGCACATATTAAGGTTCAAGCAGGACAAATGATTACAATTTAGAAAGTTGCTGAGATGTGTTTTGCTCAAAATCTGAACACATAGAAGCGGATCATCTATCTATCTATCTATCTATCTATCTATCTATCTATCTATCTCTCTCTCTCTCTGAGTTTTACAATGCATCTGAGCAAAGTTTGCATGTACTTAAAAGGCAAAATATCCCCCTACAGTGAAATATATCTGTGAAACAATCCCGTGAATGACCCAAGATGGCTAAAACAACATTCTTAGTACTGATGTCATGAAAGCACTTATAAAAGTAGTACAAGTCAAAAGAACACTCTTAGATAGTTTAAAATCTGTTTTCGTGCAAAGCATAGAAAGGATTGTTTAATATTAGGTAATAAATCCTTCCAAGTGTGTGTTCAGTTCCTGCTGTGTGTATCTTCCTCTCCTTGTCAATTAACAATTTAGAGAAACAAACACAAACACATATAATGATGTCAGCTCTCCAAAAATACTCATGTAAGCAGTCAAGGAGATGGAGGAGGTGGCACCGAGGTAATGTGTGCTTTTTCTTTCTCGACTGTTTCATGTGAGTCCAGGCTGGTCTCAAATGACGGGCGTGTGAACCTGTGAATGGTGTTCCTTACAGACGGGTACAGGGATCCAAAGGAACCTCTGGACCAGTCGATACGGGGGTAGATTCTCTGTAAAACTGCTCGTCGAAACAGGATGTATACCCAGGGGTCCAGGATCTGGTTGAAGGAGGCAAAGCGTAGCCAAAGCAGAAGGTATTTGATACGGAGAGGCCCACCGGACAGCACAGTTTGTAAGATAAAGACCTGAAGGAGGAGAGAGGAAGGCACACAAAGAAAGAAATAGTGGTGGGGGAAGGTGTTGATGAATGTATTTTGATTATTGAGGTGTGAGAGAAAGTCAAAGAGTTGCAAGGGAAGAAAATTATAGTTAAAATAAGTGGAAATGAAGGAGCAGAAACAGGGAATGAGGGGAGAAAAGATTGCGTTGGTTACTATTTCAAAAACACATGGACACACATACAGTATGTTTCCACTCAGGGGAGAAAGAACTTTTAATGGTAATGTTAATCAAAGAGTCTTTCATGGGGTTATTGACTTATTTATGAGACGATCAACTGTCGACGTGCCCTGTCAAAACTTTATAGTGTCACAGTTGCATGTAAGTACAGTATTAAATCAGTTTTAGTCAGACAAATGTTTCTTAAATGCAGAGGTGCTGCAGACCCACAGCAACATTTTTCCAGAGTTCAACTTAAGTTTAGAATCATTTCTTCAACCTAATTAATAGCAGTGATAGCCACGCTCTACCCAGCTGGCAACCAGGCTATTCTGAGCTCTGAGCAGAGTAGATGATTCACTGCAGATAAATCCCTTTTTCTTTTTTTTTCCTTTATTCAAGCAAGCCTATGCAATTTATTTGAACTCTGCATCTGAGAAAGCTTTTAGAAAAAAAGCAATGTTGAGTGATCATGTGAAACTGACTGTTAGTTTTAAGAGAGACGTGTTTATATAAAATGACATGAAGTGGAATGAAAGTTTACACAGCAGCAGAAATTCCAAGATGGGATAAAGGCTGCACTGTGAAATGATACTGTGAGTCTGTGGACTGGAAGCTGTGAGGACGTGTAAACTGTGATGCACTAATGAGCTAATCGATGGTGTGGTTTGAGTGGCGGGGGGGGGGGGGGATTAAGAAGCCAGCCATCCGCAGCAAGTTGTTAAGGTGACCATGAAGAAGTTATGATATTAAAACCTTTCATGTTTTTGTTTTTGTTTTTTAACTCTTTACTCGCCTTATTCTGGACACCTGACACATGATGTATATCCAGGGGTCAAATATCTGATTGCAGGTGGCCATTCGCACGTAGAACAAAACAGTTTCAGCATTTACAGGAACAGCAGCCACAGCGCTCATCAGAATATACATCTGTGCAGGGCGTCACATAACTCAGGTTAGACAAAGCTGCAGGGAAAATATTTGCTCCAGTCAGGGGACCAAAACATGGCTGTTCTTTAGTTTGAGCTGCTAATAATACTGGTAACTACCAACAAAGAAGTTACAAAGATACAGAATATGAACAATTGGACCCCGATTGCAGGTTATCTGTTATCAAATATTTTGTGGGATAAGTTGAAATGAAATTACTTTTATTAACTTTTGGAGGTGATGTGGATCATGCTGTTATCCTGCTATTAGCCAGGCTTTCGGAAATCATCTTTATCACATTCAGGGTTTGGGAGCATATTTTGATTAAAATTATTGAGGCCATGCCTTTTAATTAGAAACATTTGCTCCCGGAGATGATACGGATCATTTTCTGGATTCTGTTTTCTTTTATGAATAAATTTTGATGACACTGTGTTCGTATTCCGTATGTGGCCTCCTCTGAAAGCTTTCTAGTTTTCACTGTCATATCACCGATGAAATGCATCACTGTTATCTAAAAGGTGCTGTGACACAAAAGTTGGACACTCAGGGATTTCGAGTTTAGTCCTTTTTAACCACACAATGTCCTTTCTCATCAGCTGACCTGAGGCACAGTGGGGTTTTAAAGGAGCTCTCCACCGTAATTACTGAGAAAACTGTTTTGTTTTTTTTCACCACTGATCCTCCATCCCTCAGGCAGCCTGGGAATGAACACGCCTACTACACGACTGCAGGACGTTTACAATGTCCGCAGTTTGGGTGTAATCTCCTCTTTGTAGCCCTGCTGTGATGTTATCAGCCCTGGTGTTTGCGTTGATGAGAAAAAGCTACTTGAGGAAAAATTCAAGTGGAAAAAGTACAGTTTTCCTTTTATGGCTCTGCTTTTCCTTGAGCAAATGTCAACTTGGACATTAAAGGGCTCTGTGATGATCAGAGGATCTCTCAGATCATCTAGTTAGGAGGCCTGCATTGCTAAGGAGAAATGAAGCATGTAGAGGGGAAACTGAGAAAGGGAGCGAAGGACCTTGTGATGCCTCTTTAAGGTTCAAACGGTTGTCAGGCAGCACTGATACGAAAAAAAAAGCTGCTGTGAATGTATTGAAGGGGCAGGATGGAGAGCTTTCAGATACCTGAGCAACACTTGAGCTCAAACACAAGTCTGTGGACTGTTGTTCCACAAATGATCAAAAATGATTTTACTGATTAATACAGTCAAATGACTGCAACATTGATGCTACAGATGAACTGAGCAGGTATTATCGCCTGGAACTAAAGGGCTCCGACTCATCTAAGGGTCTTATTGACACACGTGACTGTTTCAGTTTCAGGGGCTCACACTCAGTGGTTGAAACAGGCTTCTTGGAAAGAGTACTTTTGGAAAGTATTTTATTCTCAAACAAATTCTTTTATGGGTGGATGGAGGAGGTCTAAGGAGTTTAGCCTTCATCAACCTATTTTGAAGTATTTCATTAGAAATGGTTGATAGAAAAATAGCCTTAAATTACACCTTAACCTGCTTAAGGTGTTTTTTTTATCTTCTTTTGAAAATACATTTTGAATTAACCCTGATGTTGCAACTCTTACTCAAGTGACTGGCCAAACACTGTTTGTGTCCAAAACATCATAATGCCTTCTTCTTCCACTCTGTTTGGTCCAGCCATGTGTGGTGCTGCCTATCCTACCGTCTTGCGATGAAAGTACATATTGCATTGCGTAATTTATTCACTCAAAACCTGCCTTATTTTGTTTTGTTTTTTTGCAACAGTTCCCAATTTCCATTAAAATTGACAATTAAAATTAAATACAAAGACTCTTCAAATGAGTAAAATGTTTAAATATTAAAGCTACTGAATGCCAAATACGAAACTTGCTAACACAAAGGTAACGAGCAGACATAGATCGAACTCACCAGGAGGGGGCACCAGCAGATAGAAGCGATGACCATGATCAGAATGAGCTGCACCATCATTTCCACTTCATGATCTCTTCGCCGTTGGGACCTGTCCTGTCCGCAGCACACCTTTATCAGAGTCACGATGCTGACGGTGTTCAAGAAAAATGACACAGTGATGCTCATCAGCCCGACCAGTGAGAAGATGAGGGAGAAGGCCAGGTCTTTTCCTTTTGGGCTGATGTTGAAAAAGCACCAGGACCCAGGCATCTGCATGTGGTAGCTCCCAACACCAGTCAGAGGCAGCAACGCTATGCAGCCGGCGAAAAACCACACCATCAACACCATGGAAACTGTTCGCCTTTTAGACATACTGGTGGAGCGAGCAAATGGGCAGTTGATGCCGGTGAAGCGTTCCACAGCCATCGCAGCACCCAGCAGCAGTGGGCACAGTCCGTAGAAGACCATGGACATGCCCATGAAGTTGCAGAAATGACATTTTGGGTCTAACTGGCGCCAATTAAAGTGCGTGACATGAAAGGAGACCACAATACAGCCTGTAACCAGAAGTCCCATGAAGTCCGTGACCACGAGTCCTCCTAGAAATATTAGGAAGAAGGAGCGCGAGCGGCTGTTTGTCTGCCGGAAAGACTTGAGGAGAACGACAAAGGCAATGAGATTGGAGGTGAGACCCAAAGCACTGAAGACGGATGAGAAGTAAGCTGATGCAATAGAGGGGAAGGACTCAAATGGAGGGGTGTTAATGGAGTAGCAGACTGGTGTGTCGTTAGCTTGTGACAAGGCAGAGTCATTCATGGTGTCCAGCAGGTGATTTCAGATGAATCAGATATGGATGGGTGATACCAGTATGAGGAATGTCATTTTTTTCTCTTCAACCTTGAAAACAAAAAGAGAAAATTGGATTTTTATACGTTAGACTTTTGGTTTTCAGCCAGGGGATAGAACCGTGAAAACACAAATAAAACAGGCTTGCTTGATTCTAAATGGTATTAACAAAAAACAACAACAACAACAACAAGTCATTCATTCATCGTCTTCCGCTTATTTCTGACTATTAAGGGTCGCGGGGGGGCTGGAGCCTATCCCAGCATCTACGGGTGAGAGGCAGGGTTCACCCTGGACAGGTCGCCAGTCCATCGCAGGGCCAACATACAGAGACAGACAACCATTCACACTCACACTCATACCTACGGTCAATTTAGAGTATCAATCAGCCTCGTCCCCTCTTGATGTCTTTGGACGGTGGGAGGAAGCCGGAATACCAGGAGAGAACCCACGCAGGTACGGGGAGAACATGGAGACTCCACACAGAAAAATCCCGTGCCCGAGCCGGGACTTCAACCCGGAACCTTCTTGCTGTGAGGCCACAGTGCTGACAACTGCACCACCGTGCAGCCCCACAACAAGAAGTAGTTTGCGTAAATTATTTCAACATTACTGCCACTGAAAATTGGTTTCTGTCTACCTATAAATTTTCTGTAATTGCTGATTCCTGAAGCTGATAATTAGACTCACACACACACACACACATCACACTATGTGGCTTGAATCTCAGAATGATTATTGTTAATGCGATCTTATTTCACATTATTTTCATCTGCTAAGACTGTATTCATTTCTCATTTCCCAGAAACATAACAAAGTTAAAAACAAATATGAGAGAGGGACGGAGGATGACGTAGACCAAAGAGTACTGGCATATCATGGCAGGAAATACAGTCCATGTGAGTAGCACTGACAGTGACAGGAAATAAACACAGTCGGTCCATGATATGGCTCCAAAATACACAGGCTACTGATCCCAGACTGCACTTCAAGCCAACTGAAATCAAATATGGGACATTAATCATTGTTCTGTATCAATACGTTGCTGTTGGTATTTTTCATATCATACGGCTATCTTTTTAAAACAAGCTTGGGACATGAACATAAACGTCAGAAAATACAATCGAAAATGCTCTCTATGACTGACTTTGCTTTGGAACAGCAATATAATCCTTTTGCTTACAGTCAAAATAAAAGTTAATCATGCTAAAAGATACAGTTCCTACAGGAATTAGCCTCCTGAGAACATTCTCTTTTCATCTGTCTTATTCATGCAGCCCAGTAATAATATCTGGTGTCGATTAGTAGTAACTGGGTCACACGGCATGAAAACAATTGAAAAGAGTCACAATTTATATTTCTCAGATAAGATAAAGATAAAATGTGCCGCTGCTTTTAGATTCAAGTTTCTAGTTTCGTTCTACTCACGTTATGAATATGTATATCATCCTCAGGTCCTTCAAAACCTTACAGCAGTTTTATTGTAAAGCAGGGGTGAAAAACAACAACTCTTTAGATAGAAACGTGCGCTTTCCTGTGGACAAGCCCGATCCTCCAGACTACAAACACTGGCTAATTTCTTACGAATAAAAACACAATGTTGTAAAACTTGTTTGTATTACAAAAAGTCCCTTCTTAATAAATATCTGATACAAATGTTACTTCTTTTTTAGTCTGGTACTAAGAGTGGGACGACTTTTAGTAGAAACATGATAATGTACATCTTTCTTGAGTAGTAAAGATGTGAGGCGATTAACTCGTTCATGTTGTGAATGTTGGCATCCCAACATGAACGATACAACAAACTGTTGCCCTTTTTTATTTTGTCTGTTGTGGCGGAAAACTCAGGATGTGATGTGGAGTCAGAGGAAATCTGAGTTCCGCTCAGGGATAACACGACCATTATCAGATCCTACAGCCTCTTAGACAATTCCACCAGGAGGGACACAGAGCTCAACCCCAAGTTGTCTCAGACCCTGAAAACCTTTTAAGCCATTACCTTAAAGTGCCTATTAGCATAGAATCAATACGTCAACATCATGTTCATAATTGCTTCAAACAGGCATGAAAATGGTTTCCTAGTCATTTAGGGAAACCATAGAAACTCTAACAGAGACCCTCCGGTAATGGGATACATAAGAGCTACGGATGTAAATTAGCAACTGCGCTAAGTCTGGCATCTTAACATTGAAGCTACTGCTGATTTGTTGGTTCATGTTTACTTTCCTATTTCAATAATGTCAATAAATAAATGAATGTTGGACAGGCGTGTAGAGTGAGGGGGATGTGTTCCCTGACTTCTGGCGCTCTTGTTAAACCATTTTCAGCCTTGGCCTTCATTTTAATCTCAACTAATCACCTTTGAAGTCTCGTGGCTACATGTTTCATTTGTGAAGCTTCTGCAAAATCTAAAATATACCCCAATGTTCCTGCTACAGTATCTAACATTTAAAGACCTTTTAAACCACAATGATACATACTTAGTAATAACAAAGTCATTAGTTGCGTATTTACTTTAATTCTATGCAAAAGTATACGCTCATATGTTTCTAATTAACAGATGTCTTTCTCCAAAACATCTGTAAAAGAAAGTCTGAAATTTCAGTTCCTGAATGATTTCATGAGACAATTTCAAAGGGGGTTTTGTGAAGTGAAGTGCAGTTTCTGAGCTCGGCAAAATTTATTACAGATTGATAGCAAAATACCAAATAAGAAAGATGTGATATGCAATGAATTTTCAACTGACATATACGGGCTAATGTAAATAAAGTCCATTGTTACATTAGTTTAAATACTTAGAACATTTTTCTTTTTGAATATAAAAATCAATTTCAAGTATCATGTCAGCTTTAATTTTTTTCCTCCATGTGGCTATCAAGTGTCAACATTATTTATGAAAAGCTACTGTTTAATGTATTTATAAGGAATACACAAGATCTTACCATTACAGGGGTGCATTCAAGCTGACTCTCAGTGGGAAAGTCTGCGCTCTTCCATCCATATGACGGCTGACTCTTTTAATAAAAATGGTGAAAACACCAGCAGTGATCATACAAGGAAGTGGAGAAACGTGTCAGGTACATCCATGCCTGTCTTCAGGGGAAAAAATGTCCCACATAAACTCCTACAGTCTCAACAGTAACCCCTGTACATCTCTGATGCCTTTCCCCTGCTGTCACCTCTGTTGCGGCTCCACAGATACTCCTATCTCCCCTCCAGTCATACTTCCTTTAGCTGTCTACAAGAGGACACGGGGAGGAGCTATAGCAACACACCACTTTAGGCAGGAGAACAAAGTTATACAAAGAAGTTTTAAAGCATCAAGGCGGAGTTTGAGAGCAGTTCAGTGTACATTTTTCTAATTTTAAACTTTATATTCTGTTGTAATTTGAGAATAGACGTGAAGGGGTAGGTGAGATTAACAGATACAAATAAGGATAAAAGGAGCCACACTTGTCGACACACAAATAATAATTAAGGCAAATGAGACACAAGTAGTTCTAATTTTCTGTTTCTGTGCATAACATTGGTGGAAAAGCAGAAACTACAACCATATTTGAAACATTGTGGGAGAGGCATTTTGTGAAATCAGCAAATATTTTCAGGTTTTAATGTGGATCAGGCTCTTTTTCTGCAGCGTAGTTTGCTCAACTCCTACATATGCAGTCCAGATGTGGAACTTAACTGTCAGAAGCAAACGCCTTCAAACTTAAGTAATTCAGAAGTGTGTCGATCCAATCACAACCCTGTCAAGTTCAAGACTTCAAGTTTTGGACCCTCTAGTTTATATTACTGATGGTTTAGTTTTGTTGTTTTTGTGTGTTTCTTGTTTTACACGAGTGTGTTTCCAGGTTCTGTTTCTACCTGCGGTTTTGTTCTGTCCAATCAGTTCCCGTTTTATTTTTGAAGGTCTTCCCTCCTGCGCTTTTGTGTGATTCTCATGTCCTTTCTTTGTCAATTTCCCGCCTTTTTCAGGTAATCGCCTGTATCTTGTCAGTCAATCAGTCCTCATCAGTCACAGCCCTGCTCCTGGTGTTTGCTGCTCAATCAGCTCCCTCCCTGCCCTCGAGTCTCCCACCTGTTTCTTGTTGTGCGATCTGCTCAGTGTGTATTGTATTTTGGGATTTCTGTGTCAGTCGTGGTTGGCATGTCTGTTTTGTCTCTGTTTTCCTTTGCCGTTCCCCCAGTGTTGTTTGCCTCCTAGAGAAAATCTCATCCTCATCAAGTCCTGCCTTTCTTCCCGTCTGCGTTTAGGTTCTCCTTCACTGCGCTTCATGACAGACAAAATGCAGTAGGATTAATGATAGAAAATGGAATGCAGCTGCAGCTAATTTCTTGGCAGCGGCTAAAGTAGGCTAGATGTACCCATATGTGGTATGCAACTGAAGCAAAGAAACTACTGCTACTTGAAATTTATGTTGGCATAAGTTTACTCCTAAATGGATTGTTTGAACATGGGAAGCACAGTGGTGCAGTGGTGAGCACTGTCGCCTCACAGCAAGAAGATTACGGGTTCGATCCCCGGCTTGGGCACGGGATCTTTCTGTGTGGAGTTTACATGTTCTCCCTGTGTGAATGGTTGTCTGTCTCTATGTGCTGGCCCTGTGATGGATTGGTGACCTGTTCTGGGTCAGGAAAGTAGATTATGTTTCTGATTCTGAAATTGCAATGTCGCACAATTTTAATTTATATCATTATGCCAATATTTTACTCAAACTGCAGTTTACTAAATTGAGGAAAGACCATTTGGTAACTTTTGGCAGAATGATATACATGATACAGCAAAGCCCACCCAGAGAAAAGATGGGTATTTATCTCTTTGTATATATATTATATATGTATGTGTATATATATATATATATATATATATATATATATATATTAAAAGAAAATGGAAATAATATATATTAATGTGTGTGTCGACGTGTGCGGGTTCACAGATCTGTCGTCTATAGTCATGTGGTGCCCATGGGTGCTAGACAATAATCTTTTGTATTTTGTATCTGTTAATCTCACCTACCCCTTCACATCTATCCTCAAATTACAGCAGAGTAGAAAGTTTAAAATGAGAAAAATGTACACTGAACTGCTCGTAAACTCCGCCTTGATGCTTTAAAACTTCTTTGTATAACTTTGTTCTCCTGCCTAAAGTCGTGTGTCGTGTGTGTGTATATGTGTGTGTATATATATATATATATATATATATATATATATATATATATGAACAGACATGTAGTAACTGTAATTTTTGCCAGCTAAGCATATAGACTATGAGAAACGCAGTCATCAAAGTGTTGTTGCTAGGTAACCATTACTACTTTGTACAGACTACTAGGTGGGTGGTTTCCTATGGCCTTGCACTCTGTGCACCCCCCCCCCCCCCCCCACACACACACACACACACCCTTCCACTTTGGGAGGAACTTCATTGACATAATATATTCCCTATCCTCTTTTCCTAACAATTATAACTAAATGCCTGACCCTAACCATGACCCCACATCTTAGAACAACCCTTATTTGAACCTTGCCGCATTAAATCCATGTTTTGTCCTTCAAACAGCCCTTTGAATTAGTGAGGACCAGCTAAAATGTCCTCGATTTCCAAAAACATTCTTTCTCTTTTGGTCTAACAAATGTTGTGTGAAGCCTGATTAAAGACGTGGGAAGGAAACTTAATTAGAAAAACTTTCACATTACAATTTGACACAACCTAATGCCACTCCTCCATTCACAGTGACCCATCAACCAGACAGTCAAAGCATAAATATTTGGCCAAACATTTTCGGGAGTTCTTTCTGATAAGAACCTGGAGAGTTGACAGGAACAACACCAACCGTATGATTCCAATTTAGAATTGAGGGCAAAATTAGTCTACAGATGGAAAGAATCATTGTTGTGATGGAATATGGTATCGTTAGCATTCAGACATTATTGCAACTTGTGTGGCAACAGCCATTACCAAAACGTAGAGCTTTTACTTTTTTTTCTGCGCAGCCTATATGCACTTTGAAGTTGCAGATGCAGAATCTTTATGCGATCTTTGATACAAAACTGCCATTTAATGTTGCAGTGATGAAAGTGGTGCAGTGCTGATATTCCCTCATCTCTTCCCCATGTGGTAGCCAGGTGAAAATGGTTTGAGATAAGAAATGAAATGTAAGATGTCTGAACAACAACAATTTATTACACTTAAGCAATCCTTTGGGCTGTGGGTATGCGAGTGAGGGCGTTTGGGAGGACGTGGAGTGAATACAAGACTGCATTTCAGCAAATAGCAGCACAAACAACTTTCTTCCTGTCCTAGTACCTACACATATCTGATGCGTTGATATGTAACTGAACATTTTCATTCCTCACGAAGCCTGTCTTATGGGCAACTAAACCCTGTGCTCTTTTCATGAAAAGGAAAAAAGAAAAAAGAAATCTGAAAATGCATCCCTTGTGTGTTAATGCATGTGAAGAAACAAAGCATTTCATGAGTACAAATGAGTATAAAAATAAAATACAAACCAGTGCTCAAGGTTGGAAATGTGAAAAGTTTGGACAGAAAAGGAAAACAAACTAGATCCTCTCATGTTCAAGTCAGGTGTTGTCTCGGCCCATTGATCTGCGAGAACCTCTACAGGTAGAAACACCTCTCGGTTCATTGACCAATCCCCTTCTCAATCTACAGAAAAAACAAGTTTTTTCTCTGTCTTTCTATGCAGCCCATATCATCAGCCAACCATCCAGGTTGTTTAATATGTGCTCGAAATGCTCACACACATATATTCATGATTCGAACCACAAAAATACAAAACATTTCTCCATATTCCACTTCCACGCTTTGTACGCTTGATGTCACGAAGAAAGGGAAAGAGTCTTTTGGAAGATGCACAGAACTAAAGCAGAACTCCAGACTGACTCATCAGAGACGCTGTCACTTGCTTTCATAATTTTATGAAACAGAATACGTCTTTGCCCTGCAACTGCCCTCATAAACTCGAGTGTTAATTCTGATCTCAGTATAGACGTGTTGCTCTGTCGTCATTGTTGCTTAGACCCATTTTCACTTCATCCCAGTATATTGAATTACATCCTGCTCCGGCTAACATCCTGAAAGGATTCTGAGTGCTTTCCTCTATGTCATGTGGGCCGGAGTATAGTCAGATGTGGACATTCAGCACTCAATCTTGTCTTCCTCTGAAATGACATGTCTTCTATCTCACACACACACCTACACACACACACACACACACACACACTCATCCTTGTACTTATTTCTTTGTGAGGACTTTCATTGACGTAATATATTCCCTAGCCCCTCACCTCAAACCGAACCATCTCAACTGACTGCCTGACCCTAACCTTGACCCTAAACCTAACCTGAACCTAATTCCAACCTTGACCCTAAAACCAAGTCTTGACCTTCAGACGGCCCTTTGAGATGATGTGAGGACTGGCTAAAATGTCCTCACGTTCCAAAAGTGTCCTCACTCTGTTGGTTAAATACGTATTCTACTCCTCAATATGTAGCAAGTTCAAGTACAAGAACACACTCACACACACATGACACTCAATCATTTGAGGGAATTTCTTTATATTTAACAGAAACTTGGAGTGAAGGATCTTGGTGGTTAAAGGTCAGAGGTCAAGTTCACTGTGACCAAAAATCAAAGCAAAACAAAACAACAACAACATATTTCTGGCTAAAGAATTCAATTGCTTGTACTTTTTTGACAAAATTTCACACTAATGTTCCATACCATGATGTGATTAAGGGGTGATATTTCATATCCGGCGATCAAAGGTCAAATTCAGTGTCACATCGTAATACAGAGAGACAAAGAACACTTTTCTTGCAATATTCAGTGTCTCCTCACTAAGGTCTTGTGGTTTTTCTTATTAAAATACACTATCATTCCATACTGTAGTTCTCGTACACTTTTCAGAAGCCATAATTACCCTTATATTTTCAGCTCATGTTGTCAAAGTTCAAAAGATTTTTACCAACCGCCTAGTTTATCAGTGGAGCAGATGTTGCTTAAAATAAGTCCTGAGAGTGTATTTAATGACTCACTTGAAAGTAAGTAATGTTTAATTATTCTGGCCTAAAATCAAAATAAAAGAAGCACATGAAAATAAAATCTTGAGTTAATAACAACACACACACACACAAGCATAGTGTTTTTCCCCAGCCAATCTACGATCCATTCTATAGCTGACATACATCGGTCTACAAACGCCAGCCTCAAGCATGCTGTTTTGTTTATACTCTAATGAGCTGTAAAAATACAAAGCCCCACAGCTGCTAGCAAAAAAAACAACAAACTGAACTTTGTTTGAACTCAACCAGAGGGTCAAACCTATGGCAAGCGTCTACATTTATGCAATGCAGACATAAAAAAATATGTTTTGTTCCGTTATTAAAAATCTGAAGCAGAGCAACTGTACATTAGATGATATGTCCCCGTGGAACCGTCTGAGAAAGTTTAGCCTCCTTGTAGACTCCTTGAATGCAGCCTAAAAAAAAATAAATAAATAAATAGAAATAAAAAAAATATATATATATATCTGTGAAAAAAAAGTCTCCTCTCATTTTGTTCTCATCTGACTGTACTGGTATGTTGAAGCAGAGGCCAATAACTCAAGGAGAACGATATGAGTCATTTCACTTGTAAACTGTGATTCACTGTGTGTAGTTTTTGTCCATAATGTGAGATACTGACCTCGTTTCAACAGTGTTGCTATTAATGGAATTCCAGTTTTTGTTTTTTTTACATGGGTTTTTGTAAGTGGGAGTAATAAATCCGTGTTTCAGCTAAAAAAACATTTCTGCATTCGTTGTTTGTGACTCCAGAATGCAGAAAGAGCTAGCTGTGGGTAGTTAGCTTGAAGCCAATGGCAACTGCTCGCTAACAACAGCAAAAGTGTCAATAAAATGCCCATTCGCAAACTCTCTTTCTGCATTCAGAACTAATGTGACAGGGACAAACGTATTGGGAGCTGAAGATACCAATATGTGAGCACTTGAAAGGTTAATCACACTTTTAGGGGGAACTATCAATATATGTTTTTGGTTTCTTCCGTGTAGAGAATGTGAATGGGTCATTTTCCACAGGGATAAATGATAAAGAGGTGATGCTCACAAATACATTTTGACCAGGATGAAATCCATCAATGTTGTGTTACTCTTGACATTTCTTTCTAATTGAGGAGAATTCTACTTTTGATGGGTTTGAAAATGATGAGCCATTTGGGTGGTGTGTCTCAACACATCAACCAGAGTTCACACTCTGTCCCCTGACTCTCAACTTTCTTTCACGAGAGGTAGAGGAAGCAGCTTCGATTGACGGCTTTAGGCAGGATGACACTCAGCTGGGAAACTATCACCGCTTCTTCCATCTTTCGTGTACAACAGAATTGCAGAAAAAGAATATGTAGAATTGTGAGTAGGAAAAACCAAAATGATATACTCGTGTTAACCTCATGGGATTCCAGAGGGGGAAAAGTCCCCCAATTTAGGTGTTAGATTGTTTATCACTTCCTATTTTTGTTGAGCCAGAAATCGCCAGTGAACTTTTCCGGAGGCAAAAAATAAATTAACAAAACGCCTGGAGTCACTATTGCTTATCAAACAGCTCAGTTATACACAAATAATCAAATTCTGCTGTTATCTTGAAGTGACTTTGTGGGACTGAGAGAAATGTTTGGTACGCTCTTCTGGCCCTGAAATAATCGCTGTTAAAATTCAAGGATTGACTGTTTAAGTTCAAGGGCCACGCTGTCACTATCCCGAGGACCTTACAGTCAAAGACAAAACTGAGCCCACAATCAAAGCCCATCGAGAACATCCTCAATAATCTTTACAGAGCAATAAACTCATCTTTATGGAGCCACAACTTCAAATTGAGTCTATCTTGGAGCCAAAAACAATCCTATCTGTCGTGAACTAAATTAGCAGACATCACGAACTTTGTTGCTGGGTCGATTCAGTGAACTTTTGAAGAACATGGATGACACGTATGAATCACATTAACCCTGTACCATCTTTTTAGAGTATTTCTGTGTAATGCCTTGTTGAGTTACTCCAGGGCAAGCTTGCAGAACTAAGTGGAAACACTTCAAGTTAACTATGTGATGGTTGTTGCCATTTTTACTGTCAGGAGCTCAGAGGAGCATCTTATTCCACTGTTACATAATTACTAAAATAACCACCGAACGCAGCAGAGAAGGAAGGGACGTGGACTGTGGACAGAGGTGTGACACTAAGTAAGTAATTAATGTCCTCCTTCCCCTTGGTCTGCCAGTCAGATGCCTCCCCAGACCATAATCGCACAAATCCCTTTAAATAAGTGTCACTTGAATGCATCAGTGAGTTCGTTTGTTGACCTGTGCCGGGCTCTACACTCTGAGTAGCTCCACTGGGCCTCCGAACTGTCCTGTGGTGTTCCTGGATGACCTGAACAACTCAGACACATGCGTAACCTTCCATCTACAGCTTCACTTGGTGCTGTCTGCGATTTCACAAGCTGAACTCTTCAAATTTGAAATCCGGTTTCCAATAAAAAAAAAAAAATGCTCTTTTCGGATGATATTCAAGTGACAGTGGAATCTGTTCCGTGCAAAGGATTGCTTTAATTGTTGTCTGTTAATGACTCTCGTCCCTCTACTGTTCACATTCCTGTGATGGATGTATACTGAGCATGCTCGATGGGCATAGCCTGCACACTAGAAATTGGCTTCTTACAGCTCTGCTAATGTGGATTAATAACCTAATCATTCAGCTCTTCGAGAATTTCCAAATCTTTACAAACCAAATGGATCCAACTCTCACAGTGAGACAATTAGTTTTGCAGGAGCTTTGTGATACTCAGAGACAATTTATGTACTTCTTTACAGCCAAAACACTTACAACAGAGCAGGCTACTACAGTGACTTCAGGATGTTGCAATACCCATTGCTGCCAGGAGATGGAGACAAAAGTGCAGCGCTGCAGCTTTAAGTTTTTATAGGAGTGATGTGTTTAGTTAGCCAGAAAAATAGAAAAATAATCGACTGCATGGTTTTTTTTAATGCACATATCATCTCAATAGGCCATCAAGAGGAGTTTCTTGTCAGCATCCTGTGAGATTATCTCAGTGGACAAGTTAGGTCAAATTAGGTCTTCCCTTAAATTATAAACAGGTTTAAAATTACTGCTTAAGTAGAAAGAGTGTTGGATTGACACACTGATCCAAATGAGTGATAACGATGCTCCACGTAGCTGCAACCTCCTGTTCTTACCCAGACAGAGGAGCTGAATTGTGCCTCAGAATGACTCTCACAACCCAGACAGATAAATGTTACACAGGAGGAGGCGTTACGACCGTAGAAGTCCTGATTTTTCACGACTATGGTCCATCAGCTTCACTCCATCTTACGTTCGCTACACAACCAGTGTCAGAGGAATGGCACACAACATCAGCAATATTATGGATTGATTTTGACCCCTTAATCTGTAAAAGCAAGAGAAGGAATCTGTTTTATTGCTGACATCTCTGCATAGCGCAACTCTAAATGCTTCAAACCCAATGAAACCAAACAAGCAAGAAAGAATGCAACATTAAAACAATAAAAAAGTAAACACAAGTATTTCATCAAATAATACAGAAATAAAAGTAGAAACAATAGATTCTGAGTTTGGATTTTTAACATGAAAGCGACATAAAAGCCCTCTTAATCAGACCATGAATTCCCAATGGCTGCAGTTATGGGGCTCACATTTTTTTCAGTTTAGGTTGGTTGAGCATCTATTATATAAATTTAGTGTGTGGTTCTGCTGAGACGATAGGGTAGCACACACACAGACACACACACACACACACACACACACACACACACACACACACACACAGTAGAGTCCTGTTCATAGCTTCACAATCATTTTTTAGCCTAAACTCAATTTCTCAGCAGCCAACCCTGCTAACTCAGCTGGAATGTGAGTTAATTGTATTCAAATGGACATGTTTACAGGGCAGCGTTAATGGCTCCACTGTTGGTGGTTTCATGTGTCCTTAATTGTTACTGTAAAATTCACTGGAGACTAATATGGATCAGATACCGCTGTCAGGTTTTATTCCGTGCTATCACTCTTCTTCATTCCCATTAGGGACCATTATCCTCACTGTTTTTTGTTTTTTTTCTCCAAGTGCTTTTTTTTTCAGCTGATATTCCAGTGCACAGTCCTGATGAGTTTGTAGGAATAATTGTTTGTGTTCTACTGCACTTTTTGCTGCATTTGGGAGTTTGTAGGCCGTGAATGATGATTTTTTTTTACAAACGCCAAGCTGAAGCGTTATCTGTGCACCAGTAATCCTTAACAGAGACATTCCTTGTCCTTGTATGGGCAAAGGTAGAACAACGCAAAGCAAGAAAGATGGCTCTCTTTCAACTACTGGGCCAAAACTCATTTATAAATGTCAGACCTCTCATCTAAAACACTCTGAGATGCAATAACAGTGCTGAGGAAGTAAATACAGGATATTTCAGTTTGGTCTGAAACTAGATATGATTGAAGTATTACTCCGTGAATTTTGTCACAACACGTGAGATTTAAAAAATAAATAGTAAGGTCAAAATATTCAGGTCAAAAGCCGCATCCTCACTGTCACACAACTTGGAAATATCTTTGATTTGACGTCCCCTGCCAATGCATTTTAAACTGAGGAAAAAAATATTGTCTCCAAAGCTGAGATAACCTTGACGAAAGTACTAAAAGAATCCCACGCGTGTCCATGTCCGCCGTACATACGGATCACACAGGATTCAACACTAACGTGGATCAAATGACTGAGACTAAAATGCACTTAAGTCAAAGGGACTGAAAGTAAATGGAACTCAATCAATGGTACGCTATTACTTTTGATGAAAAGTTTGGAACAAACGAGCAGCAAGAGCCAGATATAAAGTAGGATAAAAATGGTGGTTGAGGATTCATGGGGGGGGGGGGGGGGGGGCAGAGAGAGAGAGAGAGAGAGAGACAGAGAGAGAGAGCGTGAGAGAAGAGCAAGAGGGAAAATGGCAGAGCCGCCTGCTTCACTCTCCAACAGGAACGTGTTTTAATAGCAGCAATCTGTCAGCGCTAGCACACTCGCTGGACACAGAGGGACAGGAAGGACTGTGGGAACGTAAGACAGATGAGAGGAAATAACAGCGTGAGGACATAAATGCAGGAGTCATGGCACCGTTTACTGCTGGCAGATGCTCAAACAGACAGACAGTTGGGGGGGGGTGTGTGCAGGAATTGTATCCTTTAAAGATATTTCTGCTCTATCTTTGAAACCTTATTTGAATTTACTTTAAATGTGTCGACTGCTGTTCGGTGGTGGATCAGAAGTGAGTGCATAAGCAGCTTTACTGAGCGTATCTCATAACTACGTAATTAGTAAAGAGAAGACAATACATTTCAATGTGTGTTTAATATGGTAATTGCTCATTATTGGTTGTCATGAGGGACGAAATGCCCAACCGTATCCTGCAGAGGGCAGCAGAGTCTTTCCAGAGAATTCTCTTCAGGGAAGGTGGGGAGGAGCAGCAGCCAAAATGTGGTTTAAAGAGGACGCATTTGAAGTGGTTTTTTTTTCAGTTTTATGTGAACAATTTGTACTCAATTTTTAAAAATGTTTTTATCCATCTGTCTAATGGTTTCCCACCAGTCATGATCTGACAGGTAGATTGAGCGGATCCATCACTTTGTAACACCCCGTGGTATGAGGAGATCCTGCTGTCTCTACAGTTCTTTATTTATCAGTGCTCCTCAGCTGCTCGTTCTAGATTTTGATCCCTCTTCGGTGAATCAGTAGGCATGTGGCATGATACCCTGGTGGCACCTTTACTATTCTGGCTGGAGTTGAAATGCTGCTAAATCTCTTATTATAAAATGTGGTCATAAACGCCTAATGGTCTGTCATGAATATTTAAGAGCCCTGAATACCATACAGGAACGACCTCTGGAAAACTACAACCTTAACAAGGCACATATCAGGCAGATAACCTCTACAGCCGGTGCAACACAAGGCCCTGTTTTTCTACTTCTTTTGACTTTTTCGTGGCTTGATTGGATTGATTTGTCATTTGCTACAGAAAGAACTTGGCCACAGGGCTGTGGATAATCCAATTTATTGCTTTGCCATTTATTACAAATTTCTGTGGCTTTTGGGTCCACTGTCACATCGATTCGTTGATTGCTTGCTTAGCTGGGTCCTAATGAGCTGCTGTCTGAATCACTGCATAATCACCGCCCTAATTCACTTCCTCGCCAGCCCTCACACTCGGTCGGTTGGCTCACCGCTATTAGAAAAGAATGGACTGAAACACAGCTCTGTGAGCAGACAATTAGTAACATCATCCTTGAAATAGGGTGTCATTCTACGTATATTACTCGTTCATGAATGACGATCCTCCTGCCTGGGTGCAGAGCTGCCTCATGTTGCTGTTTCAGGAGCTCATTGGCACATCATCTGCTTCTAATCTAGGTGTAAATCAATTGGACATGGAGCAGTGAGGTCTTGTGGACATAAAAAAAAACAAACAAAAACTTGGCATGCTGTGATAGTTGATTTCCTTACATGTCAGAATTGTATCATTGGTAGCCGGAGATTTGGCACCAAATCGTTGTGGCCATGTTACTTAGAGGTAATCAGACATCTGAAGAGCTTCTCTCGAGGACAGATGAGAGAGCAAATACCACCAGGTGAAGCAACGCTCGCGCCATTATCAGCCTATCTGGATGGCATTTATCAAGCTCGGCGAAGGGCTTAAGGACACATCGGGATATGTTTGTGAAGAGGCTGCTGGATAAATATAGGAGGAAGCTAATCAAGCAATCTATCAACATAAGAAGTCACCATCTGTTTGCTTCATCGTGCAAGCTCTTGTAGCACAGACTTTCAATGCAGGCTGCAGTGTATTGACTTCTGTACAAAGTAGGAGCCGGTGAAGTATTCCAGTACACATCAGCTTATTTGCATATGCAGCACAGATAGACAGGCAAACAGTCAAGACAGGCAGTGAGACACGCGAACAGATTGAAAGATTAGCGCCTGGAAATCTAAAGGTAAAAATGAAATCGCAGACAAAAGGTTTTTCCGACAACATTTCTTTAATACAAAGTCAACATATCTACATACACAGTGGCTTTAAACCAATCATTGTTTCAGTTAGAAGTAACAGTTTGAAAGTGGTAGCACTTGGCCCTCATACAAAGGAAAAACTATTTTGCAGGTTGGATTCTTTTTCATTCTCTCAGTTTTGATGCACAATTACTTTTTTTTTTTTGTGGTTAGTTTGGTGTATTTCTTTTCACATTAGTCCCTCCCCCAAATTTTCTGTGACGTATTCCAGTAATATCGACTGTCTTTACATGTAATTAGAAAAGTTCTATTGCACAAGCCACCAAATACTTCGGTTTGGGCCCTTTTATCAGTCTTTTTTTTTGTTTGTGAGCTCCATCAATCCTCCTGTCCTGGATTTTCAAACACGTAAAGGTTTCCCACTGTTCAGAAATAACGTGCTGGAAATGTGAATTTGCAGCAAGTTTTTGGTTTTTCTTCCCTTGTTTGCATTGTACTGCTCTGTTTCATTGAGTCCTGAATTCTTTCTGCATCCCACAATAAAGCAATGTTGGAACCAAATAAAGGATCAAAAAAGCAAATATGAGTTTGGTTTTCACACGAGTCTTCAAATGCATCAGTGAGGAAAAATAAATCAACATGTCACGTTGCAACTGACACATGTGAATTTAGCTGTATTTGTCCATCAGCCGACAAAGAAACAGCTCCTTTTTGGAGAAATCAAGAATGACTCCTTTTAATTCCATATTGTGTAGTGATATAAGATAATAGGAAAACTATTCCTTTTTTTACCCAGCTGCAGTTGCATGTAGTAAACACGGAAGGCCCATCTTTATCCACAGGACTCGTATCAAGATCAGGAAAAGAACTGCTTTAGTCCATTTAGACTGTAAGAGGCTGGAATTGACGGTTGAGTGCAAATTCAAATTGTTATTTAGAAGAGCAGATTGACTTCCCAGCTCTTATTTAAGATATATCAGCAGACCACTGATGCTTATTTCATGCCCCCATTGAGGTGCGAGAACAGAAGCTGGCAAGTTTCCTAGTTTAACTGCTAGCTAGGGAAATTAAAGGCAGAAAAAAGGCAAATAGTATTTAAAGAGCAGGGAGCAGGGCTGGAGAAAGAACGCTTCAGAAGGAGAGAAAACAGGCTTTACAAACACCAGGAAGTTGGATATGAGCAGATCCTTGATCTTTGCAATTCTCTCCCCGTGTTACATATCAGATCTTGAGGGTCAAATGATTTACAAATACATATAATCTATATATTTGTTTATTTACATGTAGATCGTAGTGTATATCTAACAAAATGAATTACCACATTATGTCAGAAAATGATAGAAGTTAAAAAAAGAAGAAAAAAAAAAAGAAATTGCCTTAAAAACCGAAGGTAATAGTCTGTACATGATCATAAAAGGTACAGTACATCAAATTGGGCTGATATAGAGAACCAAAAAATGTTATGAATTTTTTTTTTGTTGATTTGTTAGATATTCTGACCAGTTCATTAACAGCTGCTACAAAAACAAACAAACAAAAAACAAATAAAAACAAAGACTATATGTTAATGTTAATACAGAATCTCAATAAGGTTTTAGAAATGGCGTCTCCTCATCAGCACAGGATCCACTCGGGGGCGGGGGGGTTTAAACACTGGTGAGTGGAGGAAGGGGATGTCACGTGACACATCGCCACCACCTCAGCTTTTCTCAACAAACACAAGGTTTCTAAGATTAGAAAAATAAACAAGCAAACAGAAACCCATTATATCTTATAAAATGAGCAGTGGCTGCTATGAACAAAATAAAACAGATGAAGAGGAAAATGTAATTCATTCTAAGTTTGAATATATCTTTATATTCTGCTTTTAAATATATATGAATGTGTGAGTGTGCATATACACGCACACATTCACACAAACATGTTATACTTAACATTTCTACAGTGAAAAAATAGAATGTCTTTAAACATAATATGAACAAATAAGCACTTTTTCTTTTCCTGCTAATTGTTTTTTTTTTTAAAAATGCGACACAACATCTCTTGTTAAAAAAAAAGACGAAAATAAAAAGTCAACTATGTAATGCGAAATAAGTCGTCGTAATACAACATTAATGTTTTTCATAATGTTACAATAACAATAAGGCTTTTTTGGAAATACGAAAAAAGATTACACACAGTTCTGTCCATCGCTCTGGTTTTTGTGCACACACACCCATCGGAAACCTTCACAGAATCCATACACACACGCCCACACACACACACACACGCACACACTAGTACCAAAGCACTGATCTCCAAATGAAAACCTGGTGATTTCAAAAGTTGGATTTTTTTTTTTTTAAATCAGACACATATACATTAGTGCGTCAAATCAAACCTGCAGGGTTTTTTTGGGTGGGACGGGTGGGGTGGGGTGGGGGTGTTTGCTCAAGTTCTTGTTTTTTTTAATCGAAGGGATGTGCAAGTAACTTGTACCGAAGATCGTCTTTTTCTCATGTCATGGCATCCAGATCTAACATGGCTGCCTGGTCTGTTTTTGTTTTTTTTCTTTTTTTCACCCACAGAGACATCATGTAAAGAAATCGGAGGAGGAAAAGCATCTATTTTTGTTTCTCCACCTGTTACCAAACACACATACAGTGGAGCTAAAAGGCCAACGTTTCAACCACGTGAACACAAATCTTGTTACTGCAACAGGTTTTTGCCACTTTTGAGTCTTTTTATGGTGAAATAGATGATTATAGAGGAGTTGGGGGGGGGTGGTGTGAAAAAAAATTGGTCGGCGACGTGTGGATGCTCGCTCACTAATGGTCACGGCCGTTAGCTGAGCTGGCATCTTTTCTTTGTCTGTCCTCTCGCTCAAGAGTCACATGTACAGCATACACGAGATAAGCAGCATGTTTGGTTTTTTTGACAGAAATTTAAAAAAAAAAAAGAAGAAGAAGAAAAACAAAATCCTCGTAAGACATAAAAAGTTCTAAATACTGACGATGAGTGTTGGTCACTGTACACAAAGACAGCCTCAGTTTTGCAGCCATCCTTGTTTGGTAGTTCCGATAGCTTTACGCTTGATTTATCACAAAAACAGCGCCGCCAACATGATGAGAGCGGTTCCGGAGAGAGAAGTAATAATATAAAAGAAAAATCAAGGGACATGGTTACCACGGTCACCAGCCGCAGGACCAACGAGAGGCTTCTTCTTGCAACAGGGCAAGATTTTCCACCAAGTCCTCTGGTGACTGAGAAAAGAATTCATCAGCTGATCTGCAGATATGCATCGATGCTCGTGAGTGTGGCCTCCTCCTCTCTATAAGTCGTGTGATGAATAATTAACGGTGTGTTTCACTAGAGTAATTATGCAAATCATTGACGGGACAGTTTGAAAAATAGTACTTGGAATCATTCAGGTGCAAGTTTCTTTCTCTCCTGATTGGATTTATGGTCTCCTTTTATTTTGGGAGTTTTTTTGGGGGAGGGGAAACAAAAACAACAACAAAAAAACCCTTGGTGTTCCCGCAGGCAACCATGAGTTGGTCATTTTTCTCTCGAGATCACTCAGAAAATGATTTGGGGGAAAAAGAAGACTTGAACCTCCTTTACATCCAGGTGTATCAAAAACCTCAAGTCAAACCCCCGTTCTTGGCTACATCCATCTGCCTGTCCTTGATATTTGCTGTTGCCCTTTTTTTTCTTCATCATCCGTTGCTTGTTACCGTTTGTATCACGAAGATATTTTTGAGAAGAGAAATGTCCACGAATGTTTACAATGTCCTCCATATTGAAACACTTGAGGTAAGGTAAGCAGTCTGACACTTTGATCGACACCCGCCCCGCTGCTTGAGCCATAGCTTCAGTTTCCTCTCCCGGTGAGGATTTTCATCTCTTGATGATGGGTGATAATCCTCGTTTCATCGTGAAGGGTCTCTAGGTCGAATTTGAATTATTCTGAATTGGCTGATTGGGTGTCATCATCTAAAAATCTACAATCGGATCCTGTTTGGTGTTGATTAGCAGGTGGTGTTGTCTGATAGCGTCGTTTCAAAATTCAAGTTTCTATGGCTCAGGAGACTGTTGAGAGGGCTGGGGGGGGGGGGGGGTGACGGGATTCTTGGGGGAAGAGATGGCTTTTTACGTTGCATAGTGATCAAAGCTTCCTAAGTACTCCAGAGCTGCGTGATAGCAGAATTGGTATTCATCCTGTAGGCAGGAAACACACACACGTACACAATAAATACATCAGAACAACAAGATCTCATCAACAGTTGATAGCTAACACAACAGCACATTTTCAGGCTATGTCTTTTCTTGATTATATAACTGGAACTGTAAACATACATTCCACACAGGAACTTTAAAAGAGGTCATTTATTATTTAGTGTTACTGAAATGAGTCAAGCTTAATTAACTCGCTGCAGGTCTTTTAACATCTCACAGATGAGGGTGCTTTTCTCTGTTACATGTGCATATGAGGAAAAGTAAAATCTTAATTACACGCACACACGCACGCACGCACACACACAAAAAGAAGAAAAAGCGGAAATGATACATTATGTTTGAGCAACAGGTGTCTTCCTCAGGTCGAAGACGCGAACACATATTTCAGACTGTTGGTCACTAGGAAGAACTCACAGGGCCAATCAGAGTCCTGAACTTCTGACCCCTGACACTTTTATAAAGCTGCAAGCAGTGATGACCCCCCACCCACCCACACACATAGTGACCTCTGTGCACATCTCAGCGTGTGGCTGCTCTGGAGAGCGAGAGGGATGTGAAACCTGATACTATTTGGATTTTCCACGAAATATCACTTCCTGTGTCCACTAGGCAGTGCTAGAGAGCACATGTGTTGTTATGTTGCTCTACATCATGTGAAGACAACACTGTAATTTTAAATGTAAATCAAATGACGTTTGTTAAATCAGGCTTACTTTCTGTAACCACTAGGTTGCCCTGTGACCTCAGTTCAGCTTGTAGGTAACTTCAAGCTTGCAAATATGTGAAGTTTTAGAAAATGTTGAGTCCAGTTCTTACAGTTTTGTGCTCTATGGTAACAGCATTTAACAATTCACAGTCCACATGCTTTTCGACCACATGTGAAATGGATCAAGCTGACATGCTAGGAGGAGTAGATCAGTGTGTAAAAACGTAATGAGGAAAAATTATCTCCAAATGAGTCCAAATACTTCAGAACGTTACAGTGCAATTATGTGTGGAAAACCACGCACATTTGTGTGTGTGTGTGTGTGTGTGTGTGTGTTTGTGTGTGTGTGTGTGTGTGTGTGTGTGTGTGTGTGTGTGTGTGTGTGTGTGTGTGTGTGTGTGTGTGAGTGACCTCTGACCTCAGTCTGGACCATGGCTGGCCTCTGTGTCCGGAGCATCTTCACTGTCTGGAAGATATCAACTACGCCTTCGTAGCGCATTCTCTCCAGGACGATGCTGAGGGTGATGAAGACACCAGTCCTGCCCACACCGGCGCTACAAAAACACACACAGGAAGTGAATAAAGCACTAAAACATATAAACAAAGTGGATGGTGAATGTTTCTCGGGTATATTTCCTCTTGTGTCTTGTATCATAATCCTTTCTATACAATACTACACGCCTGCAAATCAAATTCCTGAATTATGATATCACCCCTGACTCTAACAAGCAGGTTATTCCGAAAGTATCTTGTTGTGACTCTCTACACAATGGAAGCTGCCACACAAAACGAACCGTTTGAAAACTTTGATAGCTAGAAATCCTGCGGGACGACTAAGGCACCGTTGAAGATGGTAAAGATGCAATCTGAATGTGAGAATGCTGGGAAATCCATTAAGATATGCCCCCACACTTTCTCGAAACACAAAATGAGCCCACAAGGACGCTCAGGCACACTCAGAATCATGCTCACAAACAACCAAGAAAAACATTTTGTCTCATTAAGCCCCTCCCATGCATCAAAAATCTCAGGCTGCTGCTGCTGCTGCTCTCCAGAAATACCGTCTGGGTCTTAACTGGAATCCTGAAATACTTGAGAGCTGCCTCTCTAAGCTGCTTTGCTGTGAAATGACTTCCACTTCACCAATGGAACAATAATTGATATGACAACAGTTTTATTTGGGCTTCTTCCAACCTTCAAAGGCATTTTGTTGAATGAAGAGTGAAAGCGAAGACCCTCTGAGTTTGTATTTGTGTGTTTGTGTGTGTGTGATGAAGAGAGTTTGTGTGTGTGTGTGTGTGTATGTGCGTCAGAAGCTCAGCTTAGGACAAAAGAGTTCTTGTATCATTTGATCGTTTATAAATAAATACCATATCAGTAGTTTTTGACTGACCGCACCAAACACACCATCCAACCACCCACCAACAGCCCCCCCACGCCTGCTGTATCTCTTAGCCCACCCAAAGCCTCTTCCTGGGAGTCGGTCACAGCTTGTCACATGGACTCATAAACTCTCATCTTCTCTCTCTCTCTCTTTCTCTCTCTCTCTCCTGGAGGATCGACTCTTCAAATCTGAAGGCTCGGCGAGCCGCTGCAGACTGAGAGGATTTGGTGTCCCCATTCAGAGGAAGTAATCAGGCAATTAATGACAAAAAGCATGTGGGTCTATTAGATAGTGGCTGAGGAGGGGAAGACGAGGAGGAAGAAGAGGGTGGGAGTGGAATAAAGGAGGGCTAGGAGAATGAAAGGATAGAGAGGAGAAGAGGGAGAGAGAAGGAGAGGATTAGGAGACAGACATAGGGATGACAGATGGGGAAGGCCGGTGACAGAAGACGAAAGAGTAAGAGAAAAGGAATGCATAAGCTCTCCAGGAAGAGACGACAAAAGCCTTGAAGAAGGAGGTGGCGTCAGTGGAACCAAGCACACCTTCATACCTTTTACAAATGCAATTACAAATGCATAATATAAATCAATCCAACTATTCATTGCAAAAGATGTACATTTGTTAAATTTCTAGTGACAATTAATAAGTCAGTAATTACAATTAATAAAAAAAACACTTAACAAGTAGCAGCTTGCTTGAAGACAATGTAAGCTTTTTTCTTAAGTGAATTTATCTCACATTTTACTTATCACAAGCAATAACATTGCAAAAGGGTGTTTTTTTTGGTGAAATTATGGTGAAACTAGAAAACTGCAAGGTATGCTGTGCTGTATGGCTGTTCTGATCATGTGACACCTGCAGCCTAAGCTCTCTCTCTCTCTTTCTCTCCCCCCCCCCCCTCTCTATCCCACCCTCCCTCACAAATGGCCTCATAGCATGGAGGAATAATTCAGACTTATAGGACCTTCCCTGACACGTCTTACAACTCCCAGAGGGACATTTGATGGCCGGTGACATCATTGCTTTTCAGTGAAGGGAAGGTGATGCTCTGTTTGATGATGTCATGGCGCCTTTGCCATAGAAATGGGGGGAGTAACACCGAGGCTTTTCCAAAAGTAGAACATGTTTATGAGCCTGTGAGGAAATCTCCGATAGTCACATTAACAGGGAACAGTTGTATCGTCGCAGCCTTTCAAAGATAATTTCTTGTCTTTTTTGTCAATTTTCTGTCTATAAAAGGTAAAAACTCAAGTATGTTAATGTGTTTTGATAAATATGAAAAAGTCTTGACGGTGATCGTGACCAGTTTCGGTCCAGCATGTCGAGTTAATGATGTAGGTTACCTTGGAAGCTACATCCCAGGTAATAAAAATGCATCATGGATGGGTCATAAAAACTAAAAAGAATGGCTGTTTCATTTCATGCACCTCCTCTTTGCAAATGCCAAGCTGCATCTCAGCCTTATCAATTATGGAATAGATGTGCCTGTGGAGGGCCAGAGGTACTGCAGTGGCAAAAAGAAAAAAAAAAGGGGGGGGGTATCATATCTGATGCTGCTGTTAGCACTATACCACAGGAGCTGCTGCGCTGTAAAACAATAACTGCCTTAAGAAAGGATTTAATCTTGTTGGATACTAAAAGTCTTATATCTCTTTCAGAAGGGAAAATGCACCAGTGGACTGCAGTTTGAGGTGAGAGAAATTTCCCTGAAGCAAAAATACACTGCATTCTTTTCAAATTAAACCACTTTGGCTGTGACCTTTAATACATTGACTCTAGATTTAAGTTCACGCTCCTACCTGCAGTGGACAGAGATTGGTCCATCTTGTCCAAATTGCTCCTTGGTTTTATGCACTTGGCCAATGAAATCGATGAATCCCTCCCCAGATTTGGGCACGCCTTGCTCTGGCCAATCAGTAAACTGGAACTGCCTTACTGTCCTGGACTGGCCATCCTGCAAATATAGAGAGGAGGAAGTGAGGAGAGTGGATATCAAGCAAATGTTCAAAATGAGTTGAAATCAGCTTTTTTTGTCTTTCCACAATACAGTATAACATCATATAAACAAAAATGATTACAGCATCACACACACACACACACACACACACACACACACACACACACACACACACACACACACACACACACACACACACACAGCTTGTCCTCCTCTCACCTCCACCCAATTGTCTCTATTTTTTAAGAGGGACTGGTGTATGTGTGTGGTACAAGGAGGGTCCTAGTTAAAGCTGATCAATAGTGTATCAGCTGTGACAAGCGTCTTCTCCCAGACACTGCGTTGAATAGGATAATCCTGTGATGCGATCGATAGCGCGACCTGATGGATGTGGAGCGAGGGATGTTAGAAGCGAGAGTTGAGGACTAACTCGGCGGGAGAAGGGACTGAATGATTGAAAAATTGAAAACAAAAACTCGGACCACTCGTTGAGCCTGCAGGATGAAAATGTCAATCTAAACAATGTAGCTTTTTTTTATTGATTCTGATCCTCCTGCTTTAGCATCTTAAGTGGTAAGATAATTGTATGGGTTTCCAAAACAAACAAGAACATTTTAAATACATTTTCACAATCAAGTTGTTTCACACAAGGGCATGTGAAATGATCTGCCTCCCAACCGAGCAAGTTAGAGAACGTCCTTGTACAGAACTTTCTTGACAAGGACGGGGAGCAAGGAGAAGCCTTTTCACATTTCTCAGAACAATCCACTGACAGTCACCAGCAATTATGACAACCAGGTGTTCATTTCCTCACAAGTCTCTCATTTATTTGTGCGGAAAAACAAAACAAAACATGTAACAATGTGTCACTCACACACCAAAATCCCAATTACTATTCGATGAATCCACAGTTGGCGGATAAACTGGTAATTTTCAGTCCAATCAATTTCAAGTGAACTTACAATTAGACATATTTTCAATTGTGATAACATTTGTAGAATTTGTATGTTTATTGGGAATCAGAATTATGTACCCTATAGCACGTTTCCTGCTGTTGTTTGAGTAGCTTGATAAATGACAAACTAATGACATTCATTCAGATCCACTGAATTAGACAAGAGACAGAAAAATATAGAATGACGAGTAGCTATGCTATGTATGAACTGTGTAGGTTCCCTGTGGGGTATTAAACATTCATCTCTTTCTCCTTCAAGCACATCTGATCTCTCCATTCTATAATAAGGCTTAAGTGAAACAACACCCAAATGTGTGTTTTGTCATTCAAGTCACACAAATAGGTTTCTTGAGGCTGCAGGGATGTTTTTCCTCTCTCCTGTGTCATTTTTTGTGACTCCAGAATGCAGGAAGAGCCAGCCATGTTTACTTAGTTTGAAGCTAATGGCGACTGACAGCTAACAACTAAAGCCAACCCCCCCCCCCAAAAAAACCCAGCAAAACTGCCCGAAATCATCAATACAGATTAAAGTGTACCATTCATTATCTATGTATTCTTGATAGTTTATGCTTTTGAGTTTTATTTGTTTTTTCTGGCAGTCGCCTGGTGAGAAGCAGTGTGGAGCTGAACCGGGTGCAGGAACCGGTGAAGTCAGAATAGTGGCTGCACACCTGGTTATGTTGATCTCTGAGTGCATTGTGGAGGGCTGCAGCATCTGAAGGACTAGGACACAGCCCACCAGACCTCCCTTACATCTGGTTTAGTTCATTTGTGGCTCCATCCCTCTCCTCACCGCCGGAGGCGCTGCAAACTTGCTGCAGCTGCTCTTCATTTAGCCAAATCATTTTTATTGTGAAAATAGCCCAGGCACAGCTGTGACCCCGACAGACCTTCCTCTACTTCTTTCACAATTATTTTCAGTTATTTTCATCAACAGTAGTTAGTTTCATCTCCTGCCGAAGCTTGTTTTGTCAGGTAACCATCAACTAATCAGTCTGTTGAAAAAAGTAATCGCGCAACTGATGATTACTGACTGCCTGCACTGGCTGCTGGGTAAAGAGAGACCCTTCTCTCTGGTTTCAAGGTTTTATCCAGTCCTCCAGGCGCTGACATACTGGATTATTGAGGTTAATGTAAGATGGGTATAGGCAGAATACATCACAACACTAACGTAGGCATTTAATATGGCGGTTATTCAATGACCTTGTAAAGCCGATTCCATCTGTTGTTCTGTTTATCATACTGAGCAAAGTTAAGAGCAAATTTACAAATGTGTTGACATAAATAAGTATCGGATAAATCTCGGGTATATATTCATCATGGCTGACTGTGTGCACTCCATTTTTATTCATCCTTTCTGGCATTTGTCAGGAGCTAACCATCCCCCTCCACTGCTACCCTTCTAAATGAGGATACGAACGGAATCCTGATGTACAGCAGGTGCTTCATATTGAACAATATCCATTATCTGTCGATTGAATCCTTGTGCTTTGCATGTGAAGTCCTTTTGCCCTGCGTGCAAGCATGCTCTCTTAGCTGTTGATGTCTTTCTGCTCTGCTGCCGCCATAATGTCTCTTGGACATTTAATGTACATGACAAATACACTGATTTGGATTCTATTAAGTTAAGCTCCACACGAGGGTCTGTACAACATCTCGTGTCTCTTCCCCTGTTTTATGATGCAACTCATGTGTTCCTTCTTTTGCTGCCTTTGTTTTTCATCTGAGAAACATTTTGCCTCTGCAGGAGGATTAAAAATGAAAGAGGGGCAAAGACAACAACACAATAAACCAAGCGCACCGAAGAAAGAGAGAAGGGGAAAAAAAAGAGAAAAAAAGAGGAAATTTTAACATACAACCTGAGGGCCCACGCGGCGTGTCAAATTGTGTGATTAAATACGTGACTGGCCCGCTAGATGTGAGTGTTGAGGCGTGCAGTCTATGCTATTACTGTGCAAAGGCATGTGACGCACATGTGTGCACACATGTGCACACACACACACACACACACACACACACACATATATATTATACACACACACACACACACACACACACACAGATACATACATGTATGTACATCTA
The DNA here is from genome assembly GCF_037954235.1 of Aulostomus chinensis. Lineage (NCBI taxonomy): Eukaryota > Metazoa > Chordata > Actinopteri > Syngnathiformes > Aulostomidae > Aulostomus > Aulostomus chinensis. The sequence goes on along the minus strand of NC_141333.1, from coordinate 9,831,146 downwards.
CAGTATATGGGATAATACCCTCATGCAAACAGCCCCTCCACACTGTACCATCATTGTCTTTCTCCCTCACTCAGAATTTTGTTTCCTTAATGTTGTGTAATGTTTGTGTAATGTTTCCTTGATTAATTCATTCACCTCGCCTGGTTGCAGTTTTGATAATTCAGCACTCCTCCAGCATAATCTGAACACCAGATATGCCCAGTGTACAAAAGTACATTTGTGCGTGTGATAACGGATTCAACCATTGATTAAACATCTTTGGGGTACGTGAGTGTTGAATGTCCTTGTGTAGGTCCTAAAATATAGAAACAAGCTAAGGTAATGTGAGCGTGTGTGTGTGTGTGTGTGTGTACATTCTGTGCAGAGAATAAAAAATTAGCCTGGTGATATGGGAGAAAGTAAGCCTGTGTGCTTTTGTGTGTGTACATTGCACTAGGCTGAATAAAAAAGAAGTGTGCATATGTGTTTTAATGCATTTGTGCCTGCTCTGTCTGTGAGGACACATCCATTCTTATTTATTTATGAAGCTATTTCACAAAAATCCCCCGACCCTGTTTTCTTGGCATGTTAGTAGTTGTTACACCCATTCACAGACACGTCTCACCCTCCAGGAGCCAAAAATCCACACACACATTTAGGAAAATATTCTTTCTGTTACCATGGCCCCACACCCAAAGATGAAGGCGACCTCCCTAATTTTATTGACTGCAGTCGTAATGACTTTTAATCTTTCAATTTTCTACTTACTCTTGCATATCTGATCCATTTCATGTAGTCTCCATTTTTAACATTGTTACATTTTTCGTGTTTTTATTGGAAGTGACATGTATCGTTGTGTTTTGCAAGAATTTCAATAAAATAAAATGAGCAAATGCATGCGCAGGGGTATAACAGCCGATACAGCATTTATGTCTGATTTGTTCACTGTGGATGGTGTGTGTTTGTGTTTATATGCTTCTACTTTGTGTGTGTGTGTGTGTGTGTTTGTATGTTTGTGTGTGTGGTTATGATTTATTCAAGTTTTTACAAACAAAAGGATTACTGCTAACTAGCTGCCATCCAAATCACTGGATATGTCAGCCTTTTTGAAGAAAAGCTATTTTATTTCTGCTTCTGCCTCCATTTCAACCTAATTGGGAGAAAAAAAAAGGAATCCAGAGATAAAAAAAAACCACCTGGAACTTAAGCAGTATAATCGGTAAGAATGAAAATGAAAGAAATAGGACAAGTAAAGCAAGTTTGGCTGTTAATTACAGTAAATATTTGAATTAATTGTTATAGGCCTTGAGTTCCTTTTCCATTAGGTATGACTTACCCTGGCGTCTGTGACCTTGAACTCTCGAAGGATGTACTGGGGCATGTTGTATTCAGCCATTGGATCCACTACAAAGTACTGGTACCTGGCAGAGCGCTCTGCTGGCCAATACTGGTGGCACTTTTCCTATTCGAAGCAGAAAAACAAATTCATTTTTAAGGTAAACTCACATATTGTTTTGTTTTGGGCTTCTAAATGACCAGTCAAACAGATGTTTGTGTGATGTGTGATGATGTCATACCCTCCCCATCTCTCTCAGTTTGGTCAACATGACTACAATGGTAGAGTTGTTCTCCCAGAGCATTCTCCAGAAGTCTTCTGTAGTCTCTGCCAGAGGGCCCTGTGTGGCGATGTAGGCTTTCTGTTGCCTGTGTAAATATAATAAAATCATATTAGAACTGTTTATTTTCAGCTTTTATCAGGAACACCCCTGATTCCTAACGTGCGCTGAGTAAATTCTTATCTGTTTCTTTTTAATCTGCGCTCCTGTTGCGACTTTTATCTCTGTTTGAGAACTGTTTTCTCATAAAAGTCCCACAGGCAACAATGCTTGACCTCATCCTCGTACCTGTATCCATCAATGAAGCTGGCATTGATGTAGTCTGATCCCTCCAAGCCTCTGATTGGCTGCAGGCAGACCCGTGTGGTCTCGTAGGGCATGATGTTGACCAGCCGATTCTTGAACTTGTTGCAAGGAAGGTTGGCACTGATGAAGCGTGACGTGTGGGCTTTGGAGTTGGCCAAGCGCTGGTGGGGTAAGATGGAGGAACAGATTGATAAATTGGAAGGAAGACAGGCACAGAGAAAGAGTAAAAAAAATACAGAGGGAAAATGTGGCAGAAAATGTGGAATGAAAGGTTTGGAGGCAGGGGGGAGAAGATGAAAGGCAGATGAAAAGGAAAGTGATGGAGGGAGGAAAAGAACTGGCACAAGGCATGGTAGTTACAGAGAGAGGAGGAATGAAAAGAGAAGACAGAGGATGGAATAGTGAGAGATGACGATTAAAGGGGGAGGGGAGGGTTGACAGGTTCAAGACTGATAAAAAGAAGAGAATATAGATGGCAGAAAGTAATAAAGCACATCCAATCTACTCTGATCTTTAACCCACGATGATGGCCCCGCTTCAATGAACGCATTCATCGCAAAGCAATTCAAGAATTGTATCCCCTTTTTGCAAATTGCGGTGTCTTGAAGGGTCAGTTGCAACGAAGGAAAATACGCCAAACACACAGGCTAACAACCCCGTGGATAAAGTTTGTACGAAACAGAAGACTCATCTGAAAGTGGGTCACCAGCGCCTTTGATAATAGCAGCGTCGTGTTTGTGCATAAAACATAGTCTCACACACACAGGGAGGTTGAGAAAGACAAACACACACAAACACACACCATGCTATGATGATCCAAGCTCATGGGTTTAATGCTACGTCATCGTCGTCATTAACATCTCAGAGGTAGTCTATGTGTCAGGTTGGTTTCAGTCTAGAGCAGCACGATAGAGGAGAGTAGCCATTTAGTAATCAGAGAGTTGGTTGAATCCCCGCTCTACGGCCGCTTTTTGGTCAGAGAAATGCAGTGCACACTCAGGACTTGCACACTTGCAACAACAAAAAAGTAGGTGGAAATGCAGTTTAGCATCGTGGACTCAATTGTTGCATTTTTGCACCGAGTCTTCGTTCGCTTCTCTGGGTGAACATGGCTGTTTAATGTCTGTCCTTCTCCCCATTTCCCCCCTAGCACCAGCAGTAGCCCCTCTCCTGGTGCCTTCCCTTCATCCCATGCTACTGTCCTGCCTTTGATCAGTATTTCACAAAGCAACCTGGAAAGGCTTGAGGTGGCCTGGCAGGACTAAAGAGGCCCTTAGCTACACCACCAACACTGCAGAGGGTGGAGGGAGCAGAGCCAAACCTGGCACGTTGTCATCCAACAGGGCAGAGAAGCATCTAGGGTAACGCTGGTCATGCTTGCCAGTTCTTTCCCATTTATAGTACAGTGTGTCTATTCAGATGGAGGCTAAGAGTTGCTGTACAGGATGAACAAGGATTGTAATATAGGTGTGAGACATTAGGGTTTACAGATTAGAGCAGGCTTATGCCCTTCCTTTATTGTCCTTTTCCTGCTTTTGGATCAAACTCCACTGAATGAGTTGTAAAAAATGTGCTTTTTAATAACAAATGCAATTGAACCAACTCAAGAGATGACTTATTTTTTTAGGCCACACTGGAGGTAAGCATTGTTTTGGGTTCCCTCAACCAAAAAAACCCTTTATTACTGGATTGTACGTTTTTGAAAAGAATGTGACATCAAATCAATACCACTTTTTTGGGGGGATTTACGACACGTAAATGCAACCGTTAAAAATACAAAAGCATGTGTACACCGTGAACAAAGTACATCACAAGTGCAGTCCTGATTGGCCATTTGTTAGTCACCACCAATGTAAAATACACATTTACTGGCCTCAAATATGGACCAAACCACTCCAAAAACCTATTTACTTCGAGACCAAGAAATCAGACCTTACTGTGCATGTTGCTGAATACTTCAAGTTGCATGTATGTTGGTTATATACATGTAAGGTTTCCTGCCATGTACTTGCTCCTGCATGGTTGCACCTGTGAATTCCAGCGGGAATGACAGTGCCCCCCCAGCGGTCCCATTCTGTCCACTCACCTCCTTAGTGCGAAGTTGGCATACAGTCGTCCCTTTGTTCATTAGCCAAACATCTCTCCTCCACTTTGCCCTGCCATCCACCTCCATTTGTCATCATCAAGTATTAATTACTTAGCAACCCCCCCCACCCCACAACCGCCTCTCTCCTTTATTCCGACTTCAGTGTGAATGTTATTAATCCCGGTTCATCTCCTAACGCCAGCTCAGCATTATTCCCGTTACAGATGGCGATGGAGATTACATCACTGATGTGCACCAGTGAGTTAAAAAAAACAAAACAAAACACGCCAGCCCTATTGTTGTTTCTTGGCGACGGGTGGGGGTGGCGAGGGCGGGCTTTGATGAATGACGACGGGAAGATGACGGATAATTTCAGAGTGAGAGCGTTTGTGATTCAAGGTCAGGAGATAGCGAGTGAAGCCGGGGGTGAGTTTATAAGGAGATGATTGTTAAGATCTTTAATGGAGATCTACTGTACGTTAACACCGCGCCTGGATGTCTATCTCACTCACTGCTTTGTCATGAATTCCTCTGTGAAAGGATATTTATACTTCGTCATTCTTCCTCAAACCTAAACTCACACCCACGCTGGTTTTCTAGTAATAATTTGCAAAATGAAACCCAATTGCTTTTGCACATTATTCAAATTGTTCAAACATGAACAACGTAACCAAACGGTGAAGAGCTTCAATATTTCCATTATCTCACCAAACTCACAAACACAACACAGTGATTCAAACAGTGGGTATCTAAGAGATTAAATTATTGAAGGGAGACTCAAGAAAATAAAGAAGATTTGCTTTCTAGTTTGCCCCAGATCTTATTACTTGGACACCAAACTGAGAAATAGCTTCTGTGTAGATAAGGTTGTTGACTGAATCTATATTGCTCTCACCTGGAACTGAGAGGTATTACATGTCAAAGAATGTGTCTTTATTCCATCTGTTAGAATCTTTAGGATTGCCATGTTTCGCTATTTGTTCCCTCTGCGTGTCTATGATGCCTCTGCAGACGAGAAAGGAGCTGAGCGAGACCTTGACAAACCTCTTTGATTCTTTCTAATCTGCTTCTTCTGGCCGGTTCTCAAAATTTAATGAAACAACTCAGAAAGCAATAATCACAGCAAGCAAATGCAACAATATATCAGCTGTTAAACGAGACTCCCTGGAAGATTAATGTGGCGACCAGCTTCATTTTGACAGGTTTACAGTTTGGAAGAGACAAAACTTAGTATTCATGTCTTCATTATTCAGGGAAGGCTTCCATCATTCATGTTTCATTTCAAGTCCAGTGTGCACGAGTGAGGAGCCAGCAGTCCTGACAAATGGAATACGACATAAACTAATTGACCGAAAGTCTAACTTAAAAGTAAATTAAAAAGTTCTGTTGTTTTTGCTGAAGGACAAATATAATCTATACCTCAGTTTCTTGAATAGTATGCCATAAAAAAATGAAAAATAAAAGAAAGAGAAACACAAAAAGAGACAGGAAATGGATGATTTTCTCCTACCTTGAACTCCAGCTCCATGCCAGTCACATGCTCGCCGCTCTCCACCTGCGCCAGCTTCTGGATGTAGGAATAGAGGCTCCGGGCCGCCACCTCAGTGTTGCCGCAGGCCACGGCCTCCAGCAGTGCATCGTGAATGAAGCTGTACTGGTCCTCCGTCTGCACCATGTAGTTCCGCTGTGAGCGCATCAATGTCACATGGCCGTAAATGTCGACCGTCTTCTCATGCTTGATACGTTCAAGCATGGCGTCGATGACGATGAAGCAGCCTGTCCGGCCAACACCCGCGCTGGACAACAGAAAGAAAGAAGGAGTCCCTAAGAGGTTTGTTGAAGAAAATTCAATCGTCCCTTTGCTCTGATATTTACAGTCTTATTCTCTTACAGCGCTACGGCTTTGAAAGTGAATTTGTTTTATACTAAGTGCTTATTTAAAGCATTTGCACACTTTTGTTTTATTTCTTAGTTGTTTAGACAGAAGGGCTGCACGGTGGTGCAGTGGTTAGCACTGTGGCCTCACAGCAAGAAGGTTCCGGGTTCGAGTCCCGACTCGGGCATGGGATCTTTCTGTGTGGAGTTTGCATGTTCTCCCTGTTCCTGTGTGGGTTCTCTCTGGGTACTCCGGCTTCCTCCCACAGTCCAAAGACATCAAGAGGGGACGAGGCTGATTGAATACTCTAAATTGACCGTAGGTATGAATGTGAGTGTGAATGGTTGTTCGTCTCTCTATGTTGGCCCTGCGATGGACTGGCGACCTGTCCAGGGTGTACCCCGCCTCTCGCCCATTGACGCTGGGATCGTCTCCAGCCCCCCCGCGACCCTTAATGTGTAGGAATAAGCGGAAGAGGACGATGGATGGATGTTTAGACAGACTGTAGCATTCTTATCTCCACAAAAAGAAAGGTTTCAAATTGAATGAGCCATTTGAGCAATACGGTGCCATTTTTTTAAAAGAGGAAAGGCTAAAGAGCAAAAAACAAGGAGGGAGAAGGAAGGACAAATGGGATGGGATTTCCATGATGAGGCTTTTGATGGAGAGGGGGAGGCAGAGAGAAAGACGATGCGACCAAAGAAGAAAAGTCAGGTAAAAAAGACAGTATGTGTTGGTATAACGTGTGTTATATAATGTATAATAATGAGCAGATCTAACGTTCTGTTTGCTCAATTGCTAAATTGAATGTTGCCCTGGAGAGTTCTGTTTGATTTCGGCCCCCAAGTCGCCCTACAAGACACTCGAGCACCTCAGGCAGAAATGCAATCGTCCACATTTGCGGTTAAAAATAAAAATGAAATCCATCTTATTTTTCAGAATATCTGTCGTGGATTTGAGACGAAGGAAAAAAGGAAATCAATATCAGAAATGCTTCTTTTTGCAGCTGCCTTGAGGGGCACATCAGTGTCTTGTGTGATTGACAGCAGCTGTCAAGCTTCCAGAGAGACAAAATAAACTAGAATTAATGCCTTTACCAACCAGTCCAGTTGCAGTTTACATCCATGTTTTTTTCAGACACTCTAAGTAGTGCAGGTTTATAGGACGTTTAATACAAAATCTATTTTACTGAAGAAACTGAAATCATCATTATTGCCCCGAGATAGCGTTAAATTGTAGTTGACCTCGGACCTTTTGGATATGACAGCTTCAGACTGTAAAGAGATCTGCGTGCAATTTTGTCAAACTTGGGGTGTGAATTATGGAGTTGTAGACAAATGTGGTTTTGAACTTGACCTTTGATGAACTAAATTAAATTTTTTATGCCAGATTTAATGGCAATTCCTCGAGTTGCTCCTGAGATGTTACATTCGCAAACCAAAAACTGAGGCAAAAGTGACTGCTTTCAGTATGAGTCGCGTGCAGATGGTGTGTCACCAGCAGGGCTTTTGAAGAGCAATGACCACACTAACGTCTAATGGGCCTGAAGTGACATATGTGGGCACGTTAACATGCTGTTTAATGTGATGCAGCTAAGCAGCTAATTAGCTTACTAGCTTGCAAAACTGATGTGAGTGCTTGCACTTTTCCCTGGGTGATGGGTTGTTTGGTGTCTTGTTTAACAAACCGTTGTGCAGGATCTGCGTGTCTTCAAGTTTGCAAGTTAAACGAGAAGAATTTAAAAGGAACGTAGGGAGGAAAGTTCAGAGTCCGTGTCAGGCATGTGTTGTGTAGCTCAGCGTGGCCGTCCGCTCCGTCTATGATAGAATTATTGCTTCATGACAGGTTTGATTTGCTGTTTTGAAATAAAGCCTTGAATGTGGCTACTGGAATGAGATTCCGTGGAATGAATACAAAACCAGGTGTCATGAAACCAAATACTTTTGACGATAAATTTCTCTGTCCCTTTTGATTTCTGATTCAGAAAGGAAGTGATTTACAGAGCAATTTAATATTACTTGGACTTTAACTTTTTAGAGATTGAAAAACAGGACACTTTTAATAAACCCAACCTGACAATCTAATACTACTGCTGACCTGCAGTGGGCGATGATGGGTCCGGCATCAGGCGGGTTGCAGGTCTTCACCCTACGAAGGAAGGCCAAGAAGGGGGTCGGGTATTCTGGTACGCCGTGGTCAGGCCACGCTGTGAACTGGAACTGGCGGACCTCCCGTTTCTCACTAGAACCGTTCTGAATAGAAAAGAGAGACCATGGTGAGTGACAAAAAAAAATAGCATTTTTCTTAACATTTGGATGATACTCTCCATGCTTCTAATTCCAAAGTGAATACTCCAAATTTTAAACAAAGGCGACCGATGTGTCCTGTGACGGAAAAATACAACAACAACGCATGCTGTCAACAATGTGAGCAATCTATAGTTTTTACAGGATTTTTTTCCCCCACTGAGAAACAGCCGGCTTGATCGATCCATAATAACACGTATGATTCTGAAGAGTACAGGTACTGCTATTTTCTGAAATGTTCTGCTTGGAACACCTACAGACACATGCAGCAGCAGCAGACATCCCCATTACACAGGCGTCTGTCAGCTCCCGCCTCAAAACTCAACTCTCGACGCATCAAAAGATACAAGAAGGGATCCAGAGGAAGATTTCTGAGATCTTTCTTTCCGTCTTCCCCTCCTCTCTTTCCTCTCTAATGGAGGTACTGCTTGCATTTCAATGAGACACTTCTGCTTCCCTGACAGAGGGAATTTTTTTTCTCCTCGCTGAATAAATGAATAAATGAATGCAGTAATTAAAAGCAAACTGACCTAGTTCTTATATCTATGGAGTGTTTGGGTTTTTTTTGTTTTCTTTTTGGACATTCCCTGATTTTGTGGTTGCAACCACAGATGTGACTGGAAATTGGCTGTCGATTTTCCTTTAAATTCTATTTCTGTTTGTAAAGGATTTATTGGCGGAGACAATTCCGCATCACCACAGGAGACACATACTTATGGATAGGTGACCACGGTGACTGCTTTGTAGATATGCTGTGTGTATGTTTGTGTGTGCGTGCGCTGCTATCCTCTGCTACCTAAAGCTTCACACAAATCCTGCAAAAATATGTTTTTTTTTTCTCAGAGATAAGACGTGAAAACAGCTCAGTGAGAAATCAGAGCAATGGCGGTATATTTTAGGGAGGAAGGAGAGGGCAGATAGAAAGAGAGCTGTATCGCTGAGGTTTGATGGTGGCGGCGGCGGAATGTAAATGGCCCTAAATGTCAACCAGACGCTTTTCAAGCACCGTGGATGTTGACGTTTTAGTATCTTTGCAGGCACTCGTTTGCTCTAGTGTTCATCCCTGACTAATGGGTGAACTGGTGAAAGTCAGTAGAGATGATGTCTAATCCTTCCAGTGACATCTTCTCTGCTTTATGTCTCTTAACAGCTCCAATTAAAGTATGTTCACTTTTAGGAGTTCAGTGTATGTGAGTGTGTGTATGTGAGTGTAAGTGTGTGTGTATGTGAGTGTAAGTGTGTGTGTGTGTGTGAGAGAGAGAGATAGTGCTTGCTGTTTTGTATTTTGTCCCTTCATGCGTGTGGGTCTGTGTGTTTGTGTGTGTGTGTGTGTGTGTGTGCGTGTGTCTGCTAGTAATGCTAAAATCTGCATGCATCATATTTCAGGATTTGTGTGTGACTTTTATCATGCATTTTGAGGCTATGTGTCACTGTTTGTCAAAACAACAAATCTTCACATTGTGAATGTTTGGATTGGGTCTGTGTGTGTGTGTGTGTGTGTGTGTGTGTGTGTGTGTGTCTGTGTGTGTGTGTGTGTGTGTGTGTGTGTGTGTGCAAGGAAGCATGAAAGCAGTCTGCCAATTATGTATATTGAGTTTCACTTCAACTCACTTTACCTAAGTGCTCCAATTTGGCAGACGCACATAAACAGATGATCTATTGAGGAGCGAGACAGACGAACAATGTAGGAAAGCTGGAGAAGAAGGACAATGGGGACGAGGAGTTACATGTGTGTAGGTATATTTACTTAAAAATAAAACACCAAATGGTTTATTTTGGATTTTTTTTTTGTTTTTGCCTATATAATATTGGTGTGTATTCTTACAATGTCCATGAATTGGCCTTCTGCTTACTGACAGACATTGAATAACAACATTATTATTCTTTGTTATCCAGCTTGATAATAAATATAATGGCTGCTTTATTTGCTTGGACGTGTTTTAGTGTTGTCCACTTTTGAATTGTGTGCATGTCCTTGCTGGTTTTATTGTAGTATTACTTGTAGACAGCTGTGCTCTGCTTGTGTGTGCCTTTGAATGTGTGTACCGGGGTGTGTGTGTGTGTGTGTGTGTGTGTGTGTAATCATCTTACCTTGTGCAAGGAGAATGTGCGTACACAGAAAGTAGCCAATTCTATGGTGTCCAACAGGGTCACTTGGGTCATACCATAGGTCTCTGTGCCACGACTTGGCCAGTACTGGTCACACTTTATCTGGAGCGGAAAAATCACCAGTGTCATAGAAATACATGGACTCAGGGAAACACGCACACACGCGCGCACACACACACACACACACACACACACACACACTCACTCACACGCACACAAACTGTATGTTCTTAATTGCATATGCCATCTCCAATTGAAAACCGGTCTCCAAAATGTGTCTTAAACCACACACACACACACACACACACACACACACACACACACACACACACACACACACACACACACACACCTCCCCATTTCATACAGCATGCCCTCCTGTGGATTAAAACACCAGGCAGCACTGACAGAAACTCCGGGGGAGCTTCTCTCTATTTCATATCTGAGAAACAACAGCGAGCACAATGAAAATGTGATCAGACCGTACCGGCAACTCCATTCTCATAGCTTAAACACAATCCCCACCTGCATCCTTCCCTAAACCTTGGGAGAAGAAATGTTCCAGACTATTTTAGAGTTTGTGAATGTTATCACCATCAATTCAGTAATTATCTGTCAACAATAAAAGTCCTGGCACATTTTTAAACAAATGCTTGATGTTGTCTGTTTCTTGTCCAGTGAAGCGGTGGCTCTATTTCAACACCTGCTGCCAGCTCTCCCCTGTCGGTCCATCTAATAAAGATTCATTCAATATGGTGTGACGTGCCAGCAGACATCTGATGAGACGTAGTGAGGGAGATGCGCCACTCTCCAGCTCTCTCTCCCATTTCCTGCTCCAGCTGACACTCAGGCTCAACCGCCCACGAGTTCTGATCACGTTTGACAGTTGTGGAACGCGCACATCAGAACGCAAGATAGGTAAACAATTGAAAAGGGATAGAAGGAGAGAGGAGGTGGGTGAGCCTGATGTTGACATCACGTTTGGCTTCACATCCTAATAAAGCTCATTTTTTTTCTTAGAAAATTACATTCACATCTTGATTTATGTCTGTTTTAATGTGATCAGTTGCCTCTTCAGTTAAGAACTGAGAAAAAAAGGCTCATATGAGAGATGACATCATGTTTGTCTATGGAACAAACACTTTATACTTGATGTGCAATTTTTTTAACATTCCATTTCATATCTTCCAGCCAAAAGGTTATTAAAATATGCTGCTGCCTTTTTATACTTTTGGATGTAAAATTTAAAAAAAAAAAAAAAAAAACGAAAAGAAACACAAAACGACAACTGCAATCACACACTGACATACAGTGAGTACATCATACCTCCCTGCAATGTGATTTTCCTTCAACTTCCATTACCAACAGATGGTCGTGGGAGGCAGTGGTCACAGGTACAGCAAAGACGTAGCATGAAAGGTAATTTTAGCTTCCTGCACTGTGTAAGAAAGCTTTAAAACTTGCTAAGCTCTGTGGGGAACGTGCAACGGCTTGTCGTTTCCACAGCAACTTCTCTAGCTTTTGCAACAGCGAGGAGAGAAAACAAAGCCAAGTCTGTACAGAAACTCCCCATGGATGCTGCCTTACTTATCAGATGTGTGCAGGCAGACCTTTTCTGATTCAACTCCGCTACATTCACCGCTTCATTCAAATTGTTCAATTTCAGAAAAGCAATTCAAGAAAAAAAAAAGTCTGATCACAATGAGGTTTCAGATGCACCTTTGGGGAAATTACTGTAAAGTTGTATAATTTTCACAGCTGGGTCATGCATCTTTAAAAAAACAAACAAAAACAACAACATCATTCCAGAGTGGTTTGTGAGGTCTCCACAGGTGAGCTTTAAATTAGAATATACCAAAAGCAGGGCCATGCATTAGCTCAGAGATTAGCTGAGTAGACTTACCCGTGACTTCTCCTCCAGTCTGGTCATCATGACCACGGTTGCTGCTCTCTGCTCCCACACCATCCTCCAGAAATCCCCGAACGTTTCTGGTAATGGACCCTGGGTGGCGATGTAAGCATTCTGCTTCCTGTAGCCGTCGATGTAGTTGGCATTGATATAGTCGCTACCAGTGATTCCTGGATACATCCAAATGAGTAAGCAAAGCAATCAGTAAATACATCTCTTCGCCTTTTGACATAATCTTTATTTTCCTCCTTATTTACACCCTTTTGTTTTGTGCCATCTGCTTCCATAAATTTCTCACACTGACCCTGTTTTCCAATAAATGAGGGTGTAATGATTCTACATTAGGAAAAAAAAAGAAAACATGTAAATTGCTTGTGTAATGAGTCTTCACACCTGCTATTGTTGAAACAAGTGAAAATTGGCTCGGATAATTAAAAATTTTGGAATCATCTAGAGAGAAGTCTCAATGTCTTGACACGAGGAGGATCAAGATGGCTTTAGGGCTTACAGTGCCCCGCTTATTAATCTTGCTGAAGAGCTTGTTTTTATGAAAACAAAACACATTGCTGAGGACATGATATGAGGTTATATGGAATGCTATAAATGTAATCTCCTCCCGCAGCGCTCCTGTCAAAAGGTCCTGTACTGCTTTTTTTTCTCCAAAATGTTCTTATCCATTCTTCCTCGGTGGTTCTGCCCGGGTTGCCGTGGCGCAACAGCCTCCATCTGATTTATCGCCGCAGCCATAGAGTATAGATGGAGGATAGAGCGGAGTAAATCAGCCACTCAACCTCCACAGCCAGGAGGCAGATCCAGCTAGTTTGCCTCACAGCCCCGAACGGTGTTCTGGTCCTATTAGCTGCCAGAAACCAGTCTTCACTGCTGTGCAGATGAATGTATACTGGCAGCATTTTAATGTCAACAATAAGTGTGAAAAGAGGGGCCTGTGAGCTCTATCTGAATCCTGCTTCCACTGGCAGCATGTAACTATCAAAGTATTCCTTTAATGTGTCTACAGCAGCAGCACAACACTTCAAAGCTAAAATATGTAGTTCACTGTAAAGCTTCATCAGGGTTGCTCGTGAAGCCAAGAGTACAAAGTTACACAACTGTGATACAAGCCTCGAGTCTTATCATGAGCTGTGCAAAACTGTCATCAAGCTTTGATCTGCATGGGCATGTGAGGAGGACTGAAGCACAGGCAGGGGCGTGGCTAGAGATGGAAACACATAGTTTGAAGTCCAACAGAATTGCCTCCTGTCTCGCTAATCAAAGCTACTGATACTTGCAAGTAAATGATCATGAAGTGCACATGAGGGTGTCAGGCTCAGTAAGTGTTCTGGAATAAGGGATCAAGTCCAGCTGAAACAGCATTTTCAGGACTGCACTATTGTGACTTTGGAGTGAAAAAGGATAGAGTGGTGGGAAATTGCATTGCGAGGGATGGGATTGCAACACTGAAAGGTGGGTGCACCCCGAGCATGTCTTAACACAACATTAGTTGAGGCCCTGCTATAAACACTGGTGAGGTAGAAGAGAGAGCTGAAGCAGTCCTCTTTACAATTGTGCATCATCTGCGGCTGTCAGTCATCCCTCTTTCTACGAGGGAAAGAGGACAGACAGAACTGCTAAAGACACACCGATATACCATTTTTACAAGCTAAAAATCTACCATATCTTGACTTTTGTACTGTATATGTGCTAATGCATCGTATTTTTCTTTACATGAAGAAAATAAACAGTTTGATTTTGATATAAAAACACAAATAAAAGTTATTTGGGCTTATATTGCTGAATAGATTAACAATGTGACCAAAAATCGGAACCAAAAAGGTTTTACTCTGTCATTTCTGCTGGACTTTTAATCATTATGTTAATCCAAATAAATGCAAATAAGATCATCTATGATTAGGCTACGTCAAACAAAGAGCGTCTAACGGCGATGCTTCATTTAACCAACTTTTACAGTTCTGTCAGTTAAAAAAAGGAAATGAAAGAAAATTGCAGTAGCATCTGTGCTGGAGAGTCACATTTCTTTGACTGACATCTCCTCACTCGAGTCACAAACAATGAAACACTTGACTGGGCTAATTTCAGAGAGGAGACGCAGTGAGGACAACAATCAGGGTAGCATGGAGGACTAGAATAGTGAGAGTGGGTGATGGGGAGAGAGAGAGAGAGAGAGAGAGAGAGAGAGAGGGATGGATATGCTGGAAAAGGAACAGAGGAGAACAAATGAGAGAATTTTCACAGGGAGGAAAGAAAGAAAGAAAATCAAGGCAAATGTCATTAAAACGGATACCCCGTCGCACAATCTTGACTGCGGCGCCTTGACTTTAGTCATAGCTAAGTGAACAGAGAATGGGGGTGTGCATGAATTGTTCTAATGCTGCAACTAATGGCAAAATCACTGCAGTGTAAAATAGAAATTTCAGACTTGATTAATTTATGTATTTATGGATGAGGCGTTTTTTTTTCTCTTCCCTGGGATAACTTTGTTACGCATGTTGTTGCACCCTCAAATTGTCCCGACTATTGTGAGGTGCTGAAATGTAGTTGGAACCGTTAGCTCACACAAAAGGAAAGAACAGTAGAGAAGGAGTTTGGCATTACTGCGAGGAGTCGGGAGTTCTTCTAGTGATGCAACGCCAGAACAATGTCAGCAGTGAAGGGTGACTACCTCTGACAATGTCCCTTGAGATTTGGGAGTCAGAGGAAGAATTTTCTGGCTCTGTGTCTATGGGCAGTTATAGAGGAAGTCATGAGAGAGGGGCAGATCGGAGGAGACAAATGGGATGGTGAAGACATTCCTGAGTGGGAGATGTGACTGGATGCCTGGCTGAGAGAAGAAACGAGTCACCGGAAGAAAAAAATAAAAATAAATATATGATGTGAAATCCAAATCAATAAAGTGCTGAGCTGTGAGTCCTCTCTTCAGCAAAAGATTGGAACTTTTTACATGATGTCAGTGTTTTCAAATCAGTGTGCACATGAAAGTGTGATTACATTTTCCTTTTTGCTATTTTGTTCTTCTAAGACAAGTTCAGCCCAAGTGTAGCTTTTTAGTTTAGTTTTGTGCAGAACAGAAATAAAAGCATCTAAAGCATTTTTGTTGTCGTTTTATCCTTTTTTGGCACACATTTCTTATGACTGTAACTGACTCTGTAATTATTAGTATTTCCCAAATAGAGAATGCGATGATGATGATGATGATGATGATGATGATGGTGGTAGTGGTGGGTGAGCCTTACCCTCGATCGGAGCCAGGATGACGCGGGAGTGGTCGTAGGCGATGACATTGGCGTAACGATTTTTGGGCTTGTTGACCTCCAGGTTGGAGTGTTCCCAGGTGAACTGCTGGCCTGGATCGATAGACTGATGGGGGGGGGTTGAGGTTGGAGTTGGGGGGGGGGGCAGGCACAACATGCACACACAAAGAAGAAATCAGATGAGCTGTGTGAGGAGTTGAGCAATAACAATAAGGCTTGAATGTTATCGAAGAGAGGAAGATGGGCAAGAGACTGCGAGGATGATTTCCCAGAGGAAGAAGAACATGGCACCATGAAAATCTGTTCACTGCTTGGTTTAAATACTCACAGCAGCTGTACACACCACTGATCATTAATGTAGCGAGTACATAATGACTTATAACAATATTGATGAAGATGTTGACTGCGCGGTGCGAGGCCTGGCACTCCGAAGACAAATTCAGCTGCCTCTAAAACATTCTGAATAAATATTCAGGAGGCTGGAGGGACATAAACTGAATGAAGTCCAACTGGAAACGTGGTCTAACCATTTGCATGCAGTCAATACTGCAGTCAGGTCTTCTTCAAACAGACTTTCCCTCGGCATTAAACTCTTTTCCACCCCTGTGTTAGTTTTTCCTGCCCGTTATTCCTTCATGCCCCTTTTCTCTGGCCCTGTTTTATTTATCTCCATATTTCTTCCTATTCTTTAATCTCATTCTCCATCATTCTTATCTTATATTTGCAACCCATTTCTATACAACAGAAACGAGAGTGGCCAGAATTCAGATTTGAATTTGAAAAAAATATTGAATGATATAATATGAACAACTGCATTAATACATTTACTGTCAACACTGAATACGATTCTTTTTGTATTCCCTTGAGAGGTAGATTTGTGTTACTGGCACACTTTCTCCAAAAAGGCAAGACATCAAGCTTGTTTTTTATACAACATAACACTGTAGCTTTAAAAAAATATATATCAATAAATCCTATTGGTTTCAATAGGCCAGTTCACTTTAAGAAATAATAATAATATTACTGGAAAAATAAAAGCACAAACAAAAAAGCTGTTGTTTCGCCGCTGATGTGCTGTTGTGACACGCTTCCTATTTGTGCACGCAGTGATGGACATGGAACTCATACGTGTCATGTTGTTGCACCGTCCTGTTTTAAGCCTCACGCTGTTCAGATTCGACTCAAGTTCTAAATTAAAGTAGTTCTTTCCAATATAGTTCTTTGGCATTCCCCCCACCTGCTCTCGCACTATTTCCTCTTGGTTACCTTGATGAGGTAACCGCATACGCATATTTGTGTGTGCAAGCATGAAGATTGAGGTCACTTCCCTGAAACATGGCTCATCAAAAATTGATAACCACATCTGTGCTTTCCAAGCTACAATAATGTTTTTCATAAATAACATTTAGGGAGCATTTACAGCAAAAGTCCAGCGCTATATCTAGGGAGTAAGTACTTGCAGAAATGATTGATTAAAAACACTCAAGCGCTTTATACAAGGACTCTAAATCAACACACATGTTTGCAGATGAATGAAAGAACACAGGGCTGTAAGACTGGAGTCTGACAGCAGGCAGATAGAAAAAAAAATGTAACTGCATTTACATTGCCACCTGCATGTTCAGATCATCTCCTCTTCATCTTCACTCTGCAGCTATGATGCCCCGCTCTCTGTACCTCACTGAATCCTTATCAATAACCGAGCCTCTCCGCCTCATCTCTCCCCTCGTCCCTCCATTTGTTTTCCTCCTTCACATCCCGGCTGGCTAAAAACCAATCAGTCAAAGCCCCATAGAGCTGTGCTTGGCAAGCTGGGGCGCCTGGACGAGCAGCCATTCATCAAGAAAATAACAAAATTAAAATCACACTTCTCTGTTTAATTTGGTCATTTATTTTCCCGGATGGGGGGATGGGGGGGTGTTGGATGTTAGAAGGGGCAGGGGGACGGAGGGGAAAAACCCTGAGTGGATGGTTTAATTCCTTCTTAAAGCAAAATAATTAGTAGTTGTAACGAAGCATCACATTGGCATCATGTCTCTTAGCCCATTACCCCACCCCCCTCCTAAACGAACAAGCTTGTCCCTTTGGTATGGAGTCGGGTGTGGATTTATGAATAACAGATATCCAAGAAATACTGGATTGCTATGAGAAGTCATTATCCACCAACATCCAACATCCACCGGCAGGCATGATGACGGCAATCTATGCCAGTGTACCGGCTTCCTGCTTTAGTCTGGCGTGCAGTGAGGCGACAGGCGCAGTGATTTAGGGATGCGAGGAGGAGATATTGCTTGTATGCAAACGAGAGCTGATTCAGCGCTCCTGATTTCTAATCAACTCTGGTGTCATTTATAACCAGTGCAGTCTGAGAGCTCAGACAGCTCAGATACCCCCTCCACACACACACGCACACACACACACACACACACACGTACTTGTACTCCCTAACACAACCAAAATAAAAAAACACACACATCAGCAGAGTTGGGAGTAAAACACCAGACTACATCTCAATGTGGAAGAAAGAAAATCTATATTGTAGGTTCATCGCTATTAAAGAATTTAAAACCTGACTGTTCATCTATCGTTAGTTCGTCTTTAATTTAAGGAAATGTAATGCAGGTAAAGTTCAATGTAATTAACTATGTGTAAGTGGAGGCAGTTTGAATTAATGAAAAGAGAAAGCACTCTACTAAATTTAATCTTTTGTTCCTCTCCCACAACCTAACATAACGTCATGTAACGTAACGCAACGCAACTCAAAATGACCAGCACAGTTAGAAAATACTGTGCTGCTTCCAACATGGCCGTAAACCAAGTGGTATGATGATATATGTGTATATTTATGTGTATGTATATGTGTGTGTATTTATGGATATATACATATATGTAAGTATGTGTATATATGTATATATATATATATATGTGTGTGTTGATAGACAGACAGACAGACAGATGGATAGACAGATAGATAGATAGGAATCATATCACTTGGTTACTTATCATTTATTTAATCTCTTGATGTCCCTTATCTCAAAGTGGTGGAACGTGCATCTCTTAACACTTTTATTTTCGTCTTTGCTGTAACCTTGAAAAACATTAGTAAATGACAACTACACGCATTAGTCAAGTGTTAACTGAGCATTGCTGACAGTTAACTAAGCGTTAACTAACTGTTAGCAGTGGTTATTCAATCGTTACATTTGACCTTGGATTTTTGCACGATTGCAAATGACAATTGTCCAGCTTATCTGATGAGTCTGAAGGGATCCAGTACAGTACATGTAGTATTTCATAGTAGCACCATCAGGTACAGTACTCTCAACAAGCTGTTTCTCTATTGGGAAATGAAGGGACTCTTGTGTCTCCTTGCAATTAGAGTAAAACCAAGACAGGAATGTAAAGCCCCCCCACAGACACTTTTGACTCTTCGACCTCACACCCACTCACCTCATATTCTTGGGAGAGCTTCAGGTTGTCGTTGGCCTTGAGAAGCTCCGTGTGTTCAGCCAGCTCTGAGATAGGGATGGGAGGATGATTCATCATACCTGCTCGCCAAAAAAAAAAAAAAAAAAAAAAAAAAAAGGAGGGAGAAATTCCAGAAAGAAAAGTTTATAAGTAAAGGCACCAGGACTTCCATTTTCAAACTTAGCCAATAATAAAAACACAGCATTTAATGGGTGAGAAGTTCTTGCATACATAACAAATGGAGGTTTGGGTTTAGTGGTGGGGGAAGCTTGTGTGCAACATGGTGACAATCACACACAAAAATGTATTAACTGGTGATGTTATAGGAATTTGATCAGACCAGGCCAGAGCTTTAAATAAATAAATAAATAAATAAATAAATAAATAAATAAATAAACGAATGTGTTTGTCATGCTGGAAAGCGTTTTTGATTATTGCCTGAGAAAATTCGAGACCAATTATGTTTCAAATATTCAGAAGCGTTTTATAATAGCTTGGCAATTTTGTTGAATAAGACACAAGATAAAACATGTTCGTTTTTGATGGCGGAATCACAGAAAAATCCCGTTTTACTGTCTCTACATCTATGGAATGCTTATGTTGACAAAAATCCCCTGTACTCCTTATTGAAGATAATCAAAAGAACCAAAGAGTCTGCCATAAAAATTGAATCATTAGCAGGTGCGTATAAAAACCCCAACTTGGTAATAAGGACGGTTTTATTTGAAGCAGATTTAACAAATCTGACACGTCCTTACTTTCAGCACCGTCCTCAATCAAAAATACAAATGAAGCAAATGGCTTTGAAATATCTGCTGTTCTGGATCACATTTACCATCTTTTTAATGATCTCATACTGTGTCGTCAGCATGGTAACAAATCTGGACCGTTACCTTCAAGAACAAACAGCGTATTCTCAAAAAAAAAAAAAAAAAGGGGAGCACTGACCTGGGGGGGGGGGGGGGGGGGTGATGGGGGGGGGGGGGGGATAGGACGGTTTAACAGTTGACAAGTGTGAGTGATGCTCAGTGACACAGTGAGCTGCTCCATTCCAGCCAGCCAATGCAGAGCAAGAGAACTGCTGTTTTCAACCCTCCCTTCCTCATATCTGCTGGTTCCTGGTTCCCTCAAACCAGTGTTCTGAGATGAGCACCACCATCGCAGGAGGGGCATCCTCTGGATCCGATGCACAGTCCTAAGAAACCCTTCTACTATTTTTTTTTTTTTTAAGGGAAGAAGACTAGCTTAGTTGGGCAGGAAAACTGTTTTTTTTGTTTAGTTTTGTTTGTCTTGCTCCAATATTCACTGAATATTGTGTTGCTGCTGCTACAATATTATCAGCACTGCTGTGCACTGCAGCTGTTAATCCATTTATGGGCATAATGCTGAGGCCATGTAATGGAATATGGAGCATCCCAAGATTGTGGCTCTCTCCCTGCATGTGGCCTCACTGTTTTTTTTTCTTTTTTCTTTCTTTATACTACTTACAGTTATGAGCCTCTTTTACAGCTGAGGTCAAAAGTCGATGAAATGTTGACATCTCTTGCCCCCCCCCCCCACCCAAAAGCAAAAAAAACACTCTGGCGTAATTGAGTGTGCAAATTGCCGTAATCACATTAACCGTCCTCAATTTTCTCTTTCTGACAAAACTCATCGTGCCCTCAAAGTCACGGGGGGTCACCGATGCTTTGGTTGCTTTAGCTGTACATAGGAGGTAGAGCCCAACTCTCCTCGCTGACAGTCTTCATTAGTTATGGCAATTTATTCTACGCCGAGAGAACAATACAGCAGCATCAATTACATGAAGATTAACAAATATTACGATGTGAATATGAGACAAATGGAGATGACACCAGATGCAATGACATCCTCCAGGAAATGAATGCACACAGACGACTCCAAAGGCTGAGCAACAATTCCTCTAATAAATCATTTTATGAATTTACATTACTTATCTGTTTTTAAAGCTATTCTTGAATTCTTTATTTGTAATGTATTAATATAAAACCTGGTGAGGTAAATATGTTGAAGAATTTGGGTTGTTTATCTCTTCAGATTCCAGAAACCTGATAAACTAAGAAAGCAATGCAGACTACAGTGGCAACGCTTGAAAAATGAGACAGAGTTATTAATCACTTCTGCCGAGGGAATTCATGGAGATGAACATCAAGAAAGAAAGAAAAATTGCAAATTAAATTTGGTTGTCAGTGTACTTGCCTCAAATTCAAAGGGAAAAGGTATAAGCAGCTATGAGGGAAATAAGTAAACGAGTATGCAAATGAGGGGCCCACACTTCTCCTTCACAGAACACGAGCGGGTTGTTTGAGCAGAGATCAAAGAATGTTTGTGTTGGATTTGTGTGTGTGTGTTTATGTGTGTGTGTGTTTATGTGTGTGTGTGTGTTTATGTGTGTGTGTGTGTAAAAGAGAGAGAGAGTGTGTGTGTGCGTGCGCGCATGGTCGTCAGGATGTCTCTTTGTGTCTGTATGTGTGTTTGTGCAAAACTTACTCAAACTCTATCAGTTGCTTTCAGTTTGAGCTTCCCACGTCTGCATGTTTAAGTTCCTGCTGCGCTGAGATAGAAATATCAGGCCAAATATATCCCTAATGAACCACGATGCACTTCCTGTGGGACTCAAGGTCATTGGTTCATATATTCTTTGATTAAATGTTTCCGGGAACTGACTTTTAATTTCTTTACAGCCCTTTTTCCTTTTGTGATTACTACCAATTGCTGGGAGTCAAAGGACATATTGGATTTTTACGTCTGAAGTTGGGAACACACTGTATGATTTGAGCCCATTTCTTGCTTGACTTTTCAGCTACGCCCCTCACTTCAGAGTTGGGCCAAATTTTAGCCTCACTAGCATCATTTGTCATGCAGCGTACGTAGGGGGGAACAAGGGAAAATCCCTCCATCCACCAGCTGCACCTGACTGGCCTTGTGACATCTAGATGTATTTCAGATATGTCAAAAATGCATCCTGAAGAACTGTGGCAGCACTTAGCCTCACAGGATGCAGGTCAGTTGCTGTGGCAACAGCATGAACACCTGTTGGAAGTGAGGGAGACAACCTGTTCTGAAACTTTACCTCATCTTAAACTTTGTCAAATTCTTTTTCAATGTGCAAAATAATATGGAACTGTCAAACAAAACTTTACTGATAATACTCAATAGCCAAGAAGCTCCACTGGTGCCGTTCAGGGGCACTGGCTTTTGATTGCAAATTTCGTGTTGGTAAAACATAAGTTGGAATTTAAAAAAAAAACCCAAACAAACACAAAAATCTTACAGTGTATACCCATGTTTAAGGTCAATAGGTCCATATATTCTTAGCTGAAATATTTTGGGGGGAAACTTTTTGACTTTTATCCTTTTTGCCCTTTGTAAGCGTTCCAATATCTTTTCATGTTTATATTGTTGAACAACCCATCAGATTGTCTCTCTCAGTGTTCATCTCCTTCCGAATACATTTATTTGTTTCTAAAGACAATTGCAGCCAATGTTCTATAGTGTGACTCACAAACACACAATGCACTGCAAAGTTTATCCAAGAAAATATTTGCTTTGCAAACTAGGTTTTGCTGTGACCCATCAAGCAAAGTCACTGAAGGACAAATTGTTGTTATTCTCTACTTCCATTCTGCTCTCATCTTTCTCTTCAACGAACCCTTGCCAACAGCTTTTTGCTATCCACATACAGACTCTCTCCCTTTTTTTCCCCCACCACAACTAAGAGCGTGATCAATGAACACAAGAAAAAACAAGCTAGCGTCTAATTACACATTTCCAATCTCCCGATCCACAGTCGATGCGTCTGAGAAGTGTAATGATTCTTTTTGATAAGCCAGACCATTCTCTCTCCAAAAGCCTATTTATGATGCGTATTTCCATATAAAAAGGGAAGAAGTCTTTCTGTGGGTAAGCAGAAAATAAAAGGAGAGGGGAAGGCAGGAGGGGGGGGGGGTAAGGGGAAACCCAGCAACTCTGCTTTTTTTTTCTCTCAGATGATCCTTCAGTGAGCAGGGAGAGAGGGTGATCAAATGTCGCGCCATTGTTTGCCACCACTTTAATTAATTCTGCTAGTTATCTCTAAGCAAAGAAAAGACCCCGTTAGTTCAGAATGGAAATGGAGCAGTGGTGGTGAAAGAGGAGGAGGAAGGAGAGGGAAGAACAACAGCGAGGAGGTGAGGATGTGAAAGAAGAGGAGGAGGAATAACATTGTAACTCTGTCAAAACAACACACACACACACACACACACGCACACACACACACACACACACACACACAAAAATCAAAACCAAGTGACTGTAAATGTTACATATGCAAGGTGGATTAATGCACAGCTACAGCCCAGGTGAATATTGTGACTGACATCCAAACTAAATTAAAAAACAAAACAAAAAACAGCCCAGTATACATTAGAAACCAACATAAAATTAATTAGTGTAGCAATATTGCTGTATCGTGAAAAAAACACATGAAAACAAAAGCAAATTATGTGCAAATGGAGGCAAGCGATGCTTAAAAAATAACAACAACAAAAAAATAAAAAACAAAAGCTGGTACGCAAATGCTAAAAGCATAGAGACTAACTTTCATATTCAAAATCTGCTTCACTCTGAGGACTGTTTAGACCAGAATCTGAAAAAAACAGCACACATATGGGAAATCCTTTCAAAAAGACTGTAATGCAAAAGAAAATGCCATTGAAAAAAAAAAACATGGGCAAAATAAAAGAAAGCCAAGAAATATAACACAAAGGTACATTGTCTTTTTTATTCTCCTTTCTTTTCTTTTTTCTTTTTCAAGAACAATTTACTGCCAGTTAACTCCAGCTCAGCGTGGCTTGAGTGACTCCATCATTTGAGGCCGGACCGCAACAAAAGACATGGAAAAGTATGAGGAACATCTATAGACTAAACCTTCTCATCTGCTACCACTTTCTTCCTCCTCCTCCTCCTCCTCCTCTTCCTCCTCCTCCTACCCCGGCAGCAGCAGAAGCAGTGTGGTTGCCCATGAGTGTCAGCCAGAGCAGAGAAAACCTCTACTGCCAAGAACCATATCAACAGTCATAGAGATAAGAAATTGATTTACTATCTCCTCACTTTCAGGGCCCATTGACAGGAATGACACAGGGACAGAGAAAGGGGAAAACCCCATCTCCTGTCTCTTGTTGCTGGCTGCTGCTGATGCATTAGGAGTGAAAGGTGTGGACATTTTTTGTTTTTTTTGGGGCTGACAGCTATGGAACTGGAGCTGATGGGAGTCGGAGTCTGAGGAGTGCAATGATGGTTTATCATAAAAGGAGTGTGCTGACCATCACCAGCCTTGGACAGACCAAGAAAACATCTGTGACAACATTCCTCCTCCTTAAGAGCAGTGGCTTATTTCGCCAACGCTGAAAACTCAAACCCTTGCGTATCCTAAGAAAAGTTATGCACCATCTATTTTTTTGTGCATAACATAAGAAGTGTCCAGCAACTTACACTAACTTCTACAGTGAGAACTTCAATGTAATATTGGAATAGTTCAACAGCGCTGCACTCAGGCTGAGGCACAAAAAAACTATTGAACGACTGCATTACTCTTCATGGGTATGAGTACAAAGAGTGAATGAAAACACCTGAAACGCAGAGATTATCATCCAAATATGGCCAATTCTATCTATAGAAAACAGATAAATTGCTCCACGTTAACATCCAGCACAACTTGAAGGTGAGTGAATATGACTGGTCAGCAAAAAAAAAAAAGAAAAAAAAAAAGGCTTGATGATCAGGTTGGTGTTAAAATTTAATCCTGCGTTCAAACAAAAAAAAATTGTTAAAAAGAGTTTTGGTGTGTTTTTCCTCCCATATCATAGAATATAAGGCCAGAGGTGTCAAATAAATGCAGAGAGATCAAGCCATTGACCCCCCCATCACCCCCCCCCCCCCCCACTTTCTAATTGATTTGTGAAAATGACTAATTAAACCTTGCAGGGGGTTGGGAGGGGTACTCTGACCCATTGTCTCCAAACGTCATTCACCTCAGCGGGAGGCAGCTGAAGGCATGTCTGATTGGGTTTGCGTGCGAGCGCTTCAACAGTACTGTCAGTGGGGGGGGGGGGGGGGGGGGGGGGTCACGGCTGTTGCAGTTGCTGCTGTAATCTGGAGAAACAAGTGGGTTGCTGATTCATGCAAGTAATTAGCTGCTGTTGGTGGGTTCGCAAGAGTGTGATGCCATTTGCAAGAGGATATACGGTTTGTACGTGGAAGTAACATCTCGTTATGGGGGCGTCAAGTGCCATATGCTGTGCTGTGGCGGAGGAGGGGATAAAATGAAACAGAGTCAGGAAGCAGCATAAAACAGAAGATATATCAGATATGTTGCTACTCTTCCCTGTGCAGTAATGATGTGAATTGATATTATTTATTAAGTATGGCTTTTATGATGGTGTGCATCTTTATAAAGAAAAGATTTTTTTTTTCTCTGACAATCATATCTCCTTCCCCTATTTTTTTTTTAAACTTTTATACAAGCTGTGGAACAGTTTAGCTATTTTCTATGGAGAGATGGTGCCAGAAAGGAAGTGAAAGACATTAAAAAAAAAGAAAAAGGCTGAGAGAACAGAGTCGGTACCTCTAGCAAAAAAAAAAAGAGGGTTTGATTGGACACAGACAGTAGATATCCACTGAGTTGTGCTGCTTCATTACTTTGGCCCCATTTGCCAATTAAACCCCAGGAACTAAAGAAGATAATGACAAAATGAGCCACTCTGCACCCTAAGGAGTTGGGATGTCACTGTGAGGTTGTCACACAACTGCCCACACACATACATTTACTCAGTCACTCAAATGTATTAATAAAAATCCACTTATGGGAAGTCTAATCAAAAACATTTTTCTTCCCCAGCACTAAGGGTCACTGAGCACAAATTGCCGATAATTCATATGCTCCGTTGGACTGGAGAGGCCCTGGATAAGTGCACACTGGGAGTACGCTCATCTGAACAATGGTTGCTATTAGCTGTTGGGGATGTTCACAAATGCTCACCGGTCCACTTAATTGGGCTAAAATGTCCATTTGAATTAAATTCCTTGGCTGCATAGATAACGACATTGTCCAAATTCCGCGGAACGATGTCGGATTTGTGGAATGAGAACGCTTGTCATACGTAAAAAGAAGTCTCTGCGTGCGTTGGTTATGTATAGGAGAGATTGAAACAAGGGCACGGTGGGAAGAGCTGGAAATCCGAATGGCCATAATAACCTTGTCATTACATTACAGACGTGCTTGAATCAGGCTTGGAATACTAAGCAAGATGAGGACAATAAACTGAACTTCCACGTTTCTGGGTTGGTGCATTTTCCTTCTATTTGTATCTCGATTCTGATGTTAAAAACAAAACAAAAAACAGAAGTCCCCCGCGCCACCAGCACTACCCCACCCATTCAAGATTCACACTCAAGGCAGCAAGCCTGCGCCCCAAGGAAGCTGGGGAGAAATGCTTCATTTTGAAATGGGAGTCTTTTGATGGAGCAAAGACTGGCTGTGGATGACAGATGGATGTCTGACAAACAACTAGGCTCTGAGACAAAAAGGCAGGAGGCAGAAGAAAAAGGAAAAGAAGAAAGAGAAGAAATAAAAAAAGAGGTTTGTTTATTAAACCTCTGGAGAATTTACCCATCCCTTACTCATGGTTGGGCAAGTGAGAAAAATGCCATTTGAACTAGAGTTCCTCAAAATGAAGGTCATTGTCTTCTGTCAAATAAACAGCTAGAAGAAGAAAATGCAGTGTGATGCAACCACACCAGAAAGTGTCAAATGTATCCCACAGGGCTTTGCTAAAGGTAACTACTGGGACAGCAGACTAAATTGTTTTAACTCTGTTGACCAAAATGGCTACCCTGCATGATTGCAGCCTTCCAAAACCGGCCGTTAGGCATGCTGCGACGGTCAGACCAGCAGAGTAGTCAGACCAGCAGAGTAGTGTCCTCACACCCTCCCACTCTCACTTAGACTGTCGCTTTTTCTTATTTAGGTTTAAACTCAGATTAAACCATAGCTTCCATTTGAACTTATCTAAACACAAAAGCCGCAAAAAAAAACAACAAAAAAAACAACCCAAATATAGAATACAATTCAGACCAAACACAAACTGTAGATGCCATCATAACCACAAAGACGGGAATCTAACTAAAAGAGAGACAGACTGAGATAATGGGTCTGAAAAAAGATGGAGGGTGGAGAATGTCAGACAAGCCTTAGGTGGCGAAGTCTAAGAGAACGGATGTGGGATTGAAGGTGCTCTGTTGTTAACGCCGTGGCTTTAGTTCAGATGAACACCAGCAGGAAAGTGAGCTCAAAGAAACTGGAAGACTTCACAACATATTTTCCTTCCAAAGCCCCCCAAAAAAGAGTCAGTCTCAACTGCAAACCTCAAACTTGACATCAAACAATTCTTTACGACTAGTTACGCATGACTGTGACAACACATATATTGTGTAGTTGCTAAGAGATTTTGTCTGCAGGTGTGAGACTTTATTCACTCTCTGTAATAAAGCAGCACAGAGACAGGCCGTGATGAGATTCTGACAGTCAATTCTGGCACATGCTTCTTTAACTAGACTTCCTTATTTGGCAATTTTTCTCCCTCTAAAAGTTTGTTTTTCCAGATTACAGCTTTCTAAAATAGCATTTTGCCTGTTAAAGCCTCTGAGACATGGCAATTAATTTCTTATGTACTTTGGATAAGCAGCTTCTTAAAAGGTCTCTATTTTTCCCTTTACAACTTTGGTGTTTTTTTTCCCCTAATAAACCTCAAATGTTATTCTCACAGCCATTATGATGACACTGTGGCGGCGTTCAACACTCCACGGGAAACTGTTCTAGTATGGAAATTAATTAACAGAATGGAATTAGATGGATTTTCGGATAACGCAAACTTTACGAAACAATAAAAACTCTCGGAAGTCCAACTAAGGGTGAACAATAAAATGTTAGAATTCCAGCAATCCATGTCTCTGTGATTAATTTGAGGGGTCAGATGTTGACCGGCTACCAAAAACTGGACAGCCAAACTGAATCGGAACATTTTTGAGCGCCAGGTAAAATCAGAACAAGTTAAAAACAAGAACAGTCTGCAAACTGTCGTTCCGTTTCTGTCCAGTGTATTGGTGCACCAAATAATACTAAGCTGTGGTTACATCAGCATTAAACTGTGCAAAGCTGGGTTTTTTTCAAGCTGCCCAAGCAAAACTCTGTTCTTTCCCTCTCTGAAAGCCCAGTGTACACCTGATACATACACACATACACTTTAAACTGCAGTACATGTTGTTCGTTCTTATCCTTAGTGAACATGTTGTGTGCTGTTGTCATACCTGGAGTTTGGAAGTTGATGCGTCTCATTTCCACAGGGTCTGTCGGGTGATGGGGTGTAATGTCTGCGTTGTTCAGCAGACACTTTGTGCGTGGCTCGGACTCTTTTCTTTTGCGGCTGGACATTAAGAAAGACAAAGAGAACCAAGAGGGGGAGGTATACAACAAAGAAAGACAAATTAGTCACATTTTACACGAGCAAAACAGTCACTAAAGATGTTTCAAAAGCAGCTAAACAACCCCCCGGCACACGGGTAGCTCAGCGGCTTAAGTGTCTGAGTGAAACCAAATCAAGAGCTGAGAAACTAAGAATGCGTATCTAACACTCAAAGTTCTCCTTCACCCTAACTAATTAAAGGCATCTTTTTTTCCTTTTTTTTTGCTGAGACAGGCTATTTTGTCTTCCCCTGTCAAAAGCAATAGAGTACAGCCGAGCCTTACCTGTCAGGTTTGCTGTTTCCAGAGAAAGCAATAGGAGTCAAATAAATATATAAAAATGGTGAAAACACACAAGGAAAAAAAGGGGAGAGGCAAGAAGAGAAGATAAATCAATAGAGAGCAGTTTAAAATTCACAGGGGTCGCTCCTGGGCTCGCAAAAAAGCCAGAATGAGCTCATCAGCATTTGCAGGGAGGTGTGTGCATGCGTGTGTGTACATGTAGGTGAGTGAGTATTGAATGAAATGTGCAAGTAAGCACAAACATTCGTGAGCTTTTGCCTGTGTGTATATTTGCGAGCTTCTGCGTGCAAGTTTTGTGAGTGTGCGTGTGTGTGTGTGGGTGCGCGCGGGCGTGCGTGTGTGTACAAGGGTGCAGATTCAAATGGGGAAGGGTAAAGTCAGGGCCAAGGGCAGACCCAGGAAACACTATTCACCAGGGATAGATGGAGGGGAAGAGATGGGAGAGTGAGGTGGAAAGAAAGAGAAGAGAGAAAAAAGACAGAGATTCAAGGAGAGATGTTACTCTCCCTAACCACCAAGACGGAGGTAAGGCAAGGTCAGACAGTCAGGGATCATCTGACAGTAGCAAGCTGTACTTGTATTGCTCACCCAGCCCCATTTTGATATTAGTCAGGGGTTTTTGCTGTATTATGTAGAGCAAAATCTCCCACCACTGCTCACATTAGGCTGTCAATCGCTACAAGTAACTATGAAACACTAAATGGGTTCAGAAGCCCCAGGATGTGTTAATTAAGCAGAAAAGCAGAGTTTGATGTCCACTGCTAGAAAATGTTTACAGTCCCACAATTAATAGCGAACATTTTAAGGAAACTACATTTTATGAAGTACTATTTCAAAAAGTTTTGAATATCGCTATCTGTGAAATCTCAAAGAATCTCCTCTTATCTCATTTCTCCCATCTCCTCACTCCCCAACATCTTTTTTTTCCACAAAAAAATATCTTTTTCGTGTTTACATGCATGCTGCTATGAATACAATATATAGCCATCTCTTTCAACATGCACTGATGTCCCAATAGTCCATTTTCCCCAGTAGCACTGAAAATAACTGGTTCAACATCAAATGACAAGAAAATCTGAATTGTGAGTTGCTGGGCACGAAAGAAAAGCCAGTACATTTACTATAATTCACTAAAGGCGTGGATCGTGTTTCTTATTCCATCAAGGATTGAATGAATGATTCAAAGTGTATACAATATTGTCATCAAGATGAAAATGGTGGATTAATATTTCTATCCAGGGAAAAAATATGTATTGCCTCTAATACAGTATATAATATTTTGCATACTAAAGAGGGATTTATAGTTATTCGCCATCTCAGCACACAGCATGTGGTAATAACCGACCTGCTATGTTGCAGACAGTCGTGATGGCCTGCATGGCTGCAAAGTGTCCTTACATTTCTGGGTAAATGCATGTCAGGGTGCAGTGACAGCTTCCGTAACGCAGGAGAATAAACTTTAACCCAAAGTCTTTATTTGAGGTTGAACTGTTATTTTTATAGTGTGAAATTTTTATCTTGTGGCCACAAAAAAAAAAAAAAAAATAAATAAATTTCCAAGCCGACTCACTTTTTGTACAGGAGGATGGCGATGACGATGCAGATGATGAAGACCACAGCCAGGACTGGGCCCACCACCCATATGAGTCCATCACCACCAGAATCTACTGGCATGGGGTCCACCACCAGTTCCGGAGTCATCACTGTGTCTGTGTAAGGGCTGGTGGCGAACAATTTCTGAATAGAAGAATTAGACGGAAGTTAAGATGGCACGTTGAGGTTAGAGCTTTGTAAAATACCTTTGGTAAAGTGCTGCACGATTAAAGTCACGAGAAGTCAAATAATAAATTCACAATAACTGACCGGAGAGGAAAATGAGTGAAGGGTTGAACTAGTCACTCACCCCGACCGTGGTATTGAGCTCCGCCAGCAGGAAGAAGACGTACTCCTGGCCGGGTTCAAGAGCCTTGTTCTCACAGCTGCTCTGGCGATGGTCCGAGCCCACTGTGTAGCTGCTGGGAAGCGTCCTGAAGCAGGCAGTGATGTAGGGCTTCCTCTGGTCCAGCTGAGCTAGCTGACGGCGCGTCCGTCGCTTCGGGGTCACCTCACGCAACAGCTGATTAAATTAGAAGGTTGTTTACTCTTTTTCTGCATTTTTTGGGATTCACTACTCTTTTGCTGTAAAACATCAGTTGTGTTTGTGAATAAAAGAGGTAAAACATAACAAATTCTTTAGAATTAAAGAAAACAATGAGAATGTGAACTAAAGTACAGTCAATAACACACACCTACACAAACAACCCTTTCCTTCTTGTCTAACTGTAGACAGAGGCGGGTACTGAGCACAGGGAATGTATGTAATCCCAAATCCAATAGGGATGGTTGCTGTTGATCTGGCACTCAAGGTGACCCCGAGCTATGGCAAGAGTAGAAGACTGTGTAATTCTCTCTTC
The DNA here is from genome assembly GCF_037954235.1 of Aulostomus chinensis. Taxonomy (NCBI): domain Eukaryota; kingdom Metazoa; phylum Chordata; class Actinopteri; order Syngnathiformes; family Aulostomidae; genus Aulostomus; species Aulostomus chinensis. The sequence goes on along the minus strand of NC_141333.1, from coordinate 9,799,949 downwards.
TGCATGCTTGGGGGGAAAAATTAGCATAGCTGAGATGTACTTACGCCTGTGCGCCCATGTCTAGTAGATAGTGTGTGTGTGTGTGTGTGTGTGTGTGTCTGCGCGCGCGTGTGTGTGCAATACAATTTTGCCTGGTACATGCAACTGTTAGCAAGATAACAATAAAAAAGACAGTTTGTCCTCAGAGAAAAAGAGGAGAGTGTTTTAAAAAGCTTTAAAGTCGCCTCTTCTTTTTATAGATCCTTCATTATCAAAGGCTTAATACACCCAATTTCCCCACTATTATCTGTTCCAGATAGTGAACCAGTGTGTGCTTCCTTCTAAAAGATCCTACCTCTTCCATGTCCATGTCATCGGGGTTCTTCAGATTTTTGACAGTTCCTGATGTCCTTTTAAGTGGCACCACAACCACATAGAAATTCCTGATAACACACCACCAAACAAGTTACAAAAGGAAGAAATTCCACAGAGTTATGTTTTTGCACCAACAACCGCCGCCATCGCTCGCTGTTGTCTCCGTACTGTATATCAGACATCGGATTTCAAGAATATCAAGACTACACCCTCAATATCTCGACCCTCCCAACCTGCTGTACTCACTTGATATCCTTGCTCTCAATTGGTGGGAAGGACATGGTGAGTATGTTGTCAGACTCAGCATAGATGTCCAGCTTGGGTTTCTTGACTAGGATGAACGGCGCCGTCCTGGCAACCACACGGTGTCTCGGCCCCCCATCCATGCTTTCCTGACAGGTTACCCTGAACTCGTAGGTGGAGTTGTATTTTAGTCCAGTGATGAGAACCCTCATCGGCCTGGCATCCACATCCATCTTCTGACGGTTGTATTCGATCTAAAGTTCAAGATAAGGTTCAGAAGTTGACTCGAGGATTGTTGGGTGATTGAAAAAGTAGGTTTGGTAGGTACGAAAAGTTTGGCTATGTAGGGAAATTAGAATGTGACTGCATTAAAATATGTGAATAACTAGGACTGATGTAAAATCCAACAATTTCATATCTTATCAAACAGATAATTAGTTCTGAAATTCCAAGAGGAGTTTCTGAAATTAAAAGCTGGGGCAGTTTAAATATTTTCGTTTTTTTTTTTTTTTTGGCATACATTAAACTCACCGTGCATTTATATGGAGACCTGCTTTCAGAAAACTTCCATGCAAGAACCACTGTGGTCTTGGTGGCCCATTTGACAGTGAAATTCTTGGGAACATCTGTTGTTGACAAATGCAAGAATGGGGGGGGAGAGAGAGAGAGAGAGAGAGAGAGAGAGAGAGAGAGAGAGAGAGAGAGAGAGAATGTATCTTTAGTGAGTGGAAGATGTTGAGATATCAAGGAAAGAGAAAGAAGGACCTCTGGTTGAAAAACAAAACAAGAAAACAAGAGCTGTTGTTCCCCTGCATCGTTCCTCTGGTTTGGAGACTGAGTGTAACGGTGAGCTGTTACTGGCTGTGAGAAGGGCAACGCCATTGGTTAAGACACACAGCATGTAAGACTCATGGAGACAAACCCATGGAGGACAAGGGCGCGCCCACTGGCTAGCCATCATCGGTAGTGCCAACCCATCTCACCGCTGTCTTTGAACTACGACCATGTTGAGGAGTAACGACTGACACATGTGCTCCCAATGCCAACTGCTCTTACACTTCTACTGAGTCTGGGCTGGCACTGCCAACATGCTGCCAGGCGGGTATAGAGACAGACCGAGAACACAGCATGCCAACAGTCCTCAGCAGTGCATCTGGGGGATGCCATGCCACAAGCTGTCCCATTTAAGGACAGGGGAAAGGGAGGAGAAGGAATTAGGATAGGAAAGGGGGACGACAGGGGTGGTTAGGAAGGGAGGAATATCTCAAAACAAAACCAAATATAAAAAGAAAAGAAAGAACCAAAATCAGCTTTCTGTCATTTTTTTTTATAATAGTCCAAACACTGTGACTGGTTTTGATTACAACCCTACCTTGTTTAAAACTGGGGATGTGAAATGGCATTAGCTGTGTGAGTGCGCTCGGTAAAGGGCTGCAAAGATGGCTGACAGGCGTGTTTGACCAAACAGCACTTACCTTGAACTCTAGGCTGCTCTCCTCTCTCTCAAAATGACTGACTATAACTTACTGACTTGGGTTTTACCTTGTTTGGGTTAGTGAGGTGAGTATCCCACGGCAAACATTTAAATATCAATCTTTTTTCTTTCTTGAGGAGAAGTGGAGGTGGTTGAAGGAGTGGTGGTGGTGGGTGGGGGTGGGGGGGGCATTTTTGTGTTGTTGCTAATTGTTTTATCCAAAGTCCAACCCCTTTGCCAACTGGGTTGGGAGAGAAACAGGAAAGCCCTACCTGTTGGGTCAAAGGCCACCGTCCGGTACTGGATAGGCGGGCTGTAGGGCCCAGGACCTACACTGGTGTGTGCACGAATTTTCACATCATATGCTGAGTTCGGTTTGAGGCTATTGAGCACATAGCTGGACAGGTTGGGGGGCAAGTGGAGCTCCTGTGGTGCTCCTCTGGTACCAGCTTCCTTATAGGCCAAAGTGTACTCTGTGATTATCCCATTCCTTTCCGCCAGCACTGGTGGAGACCAGGACAGCTGCACTGAGCAGCATGTCACATTGGAGCCTTCATTCATTTGTGGATAACCCCCGGGTGTATTCTCGGGCACAGTGATTTCCACATCAGCTTCCTCACCAAAGCCCCCCCTGCTTTTGGCTGAGATTTTAAAGAGGTAGGTGGCACCCCGGTGAATGTTGCCCACAGCGTATTGACGTTCTTGTGGAGCAAATTCTAATGTGGCCAAAGGTAAGACATCTTTTCGACCAAACTGGAGCCTGAAGCCTTGCAGGTCCATGCCATTGGTCAGGTCTGGAGGATCCCAGCGAACCATGGCTGATGTCAGATCAGAGTCCTGAGCCACAGATAGATAGGGTGGACCGGGAACTACAGAGATAACAACAACAAAAACAAAACAAAAATCTCAATTAGTTTGATGATTTTTATGAGAATGTGGCTCACAAACCAAGCGGACACAAGATAGGAAAAACAACATCAAGTTTTCACAACTTCTCCCAATAAACTGGTATTATAAAGGAAGAACGTGTTTAACTCAAACCTACTTCAGATCATAAATACACATTTTTAGAGCTATTAACATCAGATATGATCAAGAGGAAACAAAAAATAATCAGTAGATGATTTTAGAATGATTGATGGAAGTCTGCATGGGTACAGGAAATGTAAATATACAATTCTGGCTTTCAATGCCGTTTCACTAAATCATTAAAGACTAAAGAAGAGATTGATCATCCGACAACAAAATGACCATTGATAATTTTAGCAATGAATAACAACCAGTATTACAGTACGTACTCTAACTTCAGCCATTCCTCAGATAAAACCCTGAAACTGGTTGTACATCGATGCGATGTGAAAGAGCCTCTAAATTCTTCAGTGAACATCTATTTCATGACACATGTGAGCTCCAGCCATGAGAGTCACTAAAAATTTAAACAAAGGAACAGCACCTCTTTTACAGAGGATCTATGCATGGAGTCTAGACACCATTCTTCAGAGTGGCCCAGTTTTGCTGCTCTTATGGATGACACACGTCTTGTCGTAACTCCTCTTTTAAGGCCCTATCAGTAGGATGGAGGCGGCAGCAGTTAGGGAAGACTTCGGTTCTCAAGTTGCTGTCAAAGCTTTGTGAGAGATGAGTGTGGCTGATTCACGCTTGAGCCCATCTCGCTGTAAATAGATTCTATCTACTATCAGTCATCGATGGATGTCCCTCCATTCTCAGAAATACAAGTAGAAAATACAGCTACAACGACACAAACAGTAACATGTATGATCAGACAATTCTTTTGAAGGCTATCTATGAGAAGACTATGTATTACTGATTCAAACCAATGAAACGTTTTCAGAATATATCAGAACAGCTGAATGAAATTATGCTGCAGCAACTATTTTATCCTTTTTTATTAAAAAAACAAATTAATCATATCTTAATTTTCGTGTGTATCCCTTTGCATAATAGCCTGTGTGTACACAAGTGTGTGTATAATATATGATGTATAGAGCCTGATTTTCAGGCAGACGCAGACCCTATATCACCATTCCAGCTGTGCACAGAGCTGTTTGGCTTTTTGCCCGATTATAGACTTTGGACAAATTTAGATAAACTAACATTCGTCTGAAGCAACAAGGCTCTTTCTCACTGCAATATTAGTGCATCTGTTTCAGTGTCTGTAAGTAAGTACCTATTAAATTATGAGTAGTATCTGTTAAAAATAAAAAACACGAACACACACACAAAACACTCGACACGATCCCCCCGCTTCAGCTCGTTTGCCCATTTGATAATGGTTTTCATTCTGTTGTTGGAGGAAGATGAGGGTGAGTAGAATGATGGTGGCTAGTGAGCGGAGCCTTTGCCGGTAATGGGAAGGCGGGGGAGTGGAGTGTCGGGTGAGACGAATGCTCCTAATACTCCTCAGCTACATACTATAGCTCAGCTTGATGTCATTTAAAAACCCACTCTGCCTTCATGCTTACCCCTAATCACGGAAATGAAATCAGAGATAATGGTACTGTGATGGCTATGTGAGTGTGTATATGTGTGTGTGTGTGTGTGTGTGTGAGTGAGTGTGCGTCGTACCCTATGTTTGCAATTATACATTTCTATGCTTCACTTCTAACCACACTAGCCTACCAACTGCTTCCATTACAATCTTTGTATCACAAAGCAGTTTTATTATTTGAAAAATAAATAAATAAATGAATAAAAGAACACTGGGGAGAGAGCCAGTAGATAACTGTTGATCGTGTGTGTTTGCGGTGTTACAGGTTGTTAAGTGAGGAAAATAAGGGTATGTTGAGGAGGGGGGGAGGGTGAAAAATAAGTGAATGAGGAATGAAGAAGGTGACAGGGGACAAGGAGCAATCTGCTCCAAAGAGGGCCCAACAGGGACATGAGGAGGCAGAAATATTTGTTTGTGTGTGTTTGTGTGTGCATGGGTCTGCATGAGTGATTCAGGGTTCTTAGGCACCTTGATTGTCCCTCTCCTCCTCTGTGTTCATTGCTCCTCCCTTCCTTCTTTCCTCATCCCTACTGTTCTTTTTCACGCTGCCTAATTCCCCATCCTTTCTCCCCCTCCCTTTCTGTCTCTCTCAGCTTCCATTTCAGGGTCTACCCAGGTTCAATCCCTTCTTGTGGGCCTCCTGGCACGTTTCCCATCAGGTTCGAGTACGAACAGCCTATTGTTGACATTCACTCATCCTGATTGAGAGAGTGGCGATCATGTTTCTCCTCTCATTTCCTCTCTCTCTTCTGCAGATCAACATATACATGCTGTGTACAAAATAAAAAAGAGACATATTTCCTCTGTGCTTGCCTGCAAACGGGCAGATAAATGTACTTTTTTAATAATCTCTTCACCCTGGAGGGAGAACTTTAAACTCCAATCCTTGACCGAAAAAAACAAAACAGACCTTCCCACAGACTACCCTGTGGCTACATCCAGCCTGTGTAGACTTAACAGATGTAAGAACATGTCAGGGTATGAGGTCCTTTAAAGGTCAAGATAAATCCACGCCTTCTTCTTCTCCCTCTGTTTTTAATTTACTCTACTTACTGTAGACGAGTGTGGGTTCGTGCAGAGGAGTAATTGGTAATATAGGAAATGTCACACAGCCAAATATGCTACCAATTTCACATGGCCAATTTGGACAAGTCCTCACTGCTATTAGCATATGGGTAGCGAACCTTGCGTGTGTGCAGTGCAAGCAGCGCTGTGACGGATTAATTGATTGACAGGTGGAGGTGATCGCATGTCATTGGTTCTTTTGGCAGGTTCCTATGAGGCAGCACAGATTCCCGTTCTTCCACTGCCTTCAGTATCGTATTTTGTGGTGGGTTCTATCTTGACGATTGGTAGGATGGTGTCATAACATTTTCAGACATAATCCATCCATCCATCAATTTTCTACTGCTTATCCTGTTAAGGGTCACGGGGGGCTGGAGCCTATCCCAGCAGCCTTTGGACGAGAGGCGGGGTTCACCCTGGTTGGGTCACCAGTCCATCGCAGGACCAACACATAGAGACAGACAACCATTCACTTTCAGACTCATACTCTACGGTCAATTTAGAGTATCAATCAGCCTGGTCTCCATTTGCATGTCTTTGGACTGCGGGAGGAAGCTGGAGTACCAGAGAGAACCCATGCAGGCACGGGGAGAACATGGAGACTCACACAGAAAGATTCCATCCCTGAGCCGGGGCTCGAACCCAGAACCTTCTTGCTGTGAGGCGACAGTGCTAACCACTGCACCACCATGCCGCCCTTCAGACATGATATTTAGTCAATAGAGATGCTTTCAGTTCCTTCAAAACTTTGTCTCACCTTGACCATGATTATGTTTTCTCCACAAAAGGAGAAGTTTGGAAAGTATGAATCATGAAAAGCCACTTTTCAGACCTAGCTTTTATTCAGCAGACAAAGCCAGTTCCAGACACAGAAGAACGATTTGTCTGTCACTCACAAATAGGTGCTCAGTCTGACTTGTTTGTATATCCAACAAAATATTGAGATAAATTCTTTGGGCCGCTTTCAGATAGAACTGGCTTCTAAAGGCTTGTAAAAATGTCTGTGAGATAAAAAAAAAAAATCTAGATATGATATGTTAAAGTGCCACAAAGCATGCTGTTTTTGTCATAATGTTCAGCATTCAGGCTACTTTTTAAGCCCTTGCATAGTGAGTTTAACTGCATGATTGTGCATAAAAAAGATCTTAAGAGCAAATGTTATCTGTTTGTGATTGTATTAAAAGCCCTTAAGCAGTAGAACATTTTCTTCATTTGCATCACACTTTAAATGCATGCCGACAAACATCTAGAAACCACACGAAACGTTGGCTCTGATGTCTGAACACCATATATATATTTAGTTTATAATCTTATCCATGTTAAGATCTATTTTTAAAGTGTATTCGATTAGATACCTGATCGAAAATTTGGCGTGTGTAGTTGTGAGGTAGTAAAGAGTGAATATCCCTGTGAAAATGAGCATCAGTAAGAGCAAACTGGGGGTTACCTTTCAAATACCACTTGGATTTTACATTTAAATGGCATATTTTAGAAATGAATTCACAGAGTCCTTGGATGGTTTTTGCAAATATGAGTCTAATTGTAGAGCTAATGTAAAAACGTGATGATTTTTGGAACGCTCTTCACATTTTAAGAAAGAGAAAAAGGAGGAAAAACAAAAGATCGACGACTTCTACATGCCTGATACAAACCTGGAGATACTGTGATATTTCAGAAATCCCATGATGAGCCCTTCACTACCAAAACTGTCCAAAAATTCCTCAGTAAAACAAGGAAAACCCCTCCACATCTGAAAAAGCCCATCGAGGCTTGTCTTCTCACTCCCCTTACCCTTAGTTTTTCTACCCACCTTGCCCCCTAGCATGAAAAAAAAATCATTTACACTTCAATAATAAAAGAGGGGAGACATTCCCTTTGAGGGACAGGCAGAGTGGGCTAGACTGGCGTATCAGTCAGCCAGCCCTGACAGGAGGATGGAGTGACAGCACTCACTGACGCCCCTGCGGCAGCGTCGTACTCTCTGACACCTGTTACAGACACACCTGCCACGTAACATTCCTCTGTGTGTATGTACGTGTGTGTGTTGCATCCTGAGAATGTGCCGTGTGTTTGACTGCATTTATTTTGCTCCAAGAAAGTGCCAGCGTTCAATACTGCAGTATTGCGCCTGCATATATGTAAGTCAAGGTGATTAGTGAGTGTGAGTAGTTGCACAAGTATACAGTATATGCAGTTGTGTACATTCTGGCTCTCTGAAGCTTCCAAAAGCCTCCTGGCACAGATGCTCACACAAAAGGATGCTCCTATCTTGGCTTGACGCCTTAAATTCTCTCAAAGAAGGCTTTCACACTCTCAGGCAGCCAGCCTCACAGGTTTAGATCGTGTTCATGGTGACTAAGCTGCTCGCTTCTAAGAGGCTCCAACAGTCCAGTTAAAATAGTGTGTGCCCACTGGAGGTAAGAGGAGAAAAAAACTTGAGATGACAAGGCTTTGTAATTGGCAGCCATTAGCCTCCAGCATCCTAACGGTCATTACAACACAAAATTTTCAAGACAGGATTCCAAAAGTCCTTAACATGATTAGAATAAAGGAAACTGAGCTAATGTTTTGGAATCAACGTTTGAAAGAGAATAATGAGGGGTTTCTTTCATAAAATTCACTGTTACTTTGATACTTTGAATAATAATTCAGTAATTCTGTACATGTGACATACATTCAACAAGCATACCTACTGCATATAATTTCTATTTTTTCTTTAATAACTACTTGGCTACAATAGGCGACATCTTCCACGCTTCCATGTTGATGAAACGGGAAGAAAATGATAAGGAGACTCTCATGAAGGCATGAACCACATTATCACTATCACTGCATGAAAAAAACGCTCAATGGAAATGCTTCATAAAAACAAAACAGAACAAAACACAAAAACAACAAATCACTGACTAATTGTTGTACCTGCTCCTTTGGTCACCACCAGTTTTGGTTTGCTCCGGGCTCCATCCCCCTTAGTGGTGTACGCCGCCACCGTGATGGAGTATGTGGTGTCTGGCTTGAGTCCTCCAATGACCATTTCCTACAAGGACAGGCAGGGAAAAGAGAGGAAGAAAAAAACAACCATAACATCAAAAATGTATTCTCGCTGTTCTTCATGCAACTCAAATTGCCCTAAGCAGAAAGATAATCTGAGTGAAGTGTCTCCTGGTCCTCTTTAATAATTTTCAGGAGGCATGCATTAAATGTAATGTTTCCCCTGGGTAATTGGGAACCTATTCCATTAAGTAAATCCTCCAAGGTGGAGGAGGGATATTAGGTGTGTAAATGGAAAGTATACCCCGCACCCCCCGCTTATTCCTTTAGCAATACTCCAATCAACAACTTAACTTTGTGATGCAGAATACATCGTGACCATTCGCTGGCAGTTTTTACCTCAGCCATTAAGTTTCTTTGAGCCCTCTTCAAAGAGAGGTTTCTGATCAATTCTTATGAATCTTTCAAGGGAGCAGGTTTCAAGGAATACAGAATGAGGTTTTTAACAGGCTGGTTGGCAAAGGGATGGGATAGGTCAATAAAAGTAAATGAGCTATAAGTACTGTCTCGCACTTGAGATGGTATTCACGTAATGCAGATGAAACGGGGGGAGGGGTTGTTTAAATCCAGGTTCAAATTAAGGGTGAAAGTTGTGAAAAAAGATCATACATGGACACGGTGCAAACAACTGCTCTGATACTTTTGTGAAATTAAGACAGGATTTGTAATTCTAATGCACCAAACATTGAATAGTAAGTTTTGACAAAAAATGTAAAAACACACCAAAAGGAAAATACATCACCAAAGCACAAGACAAAAGACACTGCAACAACACAGACACACACAAATAGCATTAGCATTCCAGGCACAGTAGTGGGCAGTGGATATTACATCAACCACCATTTTGTGGAAGAGAGTGGACTGCTTGTCCTTTTCTTTTTCCTACTGTAGGTGGTGTAGCCACACCTAACCTCTGAGCCACGTCGGTATCCATCACTGAATAAGGATTTAAAGTGTTTTTATCAACTCTGAGCCCAAATAGGTTGATGCAATAGCCACTGTTTATACGCTTCCAGCTTTACAAAAAGCACTCAGGCAAAACTTCGTACTTACATATTCAGCTGTATCGTCCGTTTCCCACTAACCCCCCCCATCGCCAAAGAGGAGAGTGCAGGAGAGAGAGCAATGTTTTTTTTTTCAAAGACAGAGAGAGAAAGGAAAGGGAAGAAATAGGATTGTGAGAGATGGGGGCATTAGAGATTTGGAAGCAGAGGGTTGGTATCAGAAATAGGTCACCAGTTTTGTGTGGTCAGGAGACAGAGAGGGGGAGAGAGAGAAAAGCTATTTGAAGCTTATGAGTAGCAGCTGATACAAGGATGAGCGAGTGTTGTATCTGCCTGTAGCTCTGAAGATGCTTCAGCATCTGCAGCTAATGATGATCTACCATTTGTAGCTTTCAAGGTGTAATGATGAAGGCATCTACTCCCAGAAAACATGCAACTGAAGAGATTCTCCTTCCTATTTTTTGACTGCTGGAGAGGATGCAGTAATTTGGATACTGTAATTTCAGTTATTGAAGCTAATTCTGCTATTACGCTACAAGCATGGACCCTCATATCGTTTATTCCTAAAATATGCACTGCATGCAACTATTCATTTCTGTGTGGTTTAGCCAATTGCCACAACACCCATTAGACTGACTGATACAGTGCACATCTCCCTTTAGCATCGCGGTGACAAAAGTTTGTTTAAAAAAAAAAAGAGGAAAGAAAGAGAAGATACAAGGCCATTAGACATAATACAATTCTAGCTGTCAGTACCAGTTGATTTTAGGTGAAATGTTTTCATGCCAATCCCCCCCCCCCCCCATCACAGAATACTATAATCAGACCTTTCTTTGAGTCTTTGCACTTGATGCAAGTACACAATCAGACATTTCATGGCAGATGCTGCCACAAAGAAAAAAGGGTCTAGACATTCCTAATAAAAGCCACAGAGGCAGAGAAGGGAGGAGCAGATGAGTGAAGCTTTGATTGCTGTTCTTGTTGTGGGCAGAGGGGAAAAGAATATTGCAGCAATATGAGATGAAATCCATGAGGGAAGAGCACCCATATCACTTCTACTACTCCAGCAATATTTGCACAGGCACTACAACAAGGATGAAATACACAATTTGCAGTCTGTGTGTGACAAAACTTGAGCAAAGTTTCTTTGAAGTGTCCTCAGAGGTTTTAATCATTTAATCATGACATGAGCGCAACAGCGTTGGTCTAACATGCCTAGTGGCTTTATAATCATGCCTAAAAATACATTAAAACCCAAACTTTTCCTATTTTTTTATATAAACAACATTTGCATTGATGCTTAGCCTAGGTGAATGGAATTTTGCATACATAAATTATTTGTAGCGAGCAAAGTGAGAAGGTCCTACCTGGGCGTCGGCCAGCATGACATCTTTGATGAGGGGCAGCCCCCGTGACTCTCCATTCTCCACACGTACATAGTGGACCTGGTAGCCACGGATCTGACCATGCTGCTTTCCCGGCATCAGCGAACGCCACATCACCTTTAGTGCTGTGGAGTTAAGGACCTCTACCTCCACCCGCCGTGGAGGACCACCGGGAACTAAGAATACCAAAATAAAAATAAAATTAGAATCATTTTGTTACTTGTATTGCAAAAGCAGTTGTGATCCTTGTATTAATACAGTGGGATTGTAGGAAAGCAGATATTCATCACTGACAGGGTGCATTAAACATAGAAACTTATGCGTAGCCTTCTCACTGTGTTGCATGATGGGAGATGCATGTAGATCCGTGCTTGGATTTTAATAACCTCCTTCCACTACAAAGGGTTTGGCTGAGTTTGGACCAAAATTACAAGCTTATTTATAAATTTGGACTCAGGCTAAGCATGCCAACTTGGCTAGCCTACATGACATGATGCTTTTAAAAATGTTCCTGTGAAAATTTACTGTGAAATTGAATGAATATAAATTCAGAACCTACTGGGCTATGACCTGCTTGATGCTGTTTGTTATTCACCTGACAACACATGAACTCAAGCCAAGAAGTTATTTGTTACACCCCAAGAGGTGAATATTCACTAAGCCTCTCAAAGGGATGAGGACGTCAGATAAAAGTTGTCATATGGCAAGTCAACAACTACCGAAAACCATTCAGGGACGTCTTCAATGGAAGTCATTTTGCTTTAGTCCTTGATGTGTGTGTGTGGGTGTGTGTGTAATGAGATGTGAAAACAAAATGGTGAACACTTGATTATCATCAAGGGGGAAGACTCAAATATTATTTTCATGTGTATGTAGCCTAGCAACGTAGCACTGTGGGTACAGACTAAGTAGCTCTCTCTAATGTAGGAGTGTTGTGGTTTCAGCCACAATGGAGACACATGGTTTCAACTCCTCAACACAGTTTCAAGTCTTGAACAGTTACAACTCCGACAGGTTAAGAGTTCTCTCACGGAACCATCTACTCAATATCTCACTCACACACCCACACACACCACTTGCACCTTCTCTTACTTTGTGGTATTTTGGTGTGCCATGGACTGAACCATTCTGAGATGGATGTACCATTTTGAAAAAAAAAAAAATGCCTCCATTTCCCCGTGGATCATGAACCAATCTCACTTAATAAAAAAGTATTTTCTACTAAGACTTTCTGCTTCTTTTCTACTCTTCTCTACCACACGTTATTTAAGAAAAATGACAGCAGATAATTTGTGATATTTTCAGTATTTTTCTCACTGTTTCACTTCCTGATGCTGGTGTGTTTAAAAAAAAATGAAAGAAAAACATAGATGTGGTAAGGGTTCAGGCTGATCTGCAGTTGCTGTTTTAAATCAGTTGCACGTCAGAAAAAAATGCCTAAAATGCTGCATGAATGGGAGTGAAATGGATGGTGGAGAAGCTGATATCAGCCATCTGTCAGTGATTCAGATGGGCTGTGACACGATCACATCTTTACTTGTCATTTTATCTATTTCACCGTTCAGTTGCTGCATCGCCGCTTTGTCTTTTAGCTGCTGCTATATTTATTCCAGGTTCAAAGTTTTGGTGCAGAAAGACACGTTTGCAGCCTCAGTGGACACACCCCTGTTTCTTTAACCTACTGTTGCCATCATAAACATAAACGCACACAAACACGCACGTATACATGCACACTCACAGAGCCGTGGCCTAACACTGGACAGCACTCATAAATGCTAAACGGCTCTCGGCTGAGCAACAGTTAAAGCCTACAGATAGACGCCTGGAATAGGAGGGGGTAGCTATTATGAAGTATATTTCGTTATTTATGTTTTAATAGCAACAGACTTGATTTCCCAATCGTGTGTTTTCTATTTTAAGTGGTTACTGAATGTTAGTACAGTAGGTTTCTCCATCATCTTTAGTGTATATTTAGTGTAAATAAGTGGGTATTCTCTCACAATACTGAACAACTCTCAAGAGCAATATCAAACTGAGTGGTAATACTGTTTTCACTGCAGTAATTTGAGGTTCTACACAAAAACTGATTCATGTACCATCTTCATCAGTCCTGCAGATTAAGGGCTCGCTCTCAGGGCCTGGCCCAATCACTGTGAAGGCAGACACGGTGATCTGATACTGGGTCCACTTTTCCAATCGCTGCAGCAGCACCTGCTCTTCGGTAGCCGGCACGGTCGGCTCCTCCATTGGCTCCGTGTCATCACTGCCCCCTTCTGACTGGCCCACCACCTGGTAGCGCACCCTATACCCCGCCAGGACACCGTTCTGGCTCTTCAAAGGCGGGGGGTGCCAACTTACCAGCAGGGTGGTGGAGCTGGTGCTGCTGCACTTAATGTCTTGAGGGGGGGCTGAGGGCTCTGGTGAGGTGGAAAGGACAGAGAGGAAGAGGTGGGGTGGGGGTTGAGGACGAGGAGGAGGGTAGCGGGGTTGGGAGGAGGGGAGGAGGGGGGAGGAGGAGGGGTGAAAAAACAAAAAATAAAAAGATGGGAGAGATAAAGAAAATGATAAAAGGAAAATTGGAAACTTAAATAAAAACGATAAGAATAATAAAAACGGAAAATTGCTAAACAAAAAGCGGTGCAAAAAATATGTTTTTAAAGAAAAATAAAATCGTCAAGCAAATGTGAACAAAAATGCATAAAAGGACAATGGCACAAGCTTGTGTAATAATGAATCAAGATGGCTGGACCCTAGAAGTTTTTGGTGTTACAAGTATGTATCATGAATCATGTATCATGTATTACAACCCAACCCCGCTGGAATTATTACTTCTCAAAACACTAATTAGCTCAATCATTCTCTGACTGTTTTAGCATGAAAGATGGATGAATGAGTCAGGTTTTTTTTGTTTAATTTATTTTTGTTCTGCTATGCAATCAAAAGCAACAGTTTTAAAACAGAAAAAGGCATTTATTTATGAACAGCTAGAAGACGTTTATTCGTCTCCTCGTGTAATTCAGGACACGGGGGGGGGGGTCTGACTGTCTGGATTATGTTATCTATGCTAAAGATGATATTCAATATTCCAAAGCAATAATAATAAAAAAAAACTATAGTAATCCATAGTCATTTGTTTTAGCCTGATGCTGTAACCAGATGGAGTGGGATTAAAATATCCATTGTGCATTTTATTTTCAGGCACTGAGCTCCTATTTTTATGATAGAACTTACAATAAACTCCTAATTTCCCTCCTTCAGGGTCTCTGCAATTATAGCCACTACAAGACCACTCAATTATCCATAGGAAGCTCGATACTGTGTCCATTGAGCCAACATAAAAATAACACATTTACATAAGTTAGATCTTGCTGTGCATTGATATTTACACAGATTCCTGTTTTTTTTCCATCCCCAGAATCATTATAGCTAGAAAATAGCAGGATTGTGACCCTCACAGATCATCAGCTTGAGAAGCATTTCTTTTCTTTTTTTTAACCATGACTTTCTCAGCTAAATTAGCATAAGCTAAAACAGTTTTTTTGTTGTTGTTTTTTTTCCCTCTAGACTTTTAAGATAACAGGGAGGTAAGTATTTCTGTCCTATTTAATTTGTAACCGTATAAAAGCTTTCCAACACAGTGGCTGTTATTTGTATCTTAAGTTTTCTTCCAAAACATATTAAAACCTAGACATCTGTGAACTTCCTAATTCAAACTCAGTGCCTCTCACGTCTAATCTGTGCCAAGTGCTTACACAGCTTGTGCTCGTCCAGAGAGTGTGCTGTGCAACGAGCGATAAAACGTTTCACTTCCCCATCCAAAGTTTGGTATTATATGCATAAAAGCACATGTATGAAAACAGTTTCTACCCGAGTCTACTTGCTTCCATCTCTTACGATGCTTTTGTATGAGTATTTTATTTCCTCCGTCTTACCGCAACAATCCTAATTCATTATTACATTCTGTCATGTAAGGTAAAAATAGCACAACGATCAAAAGCAAAATTAAATACCGTCTGAATTAAAGGCATTCCACTCAAACACACACACGTACGCGCACACACATAAACACACACACACACACACATACACACACACCAACACACAGCAACTTAAAGAGACCAAGCAGCGCGTTCTCATTCCAAAACAAAGGCTGATGAAATAAATCATGAACTGAAGGAGGGTACTGGGAAATGAATTTCTCTGTAACCCATGTGACTTGAAAGAAAGAACTACAACAGTTAACGTTCAAAATCATGAGAAAACATGGGAAAAAACTGGATACTCAGCATATGAAAATAACAGAATATTTCATTAAAAAACAACAAACAAAAAGACCAACAAAAAAAAAAACAACAAACACAACCACAAGCATTGTATGTATCATACGTACCTGGCTCCCACAAATACTTAATTTAAAAGACTTTCTTACCACCAGCCCCTGACTACAGAACGTTCTCACTCTTTAGGCAATGAGCCATATTGCTTTTCCTCCACCAGACATAATAATAATAACAATAATAATACACTTATTAGTAACAGCTTCAATTTTAAGCCATATGAATGTAGAATTTTTACCCAATTTACTGGGAGTAAGAGAGTTAGCTTTGTGCTGTAGCAAGGGCTGTTTAATACTTATGTATATTTGGGCCGGAGGGTCCACAAGACTATGAGAAGGGAAGCTTTGTAAGGGGGGGCAACTCCCAATGTATTTCTGTTCTTCTACATTTGGCCCTCATACACAAACATCCTTCCTTGTTTACAATTTGTTCAAATAAATCCCATTTCATAGTTCGGCGCCTATGCACGATGCTGAAGCTTACTGCCATTTTGAGAACACAGCAATAGAGGAAGCAAGACGGAGTGCTTGTATCACTAAATTCATAAAAGTTTAATGATACTGTCCTGACTGCACTGTCACTTTGGGTAGAAGAGCTTCAAAGAGAAGACTAATGATAAAAAAACAACAACAACAGAATATAAAAACAGGTTTTGACTCTCAAAAAGACCTCCTCCAAGTGAAGACTGAATGTTCCAGCACACAACAAACAGGACAAGACCTCACCCACAGTTCCCAAACCCTTCTCTGTGTCCAATGGGCTTATTTACTTACGGTCTTACTGGATTTTGAACCTTTCAGCTTCTTTCCCCCGTTCATATTGTATTTGCAAACTCTCCACGTCAAGAGTGATTGCTCAGTTCTCAATCTTTGTGGTGCGGAAAAAGGGCTGTGAGTCTGACAGGGACCCGGGCTATCACAGTGCACAGGCATCCTCGTACCAGATAACGGTTTAAGACTGGCCGGGGCACAGCTTTAATAAAGTGCATATCCCATGAAGACCAGTGGTAGGATTATGGATACTAGAACTATACAACCACAAAAGAAGAAACTCCACTAATGCTCGACTGGAGGTTCTTTTGAAGCTGCCCTGAAAGAATTCCCTAAATACTACTTGACAAATAATTAGTCATGTCTGTATTCATACGCTTCTTATTTGACTTTCAAGTCTGGTGTGATGAGTCTGTGTGCTCTCAGTATGATGTCTGCAATGTCAGGTGCTGGTGGCGTACCTAATCATTACGACTACATCCAGATTAAAAGTGCTTTAAGCAGGGCGTCTTAAGTGGATATAAATTTAACAAATTAATAGTAACAGTTCAGGCCATTACTCAACGCCTATTGTCAACTCTTCAAATGACACAGATTGCCGGTGTGTTAGCGATCAGAGCACATGTCTGCATCTGAACTGTCTTCTTATCAGCAACGTCCAATGACAGGATGCTCGTATTTGTAGTTCATTACAAAATTAATCCTCCCTGATGCCAAATGGCCATGCTGTATAACACAACTACTCTAATATATCTAAAAACCTCTTGCAATTACAGTAAGTGGGAGGGCTAAACGGCTTGTTTGGCTAAATACAAAGGATTTAGAATCTGCCACTTTAATTTGAGAGATAGCACTTGACTGGCTACTGGCAGGTTCTAGGTATAATCTAAATGTGTAACAAAGCCCTAACAAAGCCCAACAATCCAAGGGAATGGCTCATAGCTCATCGTCAAGCATGAAATTAATTCTGACGCTATGAAATGGGATTCTTATCTGCCACTCTGGAGCCCTGCGGTCTCACAACACCAACTCCCAGGGTCCACCTCGTGTCTTGTGACCCTGACTTGCAGCTGGGAAACAGCTAAAGGGTTACTGGGAGCATTCCCACTTCTCTGATTGTGGACCCAATCCGGCCACGTCTGAACGGTCTCACAAAAACTGGTCTGTCAACCTGGTCTGACTATGGCAGCATACCCCAAGAGGCCTTGCTTCTGAATGAGGGCCACTGCCAATTCAGTCAGGTGTATTTACCATCAGCCTAATGCAATAACAACCGAGAGGTGTTCTTTGAATGAAGAAGTTCATTTTTTCAGTGACTATATGCACTTGTCCTTGTCAGTGGTCCTCATGACAATAGCCCCTGGTAATGCTGCTTGGACTGAGCACAAACTTCAACAATACGCAAACATTTTGTACCACAAAGCAACAGGAATATACTTTTGTCTGTCTTTCTTTTGACTTGCGGCAAAGGGTTTCAGTCTGCCAGACATTCATGATTTTTATTTTTAATGCTTTATATCCTGATTGATTTAACACTTACAAGTACAAGCACAGCTCCATTATCGTGCAGGGTGTGAGATTATGTAGTGTTAGTTGAAAATAACTTGCAATAGATACAGATAGTTAAGGCGAGTCGCTGTCTAATACTTATTACATTACAGTGAAGGGACTTAACGCACGCTGTGTATGTCACCGGCTCTTCACTGGCTCAGATGCCTGGGGATGCTGCTATTCCTAACCTGTATGAGCAGCCAACCTCCAGACATGTCAGTTTAACATTTAACCGTGTCATCTATGAAGACTGCTCATACAAAAGCTGCCAATTCTAAGTTGGTGTTTAATGGGGGTGGGTGGGTGGGGTACACCGGTACGGTCCTTATGGCAGACTGAATCCCCTAAACCACACAATTACTTACCTTAAAGCATCCAAAAGTTATTTAGTGATGTGTTGAGGGTATTTGTTTTACTGATTTCCTGATTTAGTCAGTGTTGGTTTTTTTTTTTTTCTGAGCTAAGCCTTGAAAAAAGCAATGGTATCTTTTCACAACTGCCTAAACAGCAACTGCTAATAAAGACATTTTTAAAAAAAACACCTTGCCTGAGAGAGAGAGAGCGAGAGAGAGAGAGAGCAAGAGAGAGAGCGAGAGAGTGCGAGAGTGAGAGAGAGAGAGATAAGGGCCCTAAGGTAGAAAACCATATATAGTGTGGAGTGGATAGAAAAGGTAAAGGATCATATTTTAAAATGCCTACTTGACATGGAAATTAGCATTCAAGTAAAAGAAGTTTTAAAAATCAATCAGCATTCCAAAGATGAACTGACAGTATTTTCCTTAGCAGCTGAAAGGTGTTACCCTTTCTATCCACTAAAATAGATGCAGCTGAAGGGAAGAGTCTCAAACAGAGCCTTGAGAAAAGTCCATTTTTAGACTAATGATCAGGGGTATGACAATACTGCCTGTGCATGCTACTCTGCCTGCAGTGATAAAGTTGTTTGTGGCTGGCTATGGTAGACTTGGGTTCCTGAAAGGACCCAACGGAAAGACAAAAATAGCAGCAAGCTACTGTTTGGAGCGATGTCAAACCAATATTCTTTTGGATAACCCAGAAAGTAATAAAAAGTAATAAATAAATAAAAGGTCTAACTCAAAACTTGTTTTAAAAGACAGAACATAAAAGGAGGAGGACACGAAGTGAGCAAGGTGACGTCAAGCCATTCCAAAGGAGAGCTTTTGTTCCATTGCACAGGGGAACAAGTGGCAAAGACAGAAACAGAGTTGGAATGACGTGATGTAAGATGAAGACAAGAGTGTATCCAATCCAATCTGCTTGCGGTTTACCGTTCAAGAACAAATTCAAAAACACGGGTGAAATTACAAAAGACAAACATTGACAGGTGAAGATGCACACGCAGACACTCGAGAGACGCCAAGTGAGAAATGGAGCAGGATGAGCAGAAGATACTTTCATGCCTGGACTGATTAAAGATCAACGATGCAGTGATAGGTTCTCAATAGCACCCCCAGGGGCAGGAGTGAGTGTTGCATGCAACTGGCGCTCTCCTCAGTGACTCTGCACTGTCTGTGTAGCTCTGCTGCCCAGAAATAACAACAACAACAACGACAAAAAAAAGAAAAAAACAAAAGAATCGTGAAGTGGTTGTTCCAAAGTTCCACAGCCCAGATGTGGGGGATACAGCCAACAAGTTGCACTGGTAGAAACAGAAAATGTGTTAAAGGAAGTTTACTCCCACACCATGGCTCTCCTATGTACCAGAAAACTTTGTAGATTCCAATGTCCCAACAGAACACAGACTGAAAGAAGTTGTGACAATGAATGTAAACATGTCTGTGCTTTGCTACGCTCCAGGACCCCCCCCTTAATCCAGTTTTCAACCTTCAAAATTACACCATTTAGAAACAGAAATGGTTTCAGATAAAACCTATGGCATTTTGTAGATAAACTAAAATCTAGTGTTTTCTGAAAAATGGCCATTAAAAAAAATGTACTTCTTGTTTTTTTTTTCCTAGATTAAAAAAAAAGCAAAAAACAAAAGACATTTATCTTCTCTGCAAAAAACAAAACAAAAAACAACCTGCCTTTACTGGACTATGCATGTGTTGCATCAAGCCTGATTGTGTGAAACATCAGTGCATAACAGAACTGTTCATGTTCACGTTCGTGCCGTGTTCATGTACACATCAAACTATCCGTATTCCAACAGCCGTGTTTCACTCGCGTCAGTGACTTGACTGGAGAGGCTACGTGTGTCATATTCTTTATCCACAGGTTGCACCTATCATGAGAGAGTTGATATCATTCCTGTTATTTTTAGCTGCCTTGTTTAAATAATTCAGTTGTGTTCTTGCCATCTGTAAAATAAAATAATCAGTGCTGATATCCAGGAATAAATTCAGGGAACTGACGTGAATAATTGTGGCGGATTTTTGATGACTAAACTGCCAAAATGCCTCATTCCCAATTTTGAAACTAGTTCATAAGAGAGCCTTGGTGTATTTAGAGGAGAACTGACATTTTTTGTGTCTCTGTCACATGGAATAGAGTGAACTTGCTATTTACAAAGGAAAAGCAAATATGAACAAAAGTAAACGGGCAATAAAGGAACTGCCACAATCGTCAGTCCATATATTGCAGACTTGATACAGTATATTTGACAGAACTGGCTACAAAGTAAGGAAATTTTAAAATGTTAATGTTAGACTGCAGCTCTTTGGTGGCTAATTCAAATTAAAACACAAATATCTACCATGTAAATGTCATTTTTCATGATGCGAATCTTATACACAGTCATGTTCTGATAAAAATGTCAAACACAAAAAACATAAAACCCATACATTTTAGCAAGAATTGCACATAACAATTATGAAAAAACAAACTACTGACCCTGAATATGTCTGAGAAAAACACAATCACAGTTCAAAGGTGATGACGCAGTTTCCATCAGAGAAAAGAACGTTTACACACTCAAGTCAGCAGGAACACAGAGAAGAGAAATCACTATTGTAAAGGTTAAAATGAAAAGGTACATAATAACTTAGCTGCTTTACTGGTGAAAATCCCTTTGCTAGCACAAGAAGAGAACAGGAGAGAAGATGGGAAAAAAAAGGCTACATACTTGCTTGCAAGGTCTTCTGTATTATGTCATTGGTGAAAGCTCCAATGCCTTTGTTAGAGATAGCTGCCAGGGAGAAGTGGTACTCTGTGTTTGGGCGGAGACCTTCTACAACATATGAAGACGTGGGTCCGAATGTTTTCTTCATCTGTTAATGGGGTCAAAGTGTACCGTCAAGCCTGGTTTAATAAAACGGTTGTTTAAAGATATCGTGTATCCTATTATCACACAACTGAATGCACCTTTTCATTCAGGCCTAAACATTTTCTGTTTATTGAACATACTGTATGCGCTTTTCGCTTGTTGCGATGGCTGCTACCTGTTTGCCCTCTGCTAACTTCAGAGTAAATAAATAATTTGATCTTGGAGCTCTTAATTTGAGCTCTTCGTGAATTTCCGTACGTCACGAGGTCACGTGGCTCAAACTATGATGAATAATTTCACGACAGAAACAGTAACGACAACGATGTAGATTAGTGTTAAACATTTAAGCAGGTCTGTCCCTCTGGGAGTTTTTTGGACAATACCTGTCATTGTCATATATTTGGTTGGTTGTTTATAAATGTGCATTTGCATGAATCAAACATAATTGTCCAACTTTTTGTCCATGTTGATATGACAACCTAATATAAGAAAAATATCTCTTTCAGGGACGTTTTGAATGCATAAATAAAAATGAATTCAATTTACAATTAATTGCGATTAAATATGAACTGTCGTGCACTAAACTCAGTTGTAATCATTTGAGAGCCCTGAATAAAAGGTGGAGCATAAAGAAGTGTTGCCTTCCTTCATACTTTTCCTTGAAATGGTGGGGAATCCAGAGAACACTGCAATTCTTACCTGAGAGCCAAAGCTGCCCTCCATGTAGCGAAGTTCATAACTTATAATTCCCTCTTTTTCATAGGCAGGTTCCCAGGTCAGTTCAATGCTGGTGTCAGACACATCACCCACCTGAAACTTGGATGGCTGACCAGGAACTGAAAGACACACCGGACAAGATAAGCTAAAAAACATTGGAAATAGGCATCTGCGAAAGGCAACATGACCAAGGCTGGTTGAATATGAAAAAATGGATTGTGCTGAAATGAAGACCATGTTCAAATCCAAACGATATAATTATTTTGAGGTCAGACGCAGCAGTAGAATCATTTCTCTGAGTCCTGAAACTGAACCTTGTGACTTCTCAGAGGTATTTTTTTAAAAAGACTGCAATGATCAAAAATAATTTTTTTCATCATTTTCACAGACTACGGATGTGCAGTTGATTGCCTTTTGGACTTGTCTCTTATGCTGCCGGCACTAGTTGTTTAAAATTTCAAGAAATGTGTTGCTGATGCACACAAACAGTTGAACATGTTGAGCTCAACATCAGGTAACAACGTTTACGCTACATACAGTAAATTATATTCTCAAACAATCTCTCTTTCAACTACAATTCAACATTAAAGAAGCGCCTATTGAACAGAGCATTCAATCGCACGAAAGTAGAGGAAGACGACTTGTGTACTAACCTCCTTGCAGGACTTTTACGTGGATTGGCTCGGAGAAGGGTCCATCCCCTACGGAGGTGAACGCTAACACTTTGATGGTGTAGGTCTCTTGAGGAACCAGACTCTGGATAGTGGTGATAATGCTGTCCTGGACATTATGGATCTGCCAGAGGCTCATGGGTTGGGAGTCGTCCATAGTGTAATAAACTCGATAGCCCTTAATCTGCCCGTTGGGCTCCTCTGGCTCCTCCCAGCGCACCATCATGGTGTTTTGGGAAATAATCTGAGCCTGGATGTTACGAGGTGGACTAGCAGGGGCTTGTTCACCAGTTCTGGTTTCTACAGGCTCACTGGGAGGACCCTGGCCGATTGTGTTGACAGCTGAGACTCGGATTTCATACTCTGTGTTGGGGTACAGGCCACCAATGCTGTAACGTGTAGTGGTGATGTCATCCACTGTCTCATACTTGCTATCTGGGGACTTAGCTCGATACTGGATGATATAGTAGGTCACTGGGTCTGGGTTGCCTGAGTCCCAGGTGATGGTCACACTGGTGGCAGTGGTTTCAGTAACCACAGGTGTACCTGGAGGCTTTGGAAGGGCTGTTATGGTGACAAGACAGGTGGGAAAGAAGAGGAAGTCATTCATTATGACAGTGACTGACGATAACAACTAATCAGAATTATTCAAAAATAAAAGGATGCACATTGTGAGAGATTTTTTTTTTTTCCCTAGAAGTTGCCACATGTATGACTTAGCTGCCGACAATCTTCTTCATAAGTGCCCTTCTGGGATGAGCACAGTTATCTCTTACATTTGACAGTGATCTGTGCCACAGCTTCAATGATGCCAAGGCTGCTCATGGCCACGCAGGTGTAGTTGGCTGACTCACGGACGCTGCTCAGCTCAAGAACGTTCCTACCCACTGGCATCTCATCCTCCGGTGTCAAATCCTCAGAATTCAGCATCCACTTGACATAAGGCATGGGGGACCCCACTGCCACACACGTTATGTTCACACTGCCACCAGGCATAATTTCCTGGCTCGTCGGTGGTATGGAGAAGCGAGGAGGCACCCGACGAACTGGGAGAAGGCATGAGGAGGGGGAGAGGATGACAAGAAGAGGGCAAGGGAGTCAAAAAAAAGAGAAAGAGAGGTAACAAGAGAGGCCGATGAAAATGGACCCTTCTCAACACAAAAAAGGTTCAACATGGTAAATGTAAACTGAAACACAAAATAAACGTTTTTTTTTTTTTAAAACATAAAAAATATACAAATAATGAGAAGGAACTAAACTAACAGAACTGCTTCAACAACAATATAGATTAACAATAAAGCAACGATTCATAGCAACAAGGTTCCATTGACCAATATTTGACCCATCACAGCACAATTAAAGACACAAAAATCTATTACGAGTTTCTCATCTTTGGAACTGAACTGCTGAGGTAGATCTAAAGTATGACTTGATCACGAACTATGATGGTGTGAAGAAAAGGCCATGTGATAATGCTATCACATAAGGCCAACATGGCAACCTGGAACTTCCTGTCCTCTCAGGCACTCATGCCAAACAGGAAGTAGGCCATTACAGGCTTCTCCCACAGCACAGGAAGTGTAGGGTTACTGGACTATTGACCATCTCTACAAGGTCTCTAACATATTCTAGCGTACATTTGCACTTGTCACCTGTCTCTAAAAAAACCTAGATTATCTTAAAGATGAGAAACTTTAATCAGATTTTTGTGGTTTAGGGTAGATCCACTGGACAAAGCCTTATTAAGATCTGACACGGTTCCATTGATAGATGCAGCTATCAGTTTCACAGACAGCATGCATAAATAGACCGAGGTAAAATTAAGGAGTAAATGATAACAAAATCAGATATAAAAATTGAGATAAAATGCATAGAGGAATATAACTGAAGGGTCGCTAGCATGCCCAGACAAAAGACGATTGGAGAGGAAAGAAGAAATACAAGATTGAGGATAGAGCATCTGAGGAAAGGATAGAACAAAAGGGAACAGAGGAGCAAAGAGTGACAGAGGAAGAAAAAAGAGAGGGGGAGGTTTGGAGGAGGGTAAAGGGGGGGAAACCCGCTTCAATGCTGTGTAAACTTTGAATTCTTCAGCTAATGTGACAAAATGTGATGGTGGCACATTGTCACATCGCAGTCCCAGGTAACACAAAATAAGTATAGAGGAAACAAGGTGTGTGCCTAGAAAGATATAGAAAAGAACTCTAGTTGTTGTAGCTATAGAGAGTCCACTATCACAGAGTGTTGGAGTCAAGAAACAGAACTGGATCAGGAGGGTGGAGAAATCCAGAGAACAAGGAGAGATAGAGGGGGGAAAGGTAAGAGAGAGAGAGCGTGAGAGAAAGAGAGAGAGAGAAAGAAAGGTAGATGAATAAGGGCAGAATGAGAGCTAAGAGAGGGAGACAAAGAGAACCTCAAAACCCATGGATAAGAGTTGAAAATTGGAGTGGAGGGAGGTTGATAATGATTCTGAGATCCAAAGGTACTGTGTACTTGCTTGTGTGTGAGTGTATATATTGTTGCGTCATTATAGGTATGACTCTGCGCGTGTACAGTATGCAAGAGTTAGAGAGTGGGAAAAAATATGAATCAGCAAAAAACACTTTTATGTGTTCATGAAAGGCATCCCAGCAAGCACTTGACAGATAGTGAAATGCAAAAAAAAAAAAGAAAAAACAGAAAGAAAGAAAAAAAAAAGAAAAAAGAAAAAAGGGGCCAAGATCAATGCTTGGGCTTAATGAGCGCTCTGTTTCTATGAGATTATGTCAAGCATGAGAAATTGAGACAAGCTGAGTTGGAAAAAGTTCATTAATTCTATTTGCTTATTAACCATTAGTCTATCTCGATAAAGTCTCTAAAGGTACAGTATTCAACCCTATAGCTGAACCAAAAACCAACAAAACTTCCAACATACATAATCATGGAAGAGAGACTTGTTTTTACATGACGGCTGCAGCGATACTTAGCACCCTAAAAGCATAATGATGCACTGCTAGATGCCTTCAACTCAGGAGGATGTTGTCCCCCCCTAACCCTGCATGACTTCCTGGTGAACTCAGACAATGCCACCTTCATATTTTTAGCTTGAAGCTAATGAAGACAGACTACTAACAACCGGTCACATTGTCAGTTTACAAGAGCTCAAATGTATTTCCTGGTATTATCCGCTTAAAACACCAAGATCTGAGCATAAAACCAACTAAGTCAAAACACTTTCTGCACAATGCGAAGTAAACAAGTTCAGCTGAATGTGCCAGTTGCAAAAATGTTCACTTTTTTGGTTTTTGCTCAAATCGTCAAAGGTGTTGGTAGAATATTTCTTTTACGGCTTAATAAAGAAGATTTTGCTTGATGGATGATGATTTTGAGACTTTTTTGTGACTGTTTTTTTCTGTTGTTAGCAGTTGGTCTCCATTAACATCCAGCTAACAATGTGACAGGAGTTTTCTGCATTCTGGACTCATGGAGTCAAAAAAAAAAAAGTTTTCTTAAGTTGAAGACACCTAACTGAGTAATTATACTTTAGGGTGAAATATTCTTTATAAAATAAAGTACCACCTTCTGTTGAGTTGGGGCAAACTGTGGTACACTAGATAGAATGTATTAAACAGTTGATTATTTACACAAATGTGACAACTTAAAGTCTGAAATCTAACTTCCATGGGAGGCAAAAAACACAATTACATGTTTGAACATCTATTCTATGTCAAAATGTTTGTTGGGATGCAGAGGAGGTCAAAGAGAGAGAAGGAAATTTGTGCAAATGTGGAAGTAAAAAATGATGAACTAGGATGGAAGAGCTGACTTAGAGACAGACAGAGAGACAAGACAGAAAAGACAGGACAAGAGACAAGGAAGAACGAAACAGATTCAAGCAGCAAGACAGCAGACAATAAGACAGAGGTAGACAGGCAGATAGACAGTGACGGATGGGTACGCAGACATACTGTACAGTACGCAAAGGGGGAAGGGGAGGGATGGGAGTTGTTGGAGAAAGGGAGGGAGGAGGAGGGCATAAGTGGGGGATAGAATAAGGAGACTGTGATTCTAAACCAAAACAAAAGAAAGACCATGGCTAAAAGAGGGTTTGAGGTCTCACACACTGGGGCTTAAAAGCAAGAATTGAATACCGCTCCCCTTGTCACCGCCTTAAACTTTGCACCGAAATGCAGCTTGGGTAGGGTGTGCCTATATGAGGTGTACACGTGGGGTGGGTGAGGACTGAGGGAGGAAGATTTGGGGTGGGGGGGGAGGTGCACTAAAAAGGGGGCATCACAGACAGCATTCCAAAATACACTGTGTCGATCCAAATGGGATTCATGATCGTTGCAAATATCAACTACACACACACACACACACACACACACACACACACACACACACACACACAGAGGGACCTGACATGTACTGATCTGAGCACTGACATAAGCACTACCACGTACAGTAAGTACAGTAACTTTTCATGTGCAGGGGTTCAGTTTGTTAGCAATTAAAGTGAAGTTAGCACAACGTACAAAAACATCCAGCCATTGGTTTTAAACAGCCATTTCATATCTAACGTTAGAAAAGATGTAAGTATAAAATGTTTAACAAAATGTTATTACTCACAGGTCGAATCAATCATTTGATTCGGCATCCCCTGAATGACTCTACATTTCACTCTTGTATCCAACTAATGCCAATTAGTGTTTCCACCGTGGGCAAGACACTACACGACCTCAGACACAAAAAGTTCATTGCTGACCTTTGAGGAAATGTTCTTTTGAGTTAACAAACTCAAACACAGAAATGCACCATGAAATAAAGTATGTTGGGTTAAAAAAAAGCCAAATTTATAATATAAATCTAGTTGTTTTTTTTTGGTTTTTTCATATTTAGCAAATATGACCCTAAATGCTTATTATTTTTGGTTAAAAGTTCAAGAAATGCATTTTTTGCTCGTCATTAAAAAAAAATAAAAAATGGAATAGGGGAGAAAACAAAGTCAAATAAATGTCCAATATGAGGACAGAACAATATGGCAGTCAATTTTTTTTTTTTGAGAAAATGCCTAAACAACGAAGGTGAAAGTGCAGCCCGTTCATCACACAGACATGCATGGGTGTGGCTATTTTCTAAAGAGTGACATATTGGTGCGCCCCCATCCACTTGGGCAGACACCAAAGAACCAACACAATCCAAAAAAATGTCACCCAAGCCCATCCAAGCATGCCATTCATTCCCAAAATATAGCATTGTTCGAGACACACACACACACAAAAGTCAAATGATAGGGAACAAATAAAACTGAACAAATCCACACGGAGAACTAAGTCTGCACAGCGCCGGAGACAGCACCAGAATGCAGCTGTGTTCAATAAAGGGTTTTACATCAATACCATTAGATGTATTTCAGCTACAATCTGTCTCTCCTGGAATTGTAATTTCTGATTTAAACTACTGTTGAAAGGGGAATCAAACAATGCCTGGATTTTTTTTCTCCTCTTATTTATGGGAATAGTCCAATCAGAGTGATGATGCTCTTCTCTCCCTGGGGCTCAGGTCAGCCAATGGACCGGGAGCTGGAGTGGCTGAGTGAATGAGGCTTCCCCAAAGGAAGTTGTCTCTGTTCACCTTTGGCTATCAACAACACAGTCAGGGCAACAGGGAAAGCAACAGCAGCCACCTGACAAATAGCATTTATTTTACCAGACATGTCACTGGGCAACTTTAGTTTAAAGAATATTATGTTCGGAAACTCAAGTTGAAAGAAGCTCAGTGGAAATCCAATCATGGAGCCGTTGGAAAAAAAAAACAAACCACAACAACTTTCTTAAATGCTTTATAACACTAAGGTGCTCGATGATGATTGATGGGTAGTCAGACTACAATTTTAGGAAACAAGAGCAAAGGGAAAGCTGGTTGAAAGTCAGCCTGTCAGGAGCATGTACGCTGATGATTTGTTTCTGGTTCCAACAGAAGACTGAAAGCTCAAGGTCAGTGGATACTACACTAGATATAGGAGGGGAAATGTTAAATATTAATAGCAAGTGGAAATTTTGGGGAACAACATTAATTGTGCATCTAAATGCCAGTTTCACATGCAAATGAGTCGATGCGCAACACATCATAGATGTGTGAAATTACTGGTCTGCTGTGTGTGGCACACTATACAGTACTAGCCTAAAAAGCAAGTGAAATGGCTGCCCACTCATAATGCTGGTAAATTCATTTCTTCTTCTTTTTCTTCCTGGAGAGGATGAAGATCTGACGTGAATCAAAATATTGATTTTTTTTTTTAATTGTATGAATGAACAGCCTTTTCAGAGCCTTCATGTCTGCCTGCAGCCAGTACATCACAAGAGCAGATGTGTGTTTTTCTCTAAGTCTTGTACTAACTGTCCTGTGCTATTCTACCAGCAAACAGTAGCGTGAGTGAAACAAAGAAAATAAAGAATCCCAATTGCATGGACAGGCTCCTCATTCACAAAGACCAGGAGCCCTGCCGGCCCATTTGGAATCGAGAGGAAAAGAAAACAAACATGTACGTTCTTTGGACGTCTAATAACATGTAATCTTGTTTCAAGCCCCAATGTGGAGAGAAAGACAAAAAGACTTACAGTGAACGAGGTGAAAAGCAGTCGAGAGAGAACGCCAGAGTACTGCACTAACTTTAATAGTGGGCGGTGTTGTGGAGGGATTTGTGCCAAAAAACAGAGGTCAGAAGGTGGACATTATCGGCCATTTTGGTAGGGCAGCTTTTGCTGCCCCAAAATGAAGGGGGAAGCCAAAATAATGTGCAGCCTTTAGTGTCACCTTGAAGCTGAGATTACACCCTCTTGCTGCCTGAGGACACAGGCGCAGTATGGAGATCCTTTAGTCACACTTGCTGGGTGAGGCCTACAACATTTACATATAAGCTGCAGGGGTGGGTCCGTATTAACATACCTTGGCTGCGCCAATGCTAAACAGTCACTATGGGTGGCTCATCAAAATGGAAATTATTACCCAAGGAAAACTGACAGTAATCATGGCAAGTAGTGGACTGAGGAGATTTTTAGAGTTAAGCAACTTTTTTTTGTGCTACTGATAGATGACAAGCAGTCAGGGGTACTGCAAGCATGTGCCCTTATGGTGATCCCTTCAATGAATACTAGATGTCAGATTGGAAAAGGGAGTGCATTCATACATTTGCACGATAATAAAAGTTGATTAGAGTGTTGTTTTAAAGGACATCTGATGCTGACTGAGGAACGATTCTTTTTTTTTTCTTTTTTGAAATGAGGGGTGGCTATTAACTTCAAGACTTCTTCAGACAAACATCATGACAGGATTTTTGCTTTGGCCAGTGAGGAAAAATAAGGTGTAATCTAGCTTTCTTTCCCAACGTTACACACACAAATGCATAGCTGGACATGCAAGCACATTCAAAACCAGGCAGATACCGTTGTAGGAGGGCACACATGCACATGCGTACATAACAGCGCAGTCTTCCTGCATCAGTGTTATTTGTGGAGTTAAGTTATAAATACTGAATGGAGATGTTTTGTTTCTTTAAGTGGGACTGTGCCAATGTTTGTAGACACAATCATGTGGAGGGCAGCAATGATAGATTAGTGATTTGCAGCACTCAGAGGCTTTATTTTTACAATAGCACATTGGATGTATTTTAGCAGTCAGTTGGTGTTGGAATTGAAAGGTTGGCATTACTTAGAAGGGATGATAATATTATATGACTGGCTGGTGCAATTGAAAGAAATAATGTGAAAATGATTTGGCCTTAAATAAATGATCTATCATCAGAATTATCCACTGCTCGGATTGCTGGCTTGAGCGTACTTTTTGGTTAAACTGTCAAGGAGTTCTTATGTAACGTATGCTCAGGCTCCTAAATGGCCAAAAGCACAGGACAGTCTGTCAAAATAGGACAGATTCTTCAGGGAATTTGGTGCAGAGTATTGCAGATAAAGGAAAAAAAAAAAACTCAGCAGGAAATGTAAGTTCTCCTGGTTACCAAGCATGGAAATTGCATTTTTTTTTTTTTTTTTTTTTAACTGTTGGTACTTCAGAGGATCAGCACACTTTCCCAGGCAGGCGTACATATAATAACCCCTCTCTCAGTGGAGATTGATAGGGCTGGAAGTGTGTTATCTCTTCTACCTGAGTGAATTATATGCTTGATCCACCCAGACACGGTGCACTACATGTTACAGCCCTAACCAAAAACCGTGGTTCCTTTCCAAAAAAAGTATATAACAGAGCTGAAAAATACAAGCAGATGACATAAGATTTAATATAGATGTGACTCAGTTGATTAAATCCGGTGCAAAATCTGGTGCACACCATGCACAAAGCTAGTTGCTATACGAATTAGTGAATGTTACTTGTAGCATGTTATTGTAGAACGTGCTGATACTTCTTGTAGTCTAGTTTAAGATGACTTTAGCAACCTGAAAACCCTATCTACTCTATGTCAGCGTGTCTGACAAGAAAAGAGGGGCTTTTGAATAATAAATTATTTGACTGAGTGTCTTGGCTGCAAGGGAACACAAACAGCAGTCAGTCAACAAAGCCAATCACATCTAGCTGACACCATTTGAAATTGAAAGTATCTTGGAGCAGCGGCTAAGCACCAGCAAATGTGATGTAGGAGTCATTATATTGTTATTGATCCGCATGAGACTGTAAATGGCATCTCTTAACGGCTGCCCGAAATCACCACGGAACCGAATCAAGCCCAATCAGGTCTTTTTTTTCTTTCCAGTAATGGATTGCTGTAAACAAGATGACAGGAACACTGGCTGTATACACACTTATTATTTCATTCGGCATTTGCATATGCACTCCAAGACTCAAGAAGCAGAGCAACATCATTTTGAAAAAGAAACACAAATCCCACGAACAAATTAACCACGAAAAGGACAAACATTTTAAACAGAAAACAAAAATTTAAATAAAAGGTTCAGTAACCCAACTGAAACAAAGGAAAACACGCAAACACAACACTATAATCACAACACAAAAAGATCAACTGAATGAAGGAAAGCCAAAAAGGGTTGTTGTATCAGGGAAAACACCTTTAGAGGAACCAAGGAAAGAAACGGAAACTACTCAACAAAACACGGGGAATGCATAAAAAAAAAAGAAAAGAGACCAATACGGCCAAAAGGATTCTGTACAGGCATGCAAGCGCAGTTACATTCTCCCATCATGCTAGAGGACCTGTTATTTTTCACGTGCTGGGTTTCCATGACAACACGTGCAAGAAAGCCTTTTTGGTGCAGAAGCAATACCAAAGGATGCAAAACGAGAAAAGGCCCCACAATGCAAACATAAAAGTAAATTAACAAAACCCGAGCTAATCGGGTTTGATTTCATCATTTCTTCCTTGGAAATAAAGAAAAAATGTCTTTCATATTCATTTAGCAGTTTGGATTAACTGATTAGTTTTCTTCAAATTAGTAATGAATCGAGCTCTGTCATAGGCAAATACAGCTAAAATTTTTCAACATGTTGAATTTAATTTCTTTTTTCTTTTCTTTTCAAATGTGGGTTAAAAAAAGTAAAAAAGAAAAAACACACCAACCTTCTCGAAGCTCTGAGGGATGTAAAGGGGTTGATGCAGAACACAATGACATGAGGAGAAGAGAAAAATAGGGGAAACACAGAGAGAGTAAAAAAAGCCACCTCAAGGTGTTTAGCTGCAGCTACATTTCCCTTTTCTTTAACCCCTTTTTCCCCTCTTTTTGTCCCTAATAGTAGTGACACCCGTCTTGAAAGTACACTTGCCTGCCCCCTCCCTCCCCCTTAAATAAACTTAAAATATTAAATGAATAAACCAAAACAATCAGATTCACTCCAGTGGCAGCACTGTCGCCTGGTAAGAAAAAAATAGTGAGGCGCCACTGGAGTCAAATCAAGCGTACCATACTGATAATTCAAAATTTCACAAGCTCCTTATAGCCACAAGGAGAGGCTCCTGTGGTGGCTGTGTTTGCTTTAGTTAGAGAAGGAAACCAAATAAAGAGAAACATAAAAAAAAACTAATGAGAGATAGAAAATAAAAAAAGACACAGTTCGGGCTGAAATTAGCAGCTGCAGTTTAAGACAGTAAATTTTGTTCGAAAGCAATCACTGTCATGATTATGATTTGAGAAACAGTCTCAATTTTGCAGTGATATTGCAGGTGCCGGATATAATTTTGTTATTATTATTGTTTTGTTTTTTTTTTCTTTTAAATTACCCTTGAAATGGATCCCTACCACAGCTGCTAATCTCGAGTGCAATTCGCTTTGTGAACAAAACATAGTAAACATCAAGTATCAGAATTGATTGACAAAAGTTAACTGAAAACAGACAAAGGTTGACACCATCAAGGCATAACAAGTGTGTTACATAGTGTGAAAGAACCTGAATAATTATGACCCTTGTGTAAATTTTTTTTTTTTAACAGCATGCTGATGGAGCCAGTGTTCATGGAG
The DNA here is from genome assembly GCF_037954235.1 of Aulostomus chinensis. Lineage (NCBI taxonomy): Eukaryota > Metazoa > Chordata > Actinopteri > Syngnathiformes > Aulostomidae > Aulostomus > Aulostomus chinensis. Next base: position 9,767,135 of record NC_141333.1, on the reverse strand, counting down.
ACTGTATGAATTGTTGGAAATGGTATAGCTGCGGTTTTTTTTCTTGTCGTTTTTTTTTTTTAAACAAAAAAGTGCTAAATCCCAGTGCTGTGTCGACCAAGTGTTCCCATTATTGTTATCTAATGATTCCTGTAAAGCTCTCGACTCTAATTTACCATCAACCAAGGTAAACAGCTACTTGACATCGCTGCATCGATAGGTACAGCTTGAACATTCGGAATGAAAGCTGACAATATCCTAATGAACTGTTTGTTTTTTGTTTGTTCGGTTGTTGTTGTTGTTGTTGTTTTTTACCTTCTCAACACTCAGATGAATCTTTTTTTTTTTTTTTTTTCCCTCCTATGCTGGTACTTCACAGCCTATGATAATAGCAATAATAATGAAAAAGCAGCTCCCTGACCCATTTTTATAATGTCAGACTAGTGAATTATTTATTGGGAACAAAGTTATTTGGTACACAGCAGAGGGAACAAACTGAGTAGATACCAAGGCATCTTTATTTAATATGCACAATATAAATAATACATGTTGAAAATGCATCTGCTTCAATTTATTAAAGCTCACTAAACAGGGATTCATTGTCATTTTACATTAGTGGTAGAGGGAAGGCTTTTGTCCTCATTGCCTGTTTCCTATGAAACCAAAAGTTCCTTGTGACTGATCAGGATCTTGATTGTAAAAATGCTCAAAAGCAGAAACAGGGAAAATACTGCCGATTTTTTAGCTCCAGAACACCATGAAGAAAGAGGAAGTGAACTGTTCATAATCTATGTGATGTAATATAACACAGGTCTTTTCTTCTATTACTTCAGCACAATTACATCCCTTTGCCCCCCCAAAACTCTGGAGAAGGCTAAAGATTTTTTTTGGTGTTTTTTTAGATTTTGATTGGTGAGCATTACTACCTTGCCACTCAATCAAAATCAAGACTTACCGTTGTGCTCCTGTACCTGCAGAAAACAAACTAATCAAAAACAGAAGTCCTTCCTGACACTTTTGGACTGCCGTAACTTAGATGGAGGGGGTGGGGGTGGGGGTGGGGGTGGGGATGGGGTTTGATCGGGGGGACACAATTACAAATAAATGGCGTCTCACAACCGTTAAAGCAATGACATACGGCTTGTTGTGCTACACATTTCCTTCCGAGCGAGTAGGGGAGGGCATTGAGAGACACAAAATGGAGCATAACATCATAACAGAGAAGAACATTAGTTGGTCACTTATAGTTTTACAGTTGGAAGTTTCAGTGCATATGAAATTACATTTATGGGCAGGCAATACTATCAATGTTAAAATATTTATATCACTTGGGTAATACTATTTTGCAAAACACATTTTGTGCAAATACAGCTATGCTTAAATGGAAGCAATAATCATTTGTTAAGCTCAACAGTAAAGCTGAGCTGCACTGTGGAGACAATTTTTGTTAAATTGGGTGGATGTTTTTAGTTATTTATTTGATTTTTCGGGGGGGTTGCACTCTAAGGCTGGATGGCTCCCTACCTCGCACATAAAGGTTAGCAGAGGATGAGTAGCGCACGCCTTCCACATTAGACGCCACGCACTCGTACTTCCCCTGGTCTGTCTCCTCGCTGTTCTCGATCTGCAAGGCACCTGGGAAAAGACGGCGTCCGACAAAAGAACAAGCAAGGAAGGTGGGTGGGTGAAGGGGTGGGGGGAGGACGAAAGAGAGAGGGAGAGCAGTGAAGACATGATTAGTTGATGTGTCGGTGAAACCACATGACAACTTCCTTAATGGAGGGTCTCTTCAAATTCTCTGGACCATTTTGTCAAGAACTGTTTCCCCTTCTGCAATGCTAATGCATATTACCATGACAAACCGGGTTCTCCCTCCAGCCTCATGCCATCCACAGATAAAAAGAGGGAGGAATTAAATAAATAAAAAGTGAGGACTGAATCAGTCACACTAAATTTGTTGCTTGTTGTTGGGTTTATGCAACTCATTAAAGACGCAAGATCGCCTTAAAAAAAAAAAAAAAAAGGGTAACCATAAGTTATGATGCAAGTGTGATAAAAGGTAACGGAAAGGGTGTGACGCTGAGGTAAACTGAACGCTATTAACAAATCAGCCTTTGCATAGCACTCACCGAGGGAGACTATGTGTGTGCTAGAGGAAGAAGGGTCATGGGAAAGTATCCAGACATAAACTTCACGTCCAATTGAACACAGCTGCCAAGTTGCATAACGTAAGAAAGCCAAACCCTTGTGCAGTATTGAATAATTATAAACTTCTCGTGTAACTCATCTAAAAAAAAAAAAAAAGAAAGCACCTTTAACCTTGTTAACATGCTGAGAGGGTATAGACTATATATCCTGGTTACCGTAGCCATCTGGACTGTTTTAATTCTTTTTCATTCCTTCCCCACATTATTCATGTGTTCTTTAAATATTTCATTTCACTGTTCAGATTTGATAAAACTTCACTCTAATTTGTGCTTTTTCGCTTTGCTGGTTGTCATATTTTAAAGTATACTGTTTTATATAACCCCCTTAGGGCTTGTGTGCTTAAAATGCACTGTATTTCTTATCTCTTTTTCAGATTTTTATCTCTCGTACGTGCAAATAAACTCCACCTAAATGCTTAGCTGGAGAGGGCGCGTGGGGGGATGGAGGAGGGAGGGCGAGACAACGAGCGTCAGATCATTCCTCGTTAGAGCACAGTTGACGGCACTTCCTGATGATATCATTAGGGCTTCTGGCTGGTTCAGCAAACAGATTGCATCCCAGGCCTCCCTGACAAACACAGCACCATTGCTCGTTAGTGTTTAGCCAGGAAGCATCAGTACGCCAGCCACTGCAATGTCACTGTAATATACCGTAACCCCCTCCATCACATCAGCGAGTAGTGAGCACAGTGTTGTACAAGGCTACTCCTCTGGAACATTGGTCTGATAATGCTTTTCAGCTGCGCCGCCACCATTGATTTTGTTTAATTATTAAGATTAGTCATGCCTCCACCTTAGGTTGTAGTCGTCAAGTACTGTAGATTACAGTCTGGAATGTGTACAAAAACATCTATTGCAAATGGAAAAGGTGAATGGAATGTAAAATCTATTTTTTGCCTCTCCTCATTTCCCTGTGTAGCTCAGATCATCCTCATCCCCCAGAGGGAGCAGTTTCTGGCACCGTAGCTCATGAACCAAATGAAAACGTCTACCTGCAGAGTGCAGGTGGTGGAGTCGTCGCTCTGCATTTATGCAGGGACCTGATTTGGATCTGTTTGATGTGCGCTCGGAACAGCAAATGCCAGCCCGGTGGCAGGTGGGTTGGATTGTGCTCAGAAGCCTAAAGCCTCAACACCAGGGAGACCACAAAGCAAGGACTGTGTGAAGTTCATCTCCACGCGGAAGGTTCCAGAAAGCTTTGCCAGGGGCTTGTCAGCCTTCTTCCATGTTCTGAATTATAAAATCTTTGGGAGACTGAGGATGATGGAATTTCCCTATTTGTGCCTCGTAATGCTGATGGACTTGGAGGGAAAAAAAACTGCCATTTTCTTCTTCTTCTTGTCTAATACCAAACAATTAAAAGACAAGAAATCGTCTACTTTACATACTTTTGCTTTGCTTGCTGACAATTTGAAAGTCCAAGTGATTCTGACAAATACAACTGTGTCTATCTAAAATTAAAATTCCAAAAATGTCATCTGCAGGTCAAAAAACACCCAAAAAATATTCAAACATGTCAGTTGACGGATAATGGGAATGAGAGGATAAACACAATTAATTGAGAGCCAATTAAAACTAATATTTAACACTGTGAAGTGTGCCTGCCGGCGAGAGACGGAGCAAGACGGGGAGAAAAATAGACAAGTCATTCAGGGGCTAGAGGGAGTTTCATCTGTGCCTTGCATCTTTGGTGGAAGCTCCTCGCTAGGTGGTATTATCCATTGTTTCCAGGCCCCTACTGACTTCATTACATATTCTAGCTTTTATTTCAAAGGAGAGCTGTCAAGAGCGCATAATGACGGGTGGGGAGAGAGAGAGAGAGAGAGAGAGAAAGAGAGAGAGGGGGAAAAAACGTGTGGTAGAAAAAAAAACTGATTCAGGAAAAGGCAGGGAGGAGAAGGAAGAGAGTGGTAGTTAATCTATTACTTACATATTTAATCTGTCTATTATTATTATCCATTTATAAAATTGAGAATGACAGAATGATAATCTGTAATCAGCATAAAAATTCCCACCTCTGGGCAGGTTCGAGGTTTATTTTAAACTAGATTCACTTTGAATTACAACTACGGGGGGAGTGAATTGATTTAAATTGTAAGTTGTATGAACTAAATAAAATATCTGTGAACAAATGTTTGATGCTCCGAGACAGCCCGAGAAGGAGAGGATACTAGGGAGAAATCCACTTTCTTCTATTTTAAGATACTTTTTATGCTCTTCTGTCAGTGTCACATGTAGATATAATATCCTGCCGGAGTTATGGCAGTTGGTTTCCCCTATGAATTGCATATCTGTGCTGTCATATTGTCTTTTTTTTTTTTTTTTATAAACCTCACATTGTTTACCCTCGTCTCTGCTTTTTGTCTTTAAAAAACAAACAAACAACAAAAAACATTCTAAAGGAAAGCATCCCTTTAATGTCATTAATAATCTCTGTAACCTTGAAATCGGATTAAAAAAATGTCCCTTTTTTTTGTCTGCAAGGCAGTTAAATCCTGATAATGTGAGCATTTAACAACAGACCTCTGAGGGCTTCTAACATACTAAAATCAAGGAGACTTGCTTTGATGTCCCATCTTCAGCAGCAGCAGCCTGCAAGTGCATGCGTGCAAACAAATCAAACTCCACCCTTTGAAAAAAAAAAAACAACAACCTTTGTCACCAGCATGTGTTTCTTTTCCTGCCATTTTCTTTGCCTTTTTTTTAAATATATGACGGCTCACTGTGTTTCACATAATTGCATCGTCTAGTAGCCTGTGGTTCGCAGGAGCACGAGTGGCCGCTGGAATTGTATTTCTACGGAAAAGAAGAAGCAGATGAAACAATGATCTTTAACGAGAAAAAACAAAAACAAACGCGGTTTGTTAACTGAGTGAACCTTAGCTGATCAAACACTTGCCGAGCGACAAATAGCTAATGAAATTGCCAGCTGTGCTTATGAAGTGAAGCTTCCACTGTGTCTAGAGGCCTGATCTCCCCGTCTTCAGATGCGAACGTAGCTGAAGCTGCCAGGGGTTTACGCTGAATGCTTCATGGTGATCCTCACTCCGTTATTCACCCACCCCTTCCTGCTTACCACTGGAAAAATAAAATAGATGAGAAATACTTGTGAAAATTATAAAATTCAATCCGGCTCCCACAGGAAGTTAGCAACATCTAAAAACTATGGGGGACCAGTTCAGACCATATTTAGAACATGAAGGATTTTATGAAATGCTTACATGTTAGAGAGGCAAAAAAAACTACTGACCCCAAAACAGGTTTTGGCAGATATGGTAAATTCCAGAGACTGAAAACTTTCATCCTTCATGCAACAATGCTTGCTATTTCTCTTGTACGCAGGAGAGTGCTATTTAATTGCAACTTTATCCTGCACAAGGACACATATGTTGAAGGACATATGAGCGGATGTGGGAGTAGAACTTCAGACCTAAAACTGTCCTGGGACACGCTGGTCTCATTCCACTTACAGGCAACACAGACCGTCAGTTTACCACAGGAAGCCGCCCCTGCTGAGCAATAATTTTTTTTTTTTCTGGGTCAGAAGAAAACAGATTGGTATAATTCTTCTTTCTGTCTTATTCATGATATATGCTGCACCATTAGAGTCAAAGAAAAGAAACAATGGCTACAATTCAGTCCAATAAATAATAATGAGATCACTTCCATAAAGACCAATTAGTCTCCAGGCAAAGCCATTTTTCCCATCCCTTCCCACCGACCTCCAATCTCCAGTGCTGCATTCACCCTGCTGCCTTATATTACCAATGCTGCCTTTGTCCATTCAATAAAATAAAGTCTGAAACGATTAGTGGGTCTGGAACGATGGTCCCAGCCTCAAACGCTGCCCTGGGCTTCACGCTGCAGGCTGAGCTGATGAGGAGCACTGAGGTGCTGAGACGTGAACACAGAGAGAACCGCTCTGAGTTAAACAAATACAGTTTTTTGAAATATTATGATGATTATGAAATAGACGGTATTGTTGCAAAGGCTTTTGGACTGAATTTGGAGGAACTACAGCTGAGTTATTGGATTTTCATAAAAAAAAGAAAAAACAAACAAACATTAAAACATGTCCTTAATGGTCTTCTGTGCCATTTTACTGGTAAAACATGAAATATTGAGAAATCTCTTAAAAAAAAACCCCAAAAAAGAAGATGAAGAAAGAAAGGGAGTTCAGGGAACACTACAGCATTGTGTCAAAATTTGAGACAAAATGAGAAAGACAGAGAGTGTCTAAAAACTAAAACATCAAAGGGGGGTGTGAGAAAAAGACACACAAGAACTGAAGAGAATCCAGACTGATGGGGAGGGGGTGGATAAGGGAAAAGAGAAACAAGGAGGGGTCAGCATGGGTGATTAATTTCAGAAAGTGCCTCAAGTTGTGGTCTGCCCATCCCAGTTGCTGTTTTGCCATGTGTACCCCCCCCCCCCCACCCCTTGCAAGTCCCAATTGTGTAATTCAATTAACGTGCTCCAGCGAGCCTTGATTGATTTCTTCAGGCCATCAACAAAATGGCTGGCCAAGTCTCAGTCATTCCCTCCCGATTTGCTCTGAGGCAAGTCAGGCCCGCCGCTGTTCTCTCTCGTCATTTCCTCTCCGTCCTCTCGGCCAAACAAAGCTCGCGAAAATCTCAAAGACGATGAAGTCGTAACCCGAGTGGGCACATACAAACAATAACTAAGGTGCTGAGAGAAGGAAAAGGTCTACAGTTCAGCCGAAAACTTCATATACACAAAATTAACAGACTCAATTTAATTGCGGTTTGCACATTTTGAAGTATCAAATGACAAATGGATGATAAAAATGGCAGCATCCGGAAAAAAAAAAACTTCAGCCTTTCTGCAAGCAAACCTTCTTCAACCTTCTTTTAATGCACTTCATGAGAAACAGCGTGTCGGGCTCTGTAAAAGGAGGATTATCAGTGATTATCATGAAGCAACTCCTGTTATTCTAACAGTGAGTTGAAGATTTTCTTTTTCCGATTTTTTGAAAACGTCATTCAAATTTGCGTTTGATTTGGATGGAAACCAGATTAATGACTCGGGTTGAAAAGTCTGTCCACTGTCTGTCAAAGTCTGCTTCATACAGCAGCAGAAATGGTGCGGAAAATGGCAGAGCTTGTAACAGCTGTGGAGAAAGAAAAACAGTTCCATACAAACAGCTCTGACATTATTCTTGTAGCAGAGTTGAACATGAATTTGCGCACGTCTTGTCACAATTTCAGACTTCTTCTGACAGCTTTTGATAATTACACAAAAGAGAGGACCACTCATGTGACCACGCAGCAGCTAAGTCGGGACCTGCCGTTCTGGTTCTCTCCTTCTGTCTGTATCCTGGCTGTCAGTCGGGTACGCTCTGATACTGCCCCAAGGTCATTTTATTGTGATCGCACCAGCATGGGGCTCCATGTGTGATGCCATTGTTGTCAGCGCCCATCTGGTGGCTTGTAACACTCCCATGAAATCAGTAATGACACAGGTAGGGAGTCCGGTTACCTTTCCATGTGTTGCTTACCTCTTGTTCAGCATGTGTGGCTTCGTATGGAAGAAGTATGCACATTTTACATGCTTTGACCACTGACTGCCATTAACTTAGTGGGAAAACCATTTTCCCTCCAAACTATTTTATATCAAAACTTTCTGGAGTGGGAAGGGCCGGCTAAATGTAAACCCAGACACAATGACTGAAGTTAAATCCACATTATTCAATAGCTACTGTATTCACTACCTCCTCTCTACATGACTCAGCACAGGCGTGCTGTAGTGAGGAGAAAATTGGTGTTTTCAGACCATTTATCTCATTATGCAAATGCAGAGTTCATAAGCCACGTTCGCATTTGCTTCCCACAATATGATTTAGGAGACCCTCCAGTTCTAACAACAGCTAATGCAGGCTGGGCTAGCTTTGGCCATGAGTAGGGGATTTAAGTCTGAGTGTACTCCGGTATCAGATGCTCAAGAATATGCTTGAAAACATGCTACTCTTGGTGCTACTGTTATCTAAAATGTACAAATGGATCAGTAGGGACCTTAATCTTACCCGTTTAAGAGCAATTATATCCTCTGCTGCCCCAAATGGAATTGTCAAAGCACAAGCCAATTCCATCCCCTTAAATACGCCTGGATACTCACTTACCTGCTCAGCCCATGAAACTTTTTTTTTTTTTGCAACAAACACAGGCGGACAATCCATCAGCACCAAACGTTTTGTGGGTAATTCAAGTTGCAGATGAATAAATTATCTTGAGCACAACTTTCATATAATTTATGAAGTGACACTGATTAACCTCAATCCCTTTTCAACTTTGATATCCTCACATTCACTCTGACATGATAAGATGTAACCGCTGCTATTAAAAAAAAAAGGGGAAAAAAAGATGTACCTTGCAGCCTTGATAGGGTTCATTTTTTTGAGTTTTATAAGTGTCACAAAGGGGAGGGAACTGCTCCCTCTGCGACACGCTATGAGGATCTCAGTTGTTGACCGGAAAGAAGGATATCAAAGTAGAGAAGAGGGCTAAAAAAGCAGGTCGCCTAGATTGTGCTGAACAGTTTACAGTTTTCAAGACCATTATCGCCCACTCCCCAGCTACCAATCCCCTTCCCGCCCCCTGAATCTCCATGTCCAAACAATTTAAATGTCAAAGCTGCAAAATAAACAAACCGCCTGGTAATAACCCTCTCTTCTGTTACCAGCCTTCCCAATCATGTGTTGTAACCAACGGCAACACAATTTGAATTCCTCCATAGTTTACCGACACTGATGACATGGAAAAGGTACAATAGGGACAGGAGACAAACACACAACGGCCACAGAGGTGGACGAACCGCACATCAGTGACATGGGAAATGGGAGTGTGACACACAGACAGTATGTACAGAGCACACAGAACACAGACGACATCGTAATGCTACTGGAAATAAGAAAGGCTTTTTTTTCATTTCTTTAAAGGAAAATCCATGAGATATTCAGCTTATTGAGTCAGTTGGGTGGAGTTACGAGCGGTTAGGTCTGGTTATATGTTAGTTAAATGTCATTTAATTTTTTTTGTCTTTTTAATTGTGATGGTTAAACGTCTTACCTCGAATCGGGGTACCCTCTGGAGGAGACACAAAAACGAAGACACAACATCAGTTTAGTTAAAGGTTAATGTTAGTCATAGTTAGTTTTTTTAAGGGTTGGAATACATTACTGTATAGCCAGGAATTAATCTCTTTTTTGGTCTTTTGTTTTTGTTTCCATTTGAATATGAAAGAATAGCTCACACTGCTGGTATCACAAAGGAAGAGCAAGCTTTATACTGCTGGAACGCCCCTTATCCTTATCTTTTGCTCCCCTCTTGGCCTTATTTAAGAGCTGAAGAAGGTCTTGGCATGTGTTTTATCATGGCTGCAACACTGGTTGATAAGGCAGAGCTAGCGAGGTTTGACCTTAGGTTGACATGGGTTGCTCTGGTGGTATAAGCCTTTTCGAAACCAAATGGCCCCAAGTAGAGTTCAGTGAAGCAGTTTGAGGAGCCACTGGTCTACACAGGGTATCTACATGACAAACCTGTTGGGGTGGCGCCACTAAACTGAAATAACTGGCTGTACCTTCAGGCAACCACAACTTAAATCAAATGGATTGAAGTTCTTATTTATCCTACAAGTCGTAAACCCGCTTAAGTTTGACAGATAGACTCTTTGGCTCAAGCTGCATCCCTTCACCTCAGTCATTCAATCTGCTGGCTTTTTCCATTGTTTCATTTCACTGTGTTGTATGTTCCTCTGTTCTTTGTTTATTGGGACTCTATTGTGTTACACCCCTGACTGCAGGCCAAATGTCCCATTAAGGGACAATAAAATACTGAGCTTATCCAGTCAGTCGCTAGTGGCTTTTTCAAAATGTAGCATGAGTTGTTTGAATGCTGTAAAAGGCATCCCTTACAGGCATGCAGGGCTTTGGTGTGGGAAGGGGAGTTGACTTGACTCCAGTTCTGGCAGGCTATCAACTGTATGCCCACTCTTAGCAACACTGCTTTCTAATTTTTTCTTTTTCTTACTTAACTTCTTCCTCCTATTCATTTCTCTCTCTCTCCCTGTATTCGATTGACTGGGAGGGACTCTTCTCGTCCCTTTGTGTAAGTTCCTCATGGAGTCACTGTGCCCCTGGTCATGCCTTAAAGGTGCCAGCGGGCCAATTCAAGCCCTGAATAGGTCCTCTAGACGACTACAGGCATACAGCTGAGGATCAAAGATACCTCCTGCCCATTCAGCCAAACACTACAGGCCAGGCACCTGTGTGTGTTTATGCATTGTACGCACAAGAAGTTATGCTGGCCCACATCAATATCTCTCCCAGTTAAAAAATAAGAATCATGAAATACTGGTGCTTAAAATGTAAATTGGCGCTGGTAATTTCCATATAAAGAGGAGAAGGCAGAATTCTATGTACCTGGAATAAAATCTTCACTGTGTTCTGATCAAATTGTTGTTCCAGCTCTGCATATAGAGGTGCCCTTTGTGATACCAGCAGGAAGGAGGCAACCACTGAGTTTAAAGTTCTGCCTGGTTTGCAATGCATCTAGCTGGAATATTTTCTTTGTCTTTGAGTAGCACAGCAGTGCTTTCTTGCAGGTGCTTTGGCATGAATCTTAAAAATATGTCTTATTTTGAAGATTCATACACAAAAATCTCCATCACCTCTCAGTCAAACTACAAATTACAGCCTCCAAAATAATTCCAATTCACATTATGAGCTTCATGGACTGAGGGTTTATTTTAGGACTGTTTCATTGGTTTTATATCCAGTAAGTGTAACAAATAAATCAGCAAGTCACTGTATGTCATTCATACATAAATATATAAATACACATATATTATAAATGGCGATGGCAAACTAATCCTAAAACTACTAATATGCTTTGTGTTGTAGTCAAAGTTTGAAGTCATTGAAAAACCAGGCAAAACAGTGAAAGCGACATTTAAATCATGTCTGCAGCCATTTTTAGAGACACTATAATCAACGGTACAAGACAAAGGAGAAGAGGGCTCTGGGAATTGTTACAGAGTTAGAGTTTGATTAGAGGCTGCAGGTTTAAGAAGTTGCGATGTGGAAGTTTAGTTAGGAGTTAAGGGGTTACTAGTTAAAAGGTTGGGTTAGGTGAAGGTTAAAGTTAGCTTAAGGTTAGGATAAGGTTAATAAAGCAGGTTTGTTATGGGGAATCACACGCGGGCTGTATTCAAAAAACCTAGAGACAAAGGAGGGAGAGCAACAGAGAGGAGGGGAGGGAAGGCAAAGGTGAGGTGAGGGTTCACAAACATAAAAGAAGGAAATTGTGGATTGAGGCTTGCGATTATTTAATAATAAATATAAAAATGAACAGACCAGACATCTGGGTAACTGGTCAGTATTCAATTATTATACAATGGCAAATCCACTTGTATTATGGTTATGTACCCTAACGGCCATAAGCTCTCCTTTCTAAGCTTTGGTCAGTCAGGGGTTGATCAGCTTACGATGACAATGACCTTAATACACCTCACCAGGCAACTCAACTATCAACTGTGGCATTATTTGCTCCACCAACCGCCCCAGATATTTACCCTCTGAATATATCAAAAATATAATTAAAGGATGTAGTCTGCCCGTGCAATCTGGTCAGAGATGATGCCCATCTGCGTGTGAGGTGGATAGGTTGCGTGATTGGTCGAGTGTCAAAGTCTGACCACTATCCAGAGGGCGCCTGGCTGACCCTCTCATCGCCACAGACAGTCAGGGATCCCAGTGGTGTCACAGCAGGTCTCAAGGAAAACCTGGCTGCTGCTGCCACATCTGCAGAGGTCCTAGTCACTCCCTGCAGAGCAGCTCTGATGCCAACACATGTGAGTGACTCCTTGCACATTTCAGAATAAGTGCAATTTAACTCAGCATGACTCACATTGGGGTGTGCATAAATTTGCATGTTCGAAGCCAACTACTGTCAGGTCATGATTCTAAGCCTTTAAAGGACTTATTCTTAATAAATATACACTCCTCCCCAACCTGTTTGTCTCTGTCATCTGGTTAATGTGTTCTGTCTGACAAGGCCTGTGTAAGCCTGGGGTCCACAGCCGCAGGGACTTGGAAAGAAATGTCAGGCTCCCTCCACACCTCTGGAGGAGCTCCTCAGGAGATCGGCACACAAATATCACTGCCCCACCAGCACAGCATGGTCTGACACATCTAGCGGATAGTCAGCCATTTAGCTGCAACAAGAATTGAATGGTTGATCTGCCACTATTAAAATTCCTAATCAGGATGATGGGAATAAGTCAGATTATGGATCATATTCACATAATGTTTTGACAGAAGCTGAGTTTGGGTTTAAACTTGTGTTTGCCAGCCATATTCCTTTGCTTCTACCCCATCTCCTACTAGAATCACTATTTTACCACAACATGGGGCTATCTTAGTGTTACCCCCGCAGGCTTGAGAGTGTGCCTGCAGCAAAAGAGCGAACGGGTGACCCAAAAAATGTCAACAGCAATCTGATCAACAAAAGAATCCAAAACCCACAAATGCCCATTCGAAGGCTTTGAGGACAACGTTTGTTCTTTGAGAGAAGACCCTGAACACGTACTAAATACTTAAACCAGAGGACCCAGGGTGGATACTCAAAGTGCTGAGGACATACAGGCCTTTTTCTCATCAGCATAAATCCTGCCTGACTACTGAGTTAGCTTTCCTGCAAAAAAAAATGAGGCTACATTACCTGAGAAGAATTTTTGAATTTTGACAAAAGAATAAGTTTAGTAATAAGTAAGTAGAATAAGTAAGAATAATTTCATTGTCTGTACTTCAACATGCATTATTTTGAATTGTAAGTGAACTCTTGCTTCAGCCACTCATTTTCCAACAAGGGCCATGGGGGCTCACTTAGGTCGAAAAATGTAAATCAGTGGGGATGTGGGCTAATTTGGCAGAAAAAAATCTTCTTCTGAGAAAATACTTTGCAAAGAGAAGGAGTTCAACTCCGCCCAAGAGTGTGATTGTGGGGGTTCAGCCATACAGTGCTCAGGCCGTGGCCTTCACCTGGACACAACTCAAGATTCTTTCAGCCTCCTTCAGCACATGCTGCACTTTCCAAGAGTGTATTGGGAAAGAGTGAGGTTGTTATTGTGGAAACTGAACAGAAGAATGAAAAGCAGCCAGTCATGTCAGGAATAGTGTTTACCATTTGTCTCACAAGAGGCCTAAAAATACTGGAGGCCATGACTGCAGAGGAATAATTGTCTTGGATGAGAATAATTTGATTATTTCCTCAAAGACTTCTGTCTTGGAACACAGCAGAGAGAAAGAACTAGACGTGACAGTGGGCATCAACATGGTCAGTGAGAGTAAATAAGCCACACTTACATCCAGTGTAAGGTGTCTGGTCTTAAAAAAAAAGGTGCTTTGGTATAAATAAATTAATAAATAGTGGTTAAACTTCTCCTGAATCTTGCTATACATATTTGCTTTAACATGATCAGGATGTTGCCTTAGAAGACTTGCTCCGCATGTCTATAAATAAAAATGGCGCAGCTTATAGGTGGACTGTGATGCCTAAACCCCCTCCCTAACTTTTGCTGCTGCTGCGTGTCCTTAATTTTCCTTTCTGCTATATAATCTCCAGTGTGGTGGATGAAAGCAGATTAAGTTGGCATCAATAGGAGCATAGGCGAAAAACAAAAGTAAAAGTTCAGGATGAATAGAAATAGAACACAGGGAACAAGTGGTAAATGGGTATACGGGGGTGAGGGGAGAACAAGGGGATGCATGCATTTTGGAAAGTTTAATTATGCCATCTGCTTCAAGGAGAGTGGGTGGGCTGCTTGGCTTTGAAATAGACTTACCAAAGGTTTCTGGAAATCACACACAAAAAGAGATAAAGTAAATAGAGGACAGAGGAAGAACAACATTCATTTAAGTTGTAATTGAATGCCCTCGCCCCCCCCCCCCGCAAAGAATTTAATAGCGTTTTAGTTTTGTCTTCTGTGCCACCTTAAGCAGTTATCTTCCACTCACAAATATAACCTATTTGTCAAACATTCTATTTACATTTTATGATTCTAATTAAAGGGATATTTTGTTTGTTACATTCAATTTCAATTTGGTGTCACTTGTAAAATATAGCCGATTTAGACTTACTGCAGGATCCCACCAAGTCAGTCTGCTACACATTCCGGCTCAGCCGTGGCTCGCGGAGCTAAACGCATCCACTCTTGAAAATGACTGGAATTTCACCAGACTCCCTGCAGAACATTTCAGGAGCTCTAATTTTTTTTTTTGTTCTTTTCTTCTTTTTTGTGTGCAAGCCACGAGAAGTAAAACGGGAAAATGCTGCCATCTGTGTGATTTTCACATTAAAATAACCCGACACCCGGTTAATCGTAGCGTTTATTAGCTTTGTTTGTAGACTACCACACAACAAAATGGAAAATGGCATCACTTAAACACAAACAACTTCCAATCTAATCAGCATGTTTGCTTCTGAAATGCTCCTAGTGGGAAATGAAATCACGCAAGCGACGCAATAAAACCATTGTCACTGCTGGAATGCAGGTCAGCTAGCCTCGGTGGGATTGCAGCATTATTTTCGGTTGTATTTTAGAGTTTGTTTGTCTTTCGTTATAACTCGTTGTTATTAGTCACGACCAAGTGGAATGTGTTGAAGACTCTGCAATGCGCGCTGGGGACACATCTGAGTTTCAGACACAAATATAGACAAAACACATAAAGAGACAGAGTAGAAAAAAAAAACAACATTTCATTTAGACAAGACACACAAAGGCATTTGACAGAATTATGAATGACAAAGAACAATGATACAGAGGTTAAACAGGCAGGAATTCTTTCAACCATCAGTGATTAAAACTCACAGAGCTCTGAGGATATCGGCACCAGGTCAACACATTTTTAAATGTTTTGGCAACTGGTGGTAGAGCAAAACCAACACAAAAATCTCCAAAACATTTGAATTTTTTTTTTTTATGATACTCCATTACATTTAAACGTGATTGGGCAAGCATACAATCAATTTTGAAGACAAATACTGCATATAGAAAGAATTTTCTAGCTACAAGAAAACTCTGCAAGGCTGGAGACTGGAAAAATGGAAGCAAAATCATGAGAAGGAAGATGAAAACCTTTTTTTTTTTTCATATCCATGGAACGGTCCTTGGACTACAGAAACCAGAATTCTTAACATTTGCTCAACATCACCCAAGCACGCAGGAGTGCATCGGTACGTTAAAGGTGAACCATATCTAAAATAAATACATTTTATAGAGCTTTGGACTTGATGTATGTGGCCAGGCATAAATAATGAGATGACAAATTGATCTTTTGAGTGTACAGCTCATGAGGGCCACAACTGGGACAAGAGCTCAATGGTAACACACTATTTAGTGGCGTCTACCCTGATTTACTTTTGCAGTAACAAATCAAATAAGAGTCATTGGATTTTTCAAATGGTGACAAATCATCGACCTAAAATATCTACCCTTTATTGCCCGAGGCCACTTCAGAGTCTGCACTTAATTAGCTATATAATTAGACTTTACTTTCCTAGGCCTCTCAGTGGGGTTAAATCAATGGGAACAAGACAACATATCCAGCACTGTGGTTGTGCCAGTAGAATGTGGACATGACTCTCATTATCTACTATGACACACTTCTGCTGTGTTGAGAATCATTTGACCTCATTCTCGAATGTTACACTCTTACTAAAGAACATTTGCTGCTTTCAACACATCCGGTTCATGATGATTAGAGACTTAATATACCTCTTCAGTCTCCACCTGAAAGTGACGTGTGGCTGCAGGAACTCAGTGTGACGAATGTAATCAAAGCGCTTCACCAACTTATGTTGAGGCTTTCCTTACCTGAACGTAGCTGTTTTATTCGTCCATTACTGGCACTGGGGTCGATGGGAAGGAAGTCTTTATACCAGGTGATTTCTGGGTCAGGGTTGCCACTGGCGGCACAGAGCATTGTGGCTGTTCTGGTGCGCTCTACTACTTTGAGCTGAGGGCCCATGTCGATGTTTGGGAAGCCGGGAGGGAGAAGGTCCTCTGTGGGAGAAGAAAAGTTGGAACGTGAGACTTCTGACCGAGTGCAAATCCAGACTAAGAAAGGCTGTATTTAGAGGAGTTACTGGAATCTTATTTTTGGTGCTCAGTTACTTTTAGCAACAATACAAAAATGACTCATTTCAGCAAGGGCAACTACATGGCAGCACCCCACCGTTAAATTACAGTCAGCTTAATGCAGTTGTGGTTGTCACAGTTTTGAACAAAACACATGAACGTGCACAATTTTATTCAGTTAAAATCTAAAAAAACAGCACCTTGTCTTTTTTATCATGAAGATTGCTGTAAGTGCATTTCTGCTGTCAAAGCACAGTGGGATATTTCGGAGCAAGCAATTCCTATCTGCATGACATATTCTGTCTCTAGTAGCTAAATAAATAAGGACCATTTGAATTCCAAATGTATTTGTATTCCAAATTTATTTGTAACTGATGGCATAAAATGTGACAAATATATTTGGAAATCATGAAAAAAATATAGAATATGTAATAGAGGGCAACTGCTTGCACTTTGATAGTGACTTTGTTGAACACAACCCTTGAAAATTTTATAAAGCACCTTGAGGATATTATAAATTAAACTAAATTACTGTACGTGCATATTTATAGCCAGCCATGGACAAAAGAGACATTCACGTTTCATATTCTCTCTTTGAAAACAAACAGGCATCCATTTCCACCATCAACTAGCTGCGTGCTTGCTTATATGCCTTTTCAGAAGACAATAGCGCCTTGAATGTGTTCTCAGTTTGAATGACTTGAAATGTAAATAATGCAACAGTAAAAAAGATCATCCCTTGACACAAAAGGCTGAACAATAATATCAGAGAAAACCTGATAATTCCTCCCTCCAGTTTCCCTTTGTTCACTGAAATAAATGACGCTCGTGTTAATTTAATGATACACTTAACCAGAAAAAGAAACACACCTTAGTTGAAACACACCAAGATGCTATTCTTGAATACCAGTTGAGAGTAATGACATTTTTTATTCAGGTATTTAAAGATCCAAGACTTGAGGGTGAGATCCAAACTTCTGTGGCTGTCTTTATTGTTACGATCACTCCCGAACCACAACATTAGCCGGTATCACTTTTTATGAGCCCCGTTGTATCCTTGCACCACATGATTCTGCATGATTGAGCGATTATTTCACTGTTAAGTGCTGAGAGTGAAGTAGATTCTGTGGTCATTGTACACAGTCTCCCTGCTCTGTTAGGGCAATTAGTCCCATGGGTCAAAACGCCTGACCTTTACCCTAACCAGAGCCAAAGCAGGGACTCATTCTTAAAGGGCCGGACGTGGGGTGGGGGTGGGGGGATGTCGAGCGCTTCAATATGCATCAGAAGCCCAAGGCCACATCGCAACTCAATAAAGACTGAGTGACTAAGATGTTGGCCAGTGGCACTGGAGAGGTCACTGTTCATCTGGAGCGCCAGTGACCTCATGTCGGCAATGCAGACATGGTAGACACGGATGACACCCAGCGAGCACTAAATTATAGGAAATTAGGACAGTAAATTGAGTCACGGTTGTCGACTAAAAGCAGCGTCGGTCTGTCCTGCCTTTAACAGTTAGAATGAAGAAATTATTTTTTGTTTCTTTTCTGCTTCATGAAATCAAAGCTGTATGAAATCAGCAAAGATGACTGTGATTGAAATCTTTGCTTTTGGCCAATGTTGACTCATTCAAAGTCACATCATTGAAGCAATTCAAATTAAGCAACAGGACGATTTTCAAAATGCTGAATATTATTGATTAATGTAGCTTATATAATGCTATTAGTACCATAATATTCATATTCTTTAGACTGTGAGATGACAAAAAAAAGCCTTTACTGCCTTTCACACACGTCCACATGAGGATTGCACTATTACTATTTTTCTCTCATGGTTTGAAGTGTTGGGGTGTTGGCCTTTATATGTGTTCACAATACTGTTTTTGACAATTAAAGATATTTGAGAGCGAGAGACTGAAGAAAGAACTAGAGGGTCTCAAAATGAAGTCCAGACAGGTTACCTCTAACTAAGGCTGACATCAGCGGAGAATGATGAATATTTCAATGCTAGGTTCAAAGAAGTACAGGCATTTACACTGTTTTAGGCACTGTGCCGTATCCTCCCCATTGATTATTAATGATCACCCCCGTATAATCTTTTTATATCAAGTTCCCCTGAAGCTTGGAAAGGCAATAGCAGGCCTACACTTCACTTAAAAAACTTTGTGACAAGACAGAGCAATATGTTACCACAAACTCCCTCTTCTGTATGTCATCAATGATCTATGTAAAACATGCCATAAAAGGTGCTGCACTCTTATAGCCGCTAGCTGGTTCCTATCTATTGAAGAAGGATTATTGCATTTGTCTGCTTTGCTCTCTAGATGAAACATCTGATCTTTTTAATGTTTCTGAGGTCTATCGCTGCTTCACATCACATTAACCCTGCCTTCATGGTATGAAGAGACAAGATAGAGGCCTACAAAGACTGCAGTATTTAACCCGAAAACATAAACTGAGTTAGTGGATTTGAGACTAATGAAATTAGGCAAGTAACAGACTGTTTCTGCCCTGAAGGAGCAAGGGAGGGCAAGAAAAAAAAAAACAAAGAAAAAAAGGTGAGCGAAAAAACAAACCAACCAAAACAGCAGTAAACAAGAAGCGGGGATGGCAGATTCATGTGGAGATTATGCTAGCGTTACAGCTGCTCTGACCTGATACAGCACAGGCAGCCTTTCCTGGATAAATGGCATGTATTGCTGGTTGCTTACATCCCCAGGAATAGAGTCTGATACCATCTCTCCCCTGAAGCTTACAGGCTCAGTCGATAAAGGCGGCCATGCAAAAATAAAAAGATCACTCATCGAGGGAGTGTTACTTCAGGGTTAGCTATCCTGACTGTGAAGGGGAGAAAGCAACCAATGACATGGCTTGATTATATCCTAGCATTCCCAAAGGGCCATTCCCCCATATTAGTGTGGAAATTGCATTTCTATGATGTGTACTGACTCTTCTGTGTGGCGACAGATCTTCACAGGCCAAATAGAATTAATGCGAATGTGTTATTCGTCAATGACAATGTCGCTGCTTATTTAGCTTGCAGCAGACTGTGTCACTAACTCCAATATTCATCATACAATAGAGCTATTTTACCAGCGGTTTCTCAAATTGAAATTATAAATGCTGCTTCTAAAATAGAAACAGAAAAAGAAAAATTAATGATTGTCATCTTCCACTTAAAAAAAAAAAAAAAAAAAAAACCACAACATAATTTGCCCATTGGGTTTCTGAAGAAAAACACCTCCACGGGTGCAAATTCAACAAACGTGGCCTACGTCCAGAGAATCTTTCCCGGCATGCAACATTGTGGGTCCACTTTGGTTTCCATTTTTTTTTAAGGGAAGATTACGCAGGAACTGACTTTTCAAAAAGCCCAGATGAGGTGTGGCGTTGGCCGGGAAGGAATCGACTGCATTTTCAACAGAGCAAAACCCTGTGTTAAATTAAAGTTTGGTAATTGAAAATATATTATCAACATCAATGGCCTTATTCATTCTGTGTATCGGTCTGATTCTTAGTTGATTCCCTAAATGACAGCATCAAATTTTCAGTGCAAAAATAAAACAGGATAAAAAGTCCAAAAGCTTTCCAATTGCACTATCTTAATATGTGAATTTTCCGTTTCAACAGTGTACTAACACATGACATTGTGCTGCAATCGCCAACTGCCAGAAATACATGCTGAGACACACTGTACAAAGGAAATGGACATGGCATATAATACTATATTATAATCATAATAATAATACCGATTCTGTGACAACTCCGTTTCTTGATTTTCATGTGTGGTTTCAGGACATTCCCCTGTGCTAACCCTTCTTCTCTCAACCTTTACATTCATCCAGTGTTAGAAACCCCGAAAATCGATCAAACTAAGCTTATGGCTGCTGCTGATGACATCCTGAAGAATGCACAATATCTGACAAACAAACCAATAAACAAGATTTTAAATAGAATCCTAGCTTGCTCAACACAGCTCAGGACTGTGACATAACCAAACTGTTCCTGTGATGGTGAGCATCAGACTGCATCCCCTGTCCCCTCCATGCAACAGCTGGCTGGGTCAGCATGACTCCAAAGTTAAGCCTCCATTTGACCCCCCCCCCCCTTTTTTTTGGCTTTCTTTAGACTTTTTTTGGGTGTGCTGGCTTGAGTACCATCATTATCTATAATTGTCTTTAATTTTGCTTTACCATTTAATATCATTACGGGAGTGACAGGTGCAAAGCCTTTAATCAGCCTCCCGTTAGCTGAGCCACTGTCCGGCTGTTAATCTGCAGACTCATGCCTGCTGTCGCGTTCTGCTTTCTATCATGCTAAGTGTGGCCCTCTTAAAAGGTCTGTCCTTTAGACTCATTTAACTCTCCAGACTAATCCCATTCACAGTGATTCACTCCTACCACATCATCTCTTTTCAGCTAATATAAGTCAGTCAAAGTCCTACAGCTGCTTACAAAAGAAGTGATTTTATGATGTTGGGTTCACTTTTCCGGAAGAGAAAGAACATGTCCTGATGAGTAAGCAGTCCTTCCATCGGAGCTGCATAAAGAAGTGCAACTCATGTACTGCTGGTAACATGTTAGTGTCACACTTAACCTTTACTGTTCTGCTCTCCTGAGTGTGTTTTAACTCAACCGCTAATTGCAATAGGCTACTGATAGCACTGGTCTGAATGGTACACTGAGTAAGTACTATCATATTTCAAATGCCATCCATTTTCATCCGGTGTCAACATAAACGACATCGTGCCTTCAACACTGCTTGCTCTGAGCCATCAATTATCTCACGGAGATCTAGGGGAGGTAAAGAGAGCGAGGGAGGTAAAGGCAGACTGGCTGGTGCAGCAGTAAATGCCGTGGGGTGCTCCACCATCCCCCGCACCTATTACTCATATTATTATTTTCACTTACTGAAATGATTTAATTCCATCAGCAGCATAATCAGGTTAACTGATTACCCAGCACCACAGCATAGAAACACAGGCTTTTAGCAGATCTGTGTATTAATATGACAGAGGGGCTGCTGGAAGATTGACAGAGAGAGAGAGAGAGAGAGAGAGAGGTAGAGATAGAGAGAGAGAGAGAGAGAGAGTGAGAAACAGATCAACACAGTGGAAAAGGATGGAGAATACTGATGGCACATAAATGTGGTCTGAATAAACAGTTTAACTAATGGGCAGCTGACTGGAAACAATGCAGTCTCATTAACTCTGCCCCCACGGTTTAATCACTGCCACACCGGGACCTCCCAGATGGGGACTGACCCATATCTGATTGAATCTGGCACCTCCTTGGTCACTTTTCTTCTTCATGTCTTTGTTGCATTTGTCCCGGGGTCACCTTCCTCCAGGAGCACCTGCCAGCAGCGTCTTTGCTGGATATGCAGTGAAACTCCATATCTTCTTCGACGCATTTTCTTCAGTTTTTTTTTTTAACTCTCTTTTACTTCTTTAAATTCCCTGTTGACATTACCAATAAATGGATGCATTTTAAAACAAATAATTAAAAAGAAATTTCAATTGTGTCAAAAACGTGCAACGTTGACGATGCCACTAATTCAGTGTGAAGCGAAGGGACTCGACATAAGGACAGTGAGAGAGAGCGATTGTATCATCCCTCACTTTGGAAATTCACTTCACCTGACAGTCATTCCAATGAGGAAAATTTGAATTGAAGAGAAAGAAAGATGCATACATCTGTTCTGACGTGTTTCCCCTCTCTGATTTTGAGTGATTACTATGATCGCTCGATGGAAACTAAAAATGTTTTGTTTGTCACGACAGATAAGTTTAGTCTTGGTTAATTAAAGTGCTCCAGGGAATGATGATTTTTTTTGAAGAAGTCAGTTTCTTTTTTTTCCTCCCCCAACCCGCTGGAACAGCATAAACTTTCTCTCACTCTCTCTCTCTCTCTCTGTCTGTCTGTGTGTTCTGGGGCTTCCTGATTCACAAATGAAGCACTATCTTCACCTACACCCCAGTCTAAAGTGTTAGGATCAAACGGACAGGCTGAAAAGTGCTCGATAGGAGGATAGTTGGAGCACTCTGGGATGCCTATTATCCAGAAAACAACGTATATTTATTGCTTGTATGAATATAAAGATCAATCCATGACAGGAGGAAATATCCCTCACATTACAGGTTGATTAATTACCCTTTTATAAAATGTGGGCCTTCCCATCTCATTCTACTGACCATGTAGGCTTTGGTGCTAAAGGAAACGTCCCAAATAATCCATGAAATCATTCGCAGGGAGCAGACAAGAAAGCAGCAAAATGGAAACTGCTGCTCTCCTGTCTGCTCTTAGTTGGTAATATGTGATAGTGTGGTTGGGTGAAGAAGTATTTCTACTTTCTTATTCTTTCATGACATTCCCTGAATTCTATGATCAATGGGATCCCCGTTAAATTACTGGAGAAATATACAAAGAGATACAGGGGGAACAGTGTCACAAAAAGATCCTTGGGACAGAGAAGAATAGCAACCCAGGGGGAAATCTAATCACAGTGTCTGTGGCCCCATCAATGATAGCCCTCTCTGGATAGCCATCTCGGCTGAATAATGGTTATTATACAGCAAGCCCTCAACCTTTACCCCCCCTTGCTCTGTTCCCAGAAGGACTGACGTCCTATTTGTATTCTCTGCATCTAGCATAACCATGCATTAAAGGTAACATTTAAATCAAAATATCCAAAAATACACGGGGGAGCAAGAGGTGGGTCAGGAGGAAGGAGTAGTGCAAGAAGAGAAGTTGGTATTATATGGCATGGGAAGTTGAATAAAGACCAAGGGCTTTAGAGTGTTTTTTGCTTGAACTATATTTGCTCCAGTGCCCAGTAAGGTGCGTCTGTGTTTGTACACTCATGTGAAACAACGACTCAAATGACTTAGAGTGACAAGAATTCTACTCTAGCATCCAAATGGACTATTTAGACTCTCTCCACACCCGCTTGAATTCTGAAAACATCCCCCCATTAGGGCCACATTCATAAAGCTTCCATCCCAGAGATAAACAGCAAGCAGATCGCCTGTTTCCCAGTGAGAGGAAGAGAGCAACACAGCAGCCAAGAGGGGGATATTCTGGAGATCAAATGGCAACAACCACCACAGCTGCTAATGGCCGATGTTTGGTCAAAAGTGAAAGCCAAAACAAGCAGAGGGGTGAAAAAGAGGAGTCTGTTTACAGATTCATCACTAGAATCACCACTTCCTCTCCATTAAAGAAACAGAAGGGAACTATTTTAAAAACACAAGTCTTTCATATAAAGCCTGCTTACTGATCAAAGCATATACAGCCAACAAAATGTGAGTTTTCATCCGGCAATGGTCTTGCCAGTGTTTATATTAAGAAAACATATATCATAAGGTTATATAAGGCTATTATGAAGAACTTAGTTGGAGTTCATCTTTAAGCTGCCCCCCCCCCCCAAAAAAAAATAAAATGTCACATGATGGCTACAGTGACGTGTGTTTCCAGGAATGATATATATTTTTTGCTCTAGCTTTAAGACCGGTTTAACTCAAGCCAAGATTTGCTTGTGTTGTATATTTCAAAAGGTACGGTTAAAAAAAATGGAAGGTGGGAAATAAACTTTGAGACATCCCAGAGAAGAACTAACCTCTGGGCTGAGAACAAACATGAGTCATGATGATCAAATTATACATTTTTAAGATAAGGGGGAAGATTTGCATTATTTGAATGTATTACTTAAACCTCATTAACCAAAGAAAGCTGCACTTATGTATCATATATGTAAAGTAGATCAGCAAAAACCCTTTTAGTTTCATCATTATATGGTTACATTTTTTTAAAGTCTAATTACATATTTTTCAGCTGATTGGAAAAACTGTCCAAGGCAGGATTAAACAATGCAGGCTGACACAGCGTCTTTGCCCTTGCATGGATCGTATCAGCTGGAGGCCGGGGGCCCAGTCTTCAAAAGAAAAACATGCAATTCTGGCTGTTTCCCTGATGCGTTGAGCCACCGTGATAGACACAGCACAGACAATGGAGAGCGGTAACTGTCTAGGACAGCTTCAATTATCCCCCGCCTGTGAGGAGAAAGGGTGTAATAAAAAAAAAGGGGGGGGGATTCTGTTTATTCCTCTCAGGTTTTGGAAGTTTATTGAGCACTCTCCCACCCCCCCCACCCTCCCTCCTGCCAGGCTCCTGAGGCAAAGACAGGCGCACTCCCGGGGAGACAGGAGATGAGGCCGCAGCCATTAAAGGAAGTGCCTTCACTGTAGAGAAACGTCAACCAGTCAGGTCTGGTTTCGTGGTTGGTGGCTTGAGTGTGCATGAGTGTCTCTGTAAGTGTGTGTATGCATATGTTTAGGAGGTTGGGAGTGTGTGTAAGAGTAGTGGGCAACTGGTAATCATACATCAGTTTACTACATAGCCTGGTTAGCGATGGTAGACTTAATTCATCTGCCTTCAGCAATGGTAGACTGGAGGGTAATGTGTACTGCTTAACTGTCTTTATAACTTGACACACATTGTAAAGATCAGACTGTAAGTGTGCTGAGAAATGAGCTAAAACCATCCCGAGTCTTAGGTCACGATGCGGCATTCCACAAGCAACTACACGGAGAAAACTAACGGTAATTCTAAGGAATGTTGTGAGGTGTTCAATCAAACTTTTAGCACTGACTGTGGAGCAGGACTTGACTCCTTTCAAATCTGCCCACAGGGTCCACAGCACGACCTCTGTGTTGAATGACTTCTGTCACCTGGGCTGGTGGCTCATGTATATGGATGACACCGGTGGCCCAGGCCATATCCCTTCGCTCTTCTTTATACATGAGTTGGGCCACTCCAAAGGTCGTCACTCACGCCATCTCGCCTCTGTTTTCCCATCAGAAACCTCCTATTCCTCCCAACTCTGCTTCCTGGCTTGAGTGTGGAGCAAATGTTGCAACCCTTTGGATGCCTGATTCAAGTTCTTCCACATTTGATGAAAATGATTACACGGTGAATATGTAAACGTTTCATTCATTGGATTATTTTTTCCCGCCTTCAGAATATCACCCATAATGTCACATACAAGTTTGGTTTATAGAGATTGTTCAAATTTAAGTTTAATAGTCGTCAACATGTTTTTGGTTTTTTTTTGTTCGCCAACAAAGCTAACACTTATTCTTTCTTGTATATTAAGAGAAAATACCAGCTTGGCAGTCAGTTCCTCATTAGGGGACAGATTCTGAAAATGACTTTATGCTGCAAGAAAACATGAAGATATCATCCACCAGAATCTGAGGGTCAGGAACAATCAAACATTTGAAGACTTCATTGTAATAGCATTTCAGAAACACTGATCTTTCAATTTAGTCTCAAGGCAGACTTGTGGCTAAGACAAAGGATCCGTTTATTTGAACTTTCTAGCCAGTAATAAACCAATCAGCCAGCCCTTTCCCCTTCACACTCTCATTCTCCATCTCCTTCCCTCTTCATCTCGTCCTTTTTTTTTTTTTTTTGCTCTCCTGCAGTGTCTTATATTGGCTGTGTCTTGATGTCCAGGGTCACCGGGGTTACTCTACTTGAGCAGGAATTATATGAAATTGATGGTGAAAGTTCAGGAGCTGGCCACCCCTTGCTAGAAGCAAGCTCCTTCCACTTATCCTGCTCCATCAGTGCCACCTCTTTCCTCACTCCCTCTTTTTCCTTTGTCTTACCTGCTTCCCCACTCAGTTTGCGCCCCCCTCCCTCCATCCTTCAATCACACATGATTACTGCATTACAGGTTCCAGGGATCAAAGGATTCAGAGGCCATACACTCTCATCTAAGTGAATTTCCTACAGACAGAACTTTTTTTTTTATACAAGAAAGAAGGATGAAGTTGGAAAGATAGAAGACTTGAAATAGTCTGGCAGGCATACAAATGCCAACATGGAGGTATGAAGCAGGGCAGGGAGGTGAAAGACTGGTGGAAAAGCTTCTTCCATGAGAGCAAAGGAAGAGCTCCACAGCAAAGAGAATATTTCTGACGTTATGAAGAATCCAGTGCATGACCAGGGCCACGAGGGCCGTTTGTGTTGTCAACATGGCTCCTATTGATTTGTTTGGTTGTGCCAAACCAACTCTCCCCAATAACAGCTGAAAGATCCTGCACAGCCCTCATGAAATTTGTACATATCATTTCCTTATTTTGCAGTATTGGTGTGAAGCGCATACATCTTTTCAATAAAGGCCATCGACCTGAGCTGGGAAATGACACGTAATGAAATAAAGACGGATTAATAAATACTCACGCTTGTATACACAGATACATTTTTTTTTCATCTCGTTGTTATACCTCCCCCTGAAACACCTCTGCCCTTTTTCTTTTTGATAACCTTGCTCAGATCTCTGGTCAAGCAGTCTACCACAGGTTGAAATATATTCATAAATTCCCACATGGCTTGGTACTTTCATGTTCTGCCACTTCTCCATAAACCTGCAGCCCCAAAAAAACTCAGAATGCAAGAATGTTCTCCCTGTACTCTTTCTGCTTTACTGATTTCTTTATAGAAAACTACATGTTTATGCATATTAACAGTGTTTGTGAATCTGGCCACGTATCTTAACTCTGGAATTTGACTATTGTTTTTCTGTCAATCTTTCTCTGTTTGAGTAGGTTTCTTTCAATCTACTGTCACACTCATTATTCTGAATTTCTCCTTTTATTGTTTTTATGTATTGAGACTCGCGGGGAAGAAGATGGAGGTCACTTCAGAGGGAGGTGGACAAGCAAGAGGAAAAAGATCAAGATCGCTTGCTGATCCTGCCAAGCTGATTCTTCGCTGTCTCATTACGAGGTAGCCACTGCCAGCTAGTGCCTTCTCTCTCTTACTTTGTCACTCTCTCACTCACTCACACACACACACACACACACACACACACACACACACACACACACACACACACACACCAATCTTAGACACACCAAAGCATTTTCACACAACAGCCATCACATACTCTGCTGTCATCAGGAAACTACCTTTCTGTGTCACACACACACACACACACACACACACACACACACACACACACCAAAGCATTTTCACACAACAGCCATCCCATACTCCGCTGTCATCAGGAAACTACCTCTCTGTCTCACACATGTGCATGCACGCACACACACACACACTCACACACACACACACACACACACACACACACACACACACACACACACACACACACGTTCAACTATGTGCCTTATTAATTTTTCATCAAAACTGTCCCAATGGCCTGGACTCACATCTTCCTCTGAAATAAACACAATAAAAGAATTCAATCCTTCAACACCAAAAAAGCATTATTTGCACTTCAAAGTGAAAAACCAATAATAAAAAAAAACCCCAAAACTGGCCACCAGAAAATCAATTCGAAAAAAGACAAACTTTCACCTGCAAGAGTTTCACGGGGAGAATGTTTTTTTTTCTATATTTTGTGAAAAATGTGGTGCAAGTGCAATATAAAGTTACAAAAAAACCCAAACAAACAAACGAGGGAAACAAGGGAAATATTTTGCATTCACTGAGTAAATGCAAATTTGATACATGTTTAAGTGTTCGCTTTAATTGTTGAACTCTTTTAAAGATCAGTTTTAATGTGATGGATATGTCACACGTGGCTCACTGACATACAAAGGGAAACAGACGGAAAAATGAGAAGAGAAAATAATGGTGTGGTACTGAGGAAGGGTGTGATTGAAGCAGAAGCAGAGGAAGCTACAATAAAGGTAGGACACCGTATGTCTTACGGCTGGGCCCGGAGCCACGGCTGCTCGAGAGGTTGATTGGTCTCTCACTCCCCTTCCCTTTTTGCTGCCTTTCAACACCCCCCTCCCCATCTCATCATTACGCCTCTCATCCCTTTATAAAACGATATCCACATTTCACTGGAATTGATCTGTGCACCAACTGTGCATTTACCAGGATCCAGAACCCCATTAAAATTCAACTGTTACCTGCTTGTTTAGGAGTGTGGCCAATTAGCAGAAAACCTGATGAAACAGTAGGACCCACTCTGTCCCGTTTCCCTCTGGGTGCCGGTGGGTGTCTTCCAAATACAAGGAATAAAAAACACCAACTCCATCTTGCTCTTTGACGGATGAAGAAGAATCTTTTGAAATCCAACAAACAACTCGACACGTCACTTGTGCCGACACACATCCAAGTGCAACTAGAAAGTAAAAATGCCATTTGTACTAACAACAAAATAAACGATGGGGACGAGTTAATACATATGTTAACACTGTTGATTATTAAAGTCTGTTTGAGTGATAACACACTCACAGATAGTGGTTTAAGATAACTGTCGCCAATCAGAAATTATCTGAAACCACATGGACATGTGTCGTCGACAAGAGGCAGAAGCAGCAGGAGGAGGAGGATAAGAATATAAATATTTCTTTCTTTTTTTAAAGAATCAGTGCAGTGGATGAAAACCAGAACTTGGCAGAGAAAGAGAGAGAGAGAGAGAGAGAGAGAGAGAGCAAGAGAGAGAGAAAGAGTATTGGAGAGCTTTTGAAGAGGGTAAGAGAATGATGAGAGACAAAAATGGTTTGATGGGTTCCACCTGTCTGGGAGTGGCAAGCAAGAATATGCACAATGTCAGCATGACTGTGTTTATACACACACGCACACGCGCATACACACACACACACACACACACACACACACACAAACTTGGGGGTGTAACGGCTCTCAAACTGGGACCAAATCAGAGACAGAATCAGTCTTGTGTTGCAGTTCAGTGTCTGATGGTGCAACACCACCCTCTCTCTAACAATTCACTCTATGCCAAAGCAATAAAAAAACAAAAAGAAACAACAAACAAAAAAACCAAAAAAAACAGCACAAGTGTTTTTATAGCTGCGGATATGTGACCATAATCTGTTGTTGTTTCAGCCAGTGCTACATATCAGCTCTTTATAGACCACAGAGCAATTCATTTTCAATATGTTGTTTGTTTTTTTAGAAACAGAAAGCGAAGAAAATGAGCACTTTCATATTTTGCTCTTCTGTTGAAAACATACCAAACTATGACTTCAAAAACTGAAAAATGCTTAAAAACCATTGTATGTATGTATGTTTACACCCAGCACACACATACATGGCAGCAAATGAAGGTCTGTGTGTGTGTGTGTGTGTGTGTGTGTGTGTGTGTGTGTGTGTGTGTGTGTCTAATTGAATGTTCCAAGAAAAACTGCAGCTCCATTTGCTTCACCACTGAGGTTGAACTCAACCAAAATGATTGTTTGTTATCAAGGGCAGCTCTGCCAAACTGTTTGGAGGCCTGTCTTTATCCAAACACAGGGGCAGACCCATCACATATACCGCACAAATACGTCAACCTTAAAAAAAATAAAGAACAACAACAACAACAAAAAAACTCCCTCAGTATCAGACCAACTGATATGGATCACAACTTTTACTCATCAGGTCACAACTTTAGCTCCTCGGGGTGCCTCCAGGGGGAAGTCTGTGTGCAGCAGTAATGACAAGGTTTAAGACTGCAGCAGTAAAAGACAAGCACACAAAGCAGGTTAACTCCCCGTGATCTACTCGTAACAGCATGAGCCGACAGTATCCCCACGGAAACGTTGCCTTACTTGTGACATTCTCATACGGAAAAGTGAAATATCCCAAAAAACAAACAAAAATTGCTCCGGCGTTATAGCTGCATGTTGTCAGATCTTGGGAGAGTGCTTCATTCACTTGCTGGTGCCTCTCCAAGGACTCTCAGAGGACTGTGTGCAAGTCTTAGCGGAGCCAGATGGCCCCATATCTTAGGTATTCAGCTGATGCATCCTAGTTACAGCCAAGACGGTGTCACAGTCAATGCTACATGCACCTCGCAATCGCCACACACGTGCAGCCATGCACATAGATACAGACAAGGGGGTGAGGGTAAGGGGTCAAGACGTCAAGTCACTGTCCAAGAATCATGAAGATGGGGAAGTGCAGTCTGAATAAATGTCTGTTAATAAAAAAAAAAAACTACCAAAAACTATAATAAAAGTCATTTGTTGTTTGTAACCTTTGTTGGTATACGAATGTCCATGCAAGTGCTACATTGGTGTATCAGCTCTACTTCTGACCACATGCCTTTTATCCCGCATGTTTCTGGGTCCGTGTGCAGATGTGTTTTCTTGCAATGTGTGTCACAGATTTCCAGCCAACTAGCCCATCGTTGTAACCCATTTTCTGCCTCCCCACATCCCATACCAAGACCCCTCTGTTTACTGTGTCCCATGTGCCTTGTCCCATGTCCCATAATCCTTTGCCCCTGTTCCAAGAATTCATGTCCACGTTTTCCCTCCTCACCTGTCATTGCCAATCGGCCACAACAACCCTTCTTGCCCCCTTTCATCTTTGGCCAACATCTCTATTTTTTTCCTGCTGCTTTGCTCCACTTACATCCCTGTGCCTTTTCTCCCTTTTTATTCACCTTCTGTCTTTTCTTCAATATTCATTGATGCATTTTCACTTCCATGCAATTGCATACTCTCCATCCTGACATTTCCTTCGTTTAAATATTATCTGCTGTCAGATTTCTCCTGTTATCTTTTAAATATAATTACATATCTTGTTTGTTGTATATCTCTGTGTAGAAATATGATGTTGAACAAGCAACCGCACATTTTGTAACACTCCTA
The DNA here is from genome assembly GCF_037954235.1 of Aulostomus chinensis. NCBI lineage: Eukaryota > Metazoa > Chordata > Actinopteri > Syngnathiformes > Aulostomidae > Aulostomus > Aulostomus chinensis. Next base: position 9,736,152 of record NC_141333.1, on the reverse strand, counting down.
TTTTGAAGGATGAGCAGTCTGCTAGCTAATAAGGTAGAAGTGCACTTGCCTTGAAAAAGTAGGAGCAAATGTTTAAGCCTTGAATAAATTACATAGATAAATTCAACCACTTACTCTTTGCCTCAGATTTGAGAAGAAACTGATTAAAATAAGTGCAAGTTTCATCACCTCATACAAGACAAACTAACTAGCTTAAACCCTATTGGCTCACAAGACTGGAGCCTTGGAGGGGAGGTCTGCTCTTGTCTGCTCCAGGCACCAGCACACCTCTGATGGATGCATGGGTGTATCCCTGCATGCACATCAGGCTGCAAGTAGGGATAAGACAAGATAAACTTTTATTCCTCCCTCAGTGCAGAAATTGGCACTGTACACACCATGCATTTACTCAGTCTGTCCCATCAGTTTTCAGCTACTCTTGCTTTGGACTACAATTTTTCGAGGTCAATCAGTGTGTCTTGTAAACGTGCTTTTTCAGTTGTGAAGAAAAGTTTGCAAAGTTCTGGCAAGCACTGCCCACATGTTGGAATATCAGAAGGAAGTGGGCTTTTAAAGAAGGTACCTTAAAGAGACAGAAACTCGAATAGCTTGTTTCAGACAGAAGATGACATGAAGAGCTACATTAGGCGACAGTATAATACAAAAAAATTAACTTTAATCATGCAAAGCTTCCTTAATGGAGCCCCAGAATAAAAATATAGAGCTTAAAAAAATTTGCATAACAGTCCCCCTTTAAAGGTGGAAAAGAGAGAGATTCTGCTGCTCATTTTTCATCCCCTCATCATCGTTAGCATCACACTCTCCTCTCTTCTTCAGTGAGGATTCTTGCCTGAGCAGGAAAGCCAGTGTCTTTTCTGGGCTCTGGAGGAATCTTTGTCAAGCTGATTCCAATTACTTTTCATTTTCCTCCTGCTCCTGCACACCTCCCCGGGTTCAGCCTCTGCGCTCCCACACGCAGACACGTAAAAGTGCACAGACCGACATGCACACGTCTGGGCTTGTATGTTTTCAAAATCTTGTTAGCAGGCTCAATCGAGCTGTGTGTCCAATATCACTTTGGATTTGTGTGCATTTTGATTATTACATATATATTGAATTGAAATGTTGAAATGAAAAATATTCAATAAAAAATGAAAACCAGACAAAAACAAGAAAGCAAAACATGGCTTAACTTAATCCAGACTGCCACAAAATTTGAACATACCTATGATTTCATAGCATACACACCAATTTCATAGATCGTATTTTGAAGAGTATGTGAGGGATATACGCCCCTCCAGCTGTCTTTTCATGGTGGGAGTCTGTTGCTAATGACAACTAACCAGTGATGCTGGCCGGGGCCCAAAACCTGCGCCTATGGATCTGACAGACAGGATGCCTGGATCCTGTGTTGCCAGCCAACCATATAGCTTAGTTTCATCCAATCCATGGCAGATGGCAGCAGGAGAGAGGACTTTGGGCATGTGTGTGTGTGTGTGTGTGTGTGTGTGTGTGTGTGTGTGTGTGTGGTAGGCCAGACGCAGGTAGCACGCGTTGGGGTCGCTATGTTATTGTCCTTCATGAACTTTAAGATGGAGTTTACATGCCTTATCCTGTATGTGTCTTCATGAGTTGGCAGACACATCTGTCAGCCTGTCTGCCCTGCCGCTCCGTGGGTGACCAATCAATCTTTTTTCATTCAGTGAACCTTGTGGGTTTTCATCATGAGGAAAACAGCGCTTCTCCCATGAATGGACAGTTGATTAGCACCATTCAATCGATGGGTCTCTGATAAACAGCCGTCCTTCTCCCCAGCTGCTCGATCTATTTTAAACTGTGATGTGCAGCTTGAAGCAGTAAATTCAGTCACATGGATCAAGGGTTATTGTACCACATATCTAGAAACATACACATTATACATTGGACAAAAAACAATATGATCTTCATTTTGGGTTAGATGCTTCCATGAAAACTGCTTTAAAAATAATGCTCTTAACAGATGGGCATTTAACAAATCAAAGTGCACTTCCTACTGACATTCAAACCAAATATACTTCAAAGTTCAGCCTTCACTTATTGGTAACACAGTACAAATACTCAAAGGTAAGATGTCATCATAAAAAAACATAGGAGCTCACTGATGTCTACTTCATGATTTATTCCACAGTCACCCCCCCACACACGCACGCACGCACGCACGCACACACACACACACACGCACTCTTTGATAATGCAGGACTCACCTCGGATGATGGACAGCTTGGCATTGACTGTGATCTCGCCCTCGGAGTTCTCGGCCACACATTCATAGATGTTCTCATCCCGAGGTGCTCGGAGAGGCTGGATTCTGAGCACAGCTCCGGCACCCTCGTCAAATTCAATGGTCTGTTGGAAGAGATGTAAACAAACAAGTGATTGCTCTGGAAGCATCATTACCATCAGTGTTGAACAACAGAGCTCTTAGAAATAAAATGGATGCGGCTCTATGCCCAAGAGGCCCGCATAAAGCCAGGTTCTCAAAGTCGATCCTAAAGTTGACCCACAACCAGACACAACTGTGGTTTCCGCATCTCTCGATGACATTTGTTCTTTCCATCTATAATTTTACCTTTTGTTCAAAGACTGTTCCACTTTTTTCAAATGTTTTGTAAAAGCAAAATTAGACTCGGGTGGAGAATACCGAGTGGAAGAAAGCGGTGCAAAAATAATTGTTATTGTTGCAAGACAAGTAAGAGAAACACTGACCATTTCTGTGTTAAAATATATTAATATTTTTGTTATTCAATAACATGGTGAGAACAGAAATGGTGTGGAGCGGTGGGAGGATTTCAAAACTTGAATGAAAGGTTGGGTTCTCATGTGTGCAGTTGTCAGAATATATAATTTCTAACTTTAAAGATTATGAAAAGATCGATACGGTTTTCAATACCACATGAAAAACATGACATTGAAGGCATAACATCTTCGAAATGATTAGATATATATAGCGAGTCCATGACATGTCATAAGAAAGGTCTCTCTTTTAATTTTGTACACATTTCTTGTGTTTTCTGCTTTCTAAAACTCTCTTTAACTCAAACTCCTAATTTTAACTCTTCTAAAGGGTTTATTGGATTAATTCTAGATTCATAATCCTTAGACTAATACTATGCTGCATTGCAAAGTACAGGCTCAGATTAGCGGCGTCATGGCTCAGGTGGTCGAGGGGGCTTCTAGTGATCGCAGGTTCGATCCCCAGTTGCACTAAAGACTGTGACAAAGTGTCCTTGAGCGAAATGTGCACTCTTAATTGCTATCATTGTGTTAGCAAGTAGCCCCCCCTGCCAACCATGTATGACAGTGTGTGTGTGTGTGTGTGTGTGTGTGTGTGTGTGTGTGTGTGTGTGTGTGTGTGTGTGTGTGAATGTGTTGTAAAAGAGCTTTGGGTGGTCGCTATGCAATAAAAGCACCATACTGATGCGACTACATGCTACTTATGTACGGGACTTTTCCAGGACGCCCTGGTGGGGTGACTGGATCCACCTCAAATGTTGAACCCTTTTTGAGTTCTCTTCCAAGCGCATAGCTGGGCCCGTAGATGTCTTCCAGCCGGGATTCTCATCAAATGTGGGAAATTTTGAAGATAAATTCCAAGTCACAGCAGTTTCATTTAATGGGGTGAATCATCAAAACTTCCTACATTTGAAAAAATTAAACCAACCCAAAGACATTTACGGGCCCAACTGGAGTTAGTCGTAGTGCCATTTGATTCAGTAACACCAACTTAAGTAAAATTCTGTCCTCTTTACACAGTACTTGCAACCTTTTGAATAAACACCACACTGTGATACCAGTGGGTGGAGCTGACAGTACTACAGTGATGGTGTTGCATGTTTTGCAAGAGTATCTTCAATTTTAAAGGTCTAGAACTGTTACAGCAACCTCAGCCACACAGAAAAAAGCAGAACCCATAAACCAATGATTTGTTCTTCACAAACATATTTCCCCAAACTACTCTTGTTTTCTCTCATTTGGATGGCTGTGGTATTAATTACGTACGATGGTCAGTCTGACAGCAAACCCTCTCCTTCAGTATCTGTCTTTCCTCTGAGGATCTTACAACATTGCAACGAAAGGCTTACCACTGAGACCTTGGAGCCAAGCGTAACTTTGAGATATAAGTGTAAGTCTTCAGCAGCCCTGCTGCTCCACTGCTGCACGTCTCAGGGCTGAGCAGCTAATTAGGCTAAAAACACTGCAGAGCACGGCATCATGATCGATATCAAAGCAGCTGTCTAGAGGCTAGAACAGAGAAAATATCATAACTACTTCAAAACCCTTTAACATTTTTTTTTAATTTCATGCTAAACGGAGGAAGAGGAGCGTCCATTCTGGCAGACTCCTTCATGCCCTTGGCTTTTGTTTCCCACTTAGCATGCAGCATAAGAGAACATGCAAACACAACTCGTCTTTTCATTTTGTCCTCCGCTGAGAGGCTGCTTCTCCCCCAGTTGATGTTGTTGTCATTTTTTGCTTTTAGCTCCCTCCCATGAGGTTCTCCTCACGCTGCAGTATGTGCACGTCTGTCTCTGTGCTCCGCAGTCATCGTTAACGAAGGCAACTTTTTAATTAAGAGACACTGAGCATCAATCAAGACTTATAGCGATGCCATCTGGGAGGCTCGCTGAAAACTGATCAACAAACATCAAGAATAACGCAGACACACTCACACAGACAGGGCTGTATGCAGTGGAGCACTGAAAACAAGAATGTGACAACAGCAGAGTCATTCAACCGCAAAGAGGACAGAGTTGAGAGGTTCTGAATGGTCTTACTGGCAGACTATTGCTTTCTCTTGGAAATGACTGTCCCTGAAAAGATTGCTAGTAGCTGTCCAGGCCTATTTTGGAAAACTGTGAGTGAGAAAACAGCTAATGAAAACAGCCTTTTCAAAAAGAATGTGTGAGAACCCGGCAACAAAATAAGCCTTTACATGTAAGACTAATATACAGTATTAAGGCAGTGCACACAAACAGCGTGGGTGGTCAAATGTTTATTTTTTAAAGAAAAGTACGAAGTATCCGAGCCATCACTTTGGCTTCACGTTCTGACTCAGTTTACTTTGCTGATATTGAAATTACTCCACTTTTCAATTTTTTTTACTCAGATGGACTTCATCACTTTCCTGTGAGATATAAATCTTGACACCAGTGTAAGACAAATAGACTGTTGCTAACCATACACTCGCCCTCTATCCATGTGGTCGGGCGCAGTGGCGACTCACCTCTATACGCTGGGAGTTGACTTTTTTGCCTTTCTTGTTCCAGCTGACCCTCGGTTTGGGGTCACCTGTTGCTTGGCAGACGAAGGAGACCACGCCCCCTGATACACCTATCTGGTCAATGGGAACTTTAGTGAACCGTGGTGGTGCTGAGAAGAGAGGAGAAATATAGAGAAGGTGGGGGGGGGGCAGAGGAGGGAGAAAGAAACATTAGTACGGGGCATTAGCACTGTAAGATGTAAGCAAACTTTGGAGGCAGCGCAGCATTAAATGAGTGTAATTTCATATCTTAAAGGGCAGATGCATCCATATACAGATGCTTCACTATAATGTCAAAACCCCATATATAGTACTTCCTTGCAGCCACACACTCAGAGGTTTGATGAGGAAAACTACAGTTACCACATAGAAAGCAGAGAAAATAACCACAAGTTATTCCATCAATTCAGCACGTGTTAAAATTACCATATCTTTACTATCTAGTGCTCTTGTTTCTATGAATTCACCTTGATGTTGTTCTAAGGTGATGATCATCCGTACACATCAAAAGGGAAAACGAGGCTTAATCCTGCCTATACAGGAGAATGACCCTGAAAAGGGTGTCTAAAGCACTGGCACCTTCTCATTTGCAACGCACATACTAATGAGTGAATGCACTGCCCATCACACACGCCTCGGTTACGGTTGGTTCAAATACAAGCCTGCTCAATATAAAAAAAATACAGAGAGCAGGAGTTTCCTGAGGAACTTAATAAATCGGAATCCCACAGATATGCGGGGATGATCAAACGGCCAGCACATAACGTCAAATTAATAATTAAGGGAGCACGGGCCGACACCAGTCTCCAGGCACTGCTAAACACATGAAGGAGAGTTCCTGCATTCATTATCGGGTAAAGCAAGATAGAAAGTAGGTATTTTAGAGAGAGAGGCATAGAAGACAAGAGAAAGGAAAAAAAGAAGAAGGGTTTGTGTACTGGCCCGGGAGGCACTGCATGGAAAGTTCATCTTCTCACCCCAAACTAATACCCGAAAATTTCTGATGAAAATATCACTGCAAGATACATAAACTTCAGTTTCAACCAGACGGATGGTATAGTTGAATCTTTATAAATACTAGCATGTATCCCTGCTCTGCTTATCAGAGAGGGCCAGTGTCTGACCCTCTTTATGATTATACTTGTGAGCATGTGTGTATCATAATTTTCATAGTCAAGGAAGACAAAAACATGTATTTTTTTCCTGTCGTGATGTTTTTAATGTATTCAGAGCAGCAGTGAGCAGCCAGTGTTTTGCACCTGCAGATGAGCAGGGCTCTTATCTCACTTTGGCTTTTGACAGAATTTTTTCGCTTTGTTCTTTGGTAATTTTTTAACACACATAGCTGAAGGGATGGGAGCGTAACTCCACGGCCCTACTGAGGTGATCGTGGGTGAATTTTTTTTGGGAATAAAAGTTCTACCTTGATGGCATAAATGAATAAAATAGTCACATTATGATCAAACCCAATTATGACGAGCTGTGAAAGTTTGCAAGTAAAAATCCCTGTGCTAAATAAATCAGTCAAAGGGCAGGGATGAAACTCTTTTACATAAAATCCTTGCTCCATTGAAAGTGTATTGATTTCTGCAGCCCTCAAATATTTTTTAGCTGTTATAAAACATCAAATATTGGTCACAGTCCCTGACGTAACAGAGAGGTTTTCCGACAGTATAAGAATGTTTGGCATCCTCATATTCATTGACCACACAACCTCTGACCTGTTATTTATTACGAATACAAGGAATTATTTAAAAGCTGAATTTTGTAATCTAAAAGAAGGTGTGCACGCGCATTAGTCAGGTCAATATTTAAAACAATCAGAGCATCCAAAAGTTAAAACAACACATTAGTCTATTTTTCAAATTCAAATATAAAGATTTACATGGCGGCGTAATACACCTCGGGATGAAGAAATCTGACCTTCAAATGAGTTCATGCTTAAGACACTAACCCACCGACCTCCTCCATATTTCACACTAGTATAGATTCTTGTGAATATCGTGGGACGATATGAACACTGCAGCTTTTCTTTATCTTGGAAGAGAAAGCCTACTTTGTTTGTCTGATGCATGCAAAGATCCCTTAAAGCCTTTTAGACTTTCAATTTCCATGCTGAAATGACACACCACAGCTTTTACCCAACACAGCTCCTCTGCATTTGACCTCCCCTAACAACATGCCCTCTGTCAAGACGGAAGAGGGATTTACAGAGAGCAGGCCTGTGGCAGTGGTTCTGCTGAAGGCCAATGCTCTTTGATTAGTTTTCCCCTGGTCCATTTGACATTTCCACCCAAGCGCCATTCTCCCTTTTCTTTCTTTAATGCTTTCCTTGTACATAGATTGAGGGAGATGTAGGCTACAATAAATACGCCTGGACACATGTCAGTCTCAATTTGACTCCTGACACGGCCCCCCTCCCCCCACATATACATTTATAATATTTTCCCAGTGAACTCAAGAGTTTGTGAGGGAAAGAAAAAGAAAGCGATGAATAAGGTTGTGGGTGTCGATGGGATGCGTAAGGGAGAGAAGGGGGGAAACTGGGAGAGGAGAGGAGCTGACAGGAGGCCTGGGATGAGATCATGTGAGGAGGGAAGAAAAAAAAAACAAAAAGTGTTGAATATTTCATCAAAAGTAATCGGTTCCTATATAAAATGCAAAATATGCAGCCATATACATAAAACATGAATAGCATTTTGTACTGCCGTCCAATAAATTTGAATCATGTCATGACCCGTCAGGTCTTGTTTCTCTTACTAACTCCCACATCGCGGTTCCATCTGATGGTGATATTAAACCCGCTTTGCTTATCAAATCTGATGATCTGCCTGTCCTGCGCCACCTAGGAAGTATACATGATGTCATGTACCGTGTGTGTTAATACCCACACAGTGTAGAACCTGTGTGTGATCAGAATCTATGGTGATACATTCTACAACCATGTGACCTTGCTCACCGGCCGGTGGACAAACGTATACTTTACCACGAGACAAGCCGTCCTATCTTGCGTAGAATTTGCTTCTAGATGTAGTAGTGGAAGAAGTTTATAGTTCCTTTAAGTACAAATACCCAATACACTTTTAAGTCTGCATGCAAAATTCTACTAAAGTAGAGAAGTATTTGATATGGAGAATTCCAGTTCTCCCGTGTTACAATCAATCGATAATGTCCATCAACACAAATAAGGATGAATAAAGTAGTATTGGAAATGTAATTTCAACCTAGGACATGCACCCGCTCTATATTTTGAGCTTCATCCTACCAGGTTGTGGGCTTGCATGTGCAGATATAGCACTAAAATATCAGTGGTGCTCGGAAGCACCCACATATATTCTGTTCTCCTAGGACAAACCACGTGGTGCATTTGTGCAGTTAGAACCGGACAGAGTTTGATCCACTCGGAATAACTGCAAAAAAGGAATTTAGCCACCTTAACTGTGCCAATTTGTACGAGTGGTCGTTGAGAGCTTTCACTTGCTGAGTGAAATTGTACTAGAATGCATTTTGAAAATTCTGTCTTGCTGTGTAATGAATGAGGAACCATTCTATGTGTGTGAGACTGAATGAACTTTGTCAGGGTTTGTAACACACGTCATCAAACGCCCCACCTCTGGTTGTGGACCCGTAAATGTCCATTATAGTGCAATTACTACAGGTATATGCTGCATGATTCTATGAATTTTGACTGTAATTAACCCCCCCCCCCCCCCCCCACACACACACACACACACACCTGTACTCCTCAGGGCTTATTCTGCCAGTTACCATCGACCTTAAGCCTTTCTTTTTTCAGAATCTGAACCTTGCCGCATAGCCGGTAATTGCAGGGTAGGAAAGGTTGAATGGTGTCTGGAATTAAAACTGCTTAAAAAGAAAAAAAGATTTTCCCAGTAATAAGTGATGGTGCAGATCACACTTGAAGGTTTTGCTCACATGTTCAAGGTATCTTCGCCATTGTTTCGAATGATTACTTTCCAGTTGTTTTTGTTTTTGTAAACAGTAAGGGAAACCTGAAGAGTTTTGTTTTTTGTTTTGGTTTTTTTTGTCTGCACACGTGTTACTTAGAGCACCAAACATCTGGGGTTCTATTCCCACCAGTTCCTCCCTTTCCAAAAATATACACATCTATTGTTGTAAGGGATCTTGTGTAAAAGCCTCCACCAAAGAGCCAAAGCTAAGGCAAGACACCGAGAGGGAATTGCACCCACAGCAGCTATTTGTCCCTTCTACCAAAGTCTCCGTTCTATTCTGCAATCATCCCGCAGACAGACTGAGGTAAAACACTGCCCAGATAAACACACAAGCCCTGTCTTTATCTGGGTGGCGGGGAGGGGTGGGGTTGGGGGAGTGTGTGTGTGTGTGTGTGTGTGTGGGGGGGGGGGGGGGGTGCATGGCCTGAGCCAAAATAACCAGCAATGGGGGCTCAGATATCTTCACAAGGTCCTGAGAATAGAACAGATCCGTGCAAACGCATCTGGCTAGCAGGAGGAGAAAAGCTCACACTGTGCACACAGACTTGTTTAGCTAATACAGCAACCACCTGCTAGCTGTCCGCTACCCCTGTAGGACCCGATAAGACAGAATACACTAGCACTGTGATTATAAAGTAGTGAAAGTCGTGGGTGGGGTACAGGAATATGACACTTACCATTTACAGTACTTTTCTGTTGTGCTTTGGTAGAAGGGAGGGGGAAAGAAATGAAGGGAGGGGACTGGCTTCATGACTGATACAGTAATTGATGGAGAAAAGCTTCCCAGGTCATAGATAGAAGCCATTATCAGCTAAATTAGCAAAATGGAAGACAAAATGGCACAGAGTCATTCGGTGATTTACTGAGAAAGGCAGAGGACTGGCGAAAGGCCACTTGTTATCCATCTTGCTACAAATAGGTATCTTTCACAGAGTATTTTAACCAGCAAAGTAGGAAAAGAACATTTGGTACTATTAGAGGGACCGCTACAAGCAAACTAATTCCACTTTTTCCTGCTTCTCGTGTGATAGTTTGTGAAGAGCTTGTTATCAGGGTGAGAATGACATTTATTTGATCTTTTTTTTTACAGTACGAGTTGTTCCTGATACGAAAAATGAGTTACATGTGCATATAGGCAAATACCTTTACCCCAACCACCCACCCACACACACACCCACCCACACACACACACAGAGGCTGCCAAAAACAAAACAACCAATGAATAAAGGGAGAGGAACATTTTATACATTTCTCATTTTAATGTTGCACTATGTCTTGGGGATTTTCTTCTTATTTAAATTTTAGGTGCTGTCACAAAGTCTGGACTACTGCTGACAGTGCAGACTTGGACCAGACTTAAAAACCTACCAGACGCGCAAACACACACACACACACACACACACACACACACACACACACACACACACACACACACCCTGCAGGCCTAACCAACCAAGCCCCATCAATCAGAGCCAATTCTCACAGGCTGCCTGGGCAAGCGCCATCGCTATGGAAACCAAGCCTTTACTCTAAACCAGTCTTGCTTTGTCTTGTCTGGAGGTTTTCACACACAATCGCTCGCAACAAAGACTGGCACACTGTTGCAAAAAAAGAAGAAGCAAAAAACAAACCAAAAAACAAAAACAAAACTTGAACTAAAAAAGAGAGAAAGTGAAAAGAAAGATTAAAAACACAGAAAAGCTGAAAACGTCTGGGGCTGGTTAAGTAGAGATCTGTTTACCATTAACTGTGGACTATTTGTTAACAGCAACATTGTGAGATTAAGAGTTGAGGAATAAATAATTGCTCACTGTTGTTAGTCATTAAATCACAATGTCTGGCAAAAAAAAAAAAAAAAAAACTCTAAAATTCTACTGGAGTTTTAAAACCAGTTCACATCTGTTTTAGAGAAGTGAAGGACGACTAACCCAACTTTTTAACTTTGCTACCTCAAGGACTGATGCCTAAAATGTGCTTAGAATCAGTATGCATACTCAGTCAGTTATTTAAAAAAAAGCCTCTATTAATCTCAGCTACAGCCATATTCCTCTGGGCATGTTCAGGTCGGGCTCCCTTCACTTACCTTGTCTAGGCAAGCTCAAGGGTTAATGAAACAGTTGCTTTTCAAATTAAAATATAAGGAGAAAAGGCTAATTGGGATTTGCTGGTGGGGCAGCTGTAGTGCCAAGCGGCGTTGGATGGACTGATTGACAAAGTGAGTTTGTGCTCTCCGAGTCACGCTAGAACAGTCAAGTAGAACATCACCAAAGCTCCTTCAATGAATTATAGTTTTGTTTCTGGACGTACAGGATCATCATGTCATTTAATCTCACAGACAGTCAACTGTTTCGCCAAACTGGCTCAATACTGCTGTTTCACACAACTTCAGAACACACAGAATACCTGACGCATTCATCAATTATTTCTTTTTGGACTTTTGAAAATGGTACAAGTCCATCAAAACTACTGCATCCCAAACTACATCTTCAACCAAATCACATATAATGAGGAGGCACGCATTGATTCATATCATTAATTGACCTGTTTAAATGCAAATCAAGTTGAGAACGTTTCGTGAGACAAACCACACTGGGAATATAAACGGAAAGAAATCTTATTCTGGCTGTACATCATTCCAACAACGAAAAACACATTTTTTTAGGCTCCCTTCATGAAAGGAGCAAAGATGACTTTGTGTAAACGCCTGCCCGTTGCATCATTCAGTGAGCCATCTATGTTGACTGCATCCCAAACAAACTTGCACGGCTCAGGCTTTACAGTCCACTAGGGACGGTGCCAGGATGTGAGATCCAATCAAGTTCCAGAGTGTTTAGTACCCAGAGGTGAAAAGTTCTGAGCAAAAGGCTGGGTTTCTACAAAGAGTGGCACACTTGTAATATGCACAAATTGGTCCCATTGAAACCATTGTTGAAGGCAAAAGCAAAAAAGTGAAAGACACTAAGTATCCTTCAGCCCATTGGAAATAAATAGGATTAATTCCACAGAGATAGGGAGGAAATTAAGCTTACGAGTGTGTCTGATATGGCCAGAGAGTAGACACAGAGGAGCAGGGTTAGACACTATTTTGTGTCATTTAGAGACACTCTTGAAGCAATTGACACTTTTTGGTTCATTAAATGGAGAGGACACCTCCGATAAATGTGCTATAGGTCTGATCAAAACAAAGGACAATAACAAAGACAACTGAGACAAAAGAGGAAGAAAAAAGGTAAGAGAAACAACGAAGAAAAGCACCCATCGACACTCTTTAGAAGAAGGTTTATAAAATGAGGCATCTTGGAATGTCTTTCTTCAAGGGGTGTGTGTGTGTGTGTGTGTGTGTGTGTGTGTGTGTGTGTGTGTGTGTGTGTGTGTGTGTGTGTGTGTGTGATTCATTCAGGGGGTCCAAACAAGGCAAAAACAAAACTCAGTGTTGGGCTGTGGACCAAAAGCAAACACATATTTGTTTGAAAGCCTTTTGTCTTCGTAGTGCAGTCTCTGCCACCACTTTTTTTCTTACCTCCCTCGTCCAAAAAAATGCCACTCTTCTGCCTGATCAAATTATAGGGAAAAAAGTAACATTAAAGATTATACATAATCTTAGAGCATATTTATGTCATAAATGGAAAGGAAGGCAGCCAAAAGAGTGATTTTACATAGTTTTCTTGATATAATTCAAGTTTTTATATGTTATTATTAGGTCTGTTTTTTATATTTTCACACTATTATTATTATTATTATTATTATTACTATTAATAGGGTTATATCTGACCTGCCAAAGCTAACCTTGGGGTTGGCCTTATTTGGGCCATGAGCCTCACTGGTGGGCAGCCCTGATCTAACCTTACTAACTCAGGGTTTAAAGGTATCACAAGCTAGGTGATATGTTGGCTTCCCTTTCTACAGCTAAGAAAAAAAAAGAAAAAGAAGACTGTTAGTGCCTTTCACACACTTGAATGTCCCGTCAAACTGGGTTCATACAACATCGCTCAAACTGTTGGAGCATGTTACTGAAAAGAGACAGAGAAAGAGAGATGATGAGGAGCTATATGTACTGTGTGCATGAGTGGTGGACAGATATTTCTTCCCTTGCTCTGATCAAAAACTGATTTTTTTTTTTGTCTTGGTGATCAGCCACACAATGATGTGTGTGTGTGTGTGTGTGTGTGTGTGTGTGTGTGTGTGTGTGTGTTGAATTACTGAACCTCAGTGTTATGTTAGTTCCCATCAATCTTTCTGACCTGAAAGGCAAGTCAGTGGACGCACATGCATCATGCCGCTTCGTGAAAAATAGCCTTCACGTTAATCTCTGCACGCTGCAACACCACTGAGCTGTGCGTTGAAGTTTGAGCGCGAGGAGAAAAAGGACAGGAGGCCAAAAAGAAATGAAACAAAGTGAGGAGGAACCAGAGGAGAAATGTGTGAGGAGAAAAAAAGCAGAAGAGATATATAAGAGAGAGAAGAAAAATGTGTGATGAGGAGCCAGGAGGATAGGAGTGGAGAACTGGTAAAAGACAACAGAAGTGAAAGTCTGGGTTTGAGGTGTGAGGAAGAGGAGGAAAGAGGGAAGACAGAGAGAGGATGTGTCAGGAAAAAAAACAAGTGAAAAGGAAATGAGATGTGAAAACGTATGCTGAAAGCACGAGAAGCGCAAGAGGAAGATGGAGATGTAGAAGAAGAAAGAGTGAAGAACAAGCGGAAATGAGAGAAGACGTGTCAGGGGCAGATTTAAGAGAACAAGATATCTTTGTTGCATCTTTAGTTTATGTTCTTTCTGTGAGGACAGTTCTAGGAATAAATAAGGGATAAATGATGGAGAGTGAGACGGTAATACATGTCCATGTTGTTTATCATCCCGTGCTGCCTCCCTAAAGAGATGCTGTCATTTGAGTCGAGGTTGTTCTGCTGGTCCAATATTCAATTCAAAGTCCTGAAGCCCACATTCATGTGACAATACGAGCATCCTTGATTTACAGTTTGAGCAGCCCAGTTTATCATTAACTCATTTTCGATTCATACGATAATCATGGAGCGGCACGGTCAGCACTGTGGCCTCACAGCAAGAAGGTTCTGGGTTCGAGTCCCGGCTCGGGCACAAGATCTTTCTGTGTGGAGTCTCCATGTTCTCCCTGTACCTGTGTGGGTTCTCTCTGGTACTCCAGCTTCCTCCCACAGTCCAAAGACATCAAGAGGGGACGAGGCTGATTGATACTCTAAATTGACCGTAGGTGTGACTGTGAGTGTGAATGGTTGTCTGTCTCTATGTGTTGGCCCTGTGATGGACTGGCGACCCGTTCAGGGTGAACCCTGCCTCTCGCCCAAAAACCGCTGGGATAGGCTACACCCCCCCCCCCCGCGACCCTTAATTGGAATAAGCGGAAGAAAATGGATGGATGATAATCATGTTACCTAACTATAAAAAAGAGCAGTTCCTTCAAATGATATATAAATTGTTAATTTTTGATGTCTTCACCTATATTTAGATCTACTGATGGATCATCTAATCAGTGTCAGCCATGTTTTTCAAAGCATCTATGGACAGTTTTCAATATTAACACACCACTTCAGTTTATCAGAGTAATCCCATTTTTTTTAAACAAAAGCTTGATGAGTTCATTGAGACTACTTGATGAAAGAGTAGCCAAACCTATTTATATGAATACAACTGAGGGTGCAATACATGGAGAGACACTGAATATTGCTGAGCGTAGCCAACGACTGAATTGTAATGAAGTCCCGGGGCCAATCGAGATTCACACCCCTACTAGCAATAACGGGCTACGTGAGGCAGGGAGTCCAGGATGTGACTCAATTAAGTGTGAACTTGTTTTCTACTCATAAAAAAAAACGACGACGAAAAAAGAAAACAGTGGATAGAACAATGTATTAGGGCAAGCATGCAACAGCTGGGCGCACATGAAATTGAATTTGACAGAATTAAGCTGACAACGTTGGCTCCAGAATAATTTCAGAGGGAAGGATAAGTGGTGTGAAAGAGAGGAAACAGAGAGAAAGAGAGAGAGATGTAAGGAACAATAACAAGAAAATAACTCCACTAAGGGGCTTCATTTTTTTTTCTTTTCTAATTGGCAGCCTCAGAAGAAAATAAATAATTGACCAGCCTCACCCCATCATGAGTTCTGGCCAATTACTATTAGGAGGATGTTCGTTGCCAAGAATTCAGTTGTTTGGGATTCTAGGAGATCAAGATAAAAGGAGGAGGAATACGTGACAAGGAGGTGAGAGGCCAGAAAAACAATAAAAAAAATATTCCTCCCTCTCAAAAGAATACAAACCCAAACATCACAAAAAAATAATGCAGGACAGGAATAAAAGGCAATAAATAAAACATTACTATATGGCTGTTAGATGACGATCTGGAAAAACAAATTCTAATCCATAATTGAGATAAACATCACTGACATTGTAAAATAAATAAATAAATACAGAAAATTGCTGAGGACATCTGCAGAGCTTGACTGCAGAGCTGTGCGATACGCCGTCAAGCTTGGATCAGATTTGAGCATGATCCCATATATGTCGAGTAGAAGAGGTTCTATCTCCTTCAGGTGATCACCATTCACTTTGTAGTTTAAGGCTGAAGTGGTGGTTTGGGAGCTGTGAGATCTTTTTTGAGTAATTTATATTGTCTGTCATTAGTTTGCGGCATAATTTCAAAGGTTATTTTGACTGCGTTTGACAGTCGCATCTCTTTGGCCGTATGAGTTATGGCGTTCGTGAGCGGGCACCACTCAGTAGTTTACAATTTCAAACACTTACTTACTTACATACTTAAGAACCAGGGAAGAATCAGTTCACTGAAGAAAGTAAGCATATTTGCAGAAAATATATTTGGATGTTGGGCTGCACGGTGGTGCAGTTGTCTGCACTGTGGCCTCACAGCAAGAAGGTTCCGGGTTCGAGTCCCGGCTCCATCACGGGATCTTTCTGTGTGAGTCTCCATGTTCTCCCTGTTCCTGTGTGGGTTCTCTCTGGTACTCCAGCTTCCTCCCACAGTCCAAAGACATCAAGAGGGGACGAGGCTGATTGATACTCTAAATTGACCGTAGGTGTGACTGTGAGTGTGAATGGTTGTCTGTCTCTATGTGTTGGCCCTGTGATGGACTGGTGACCTGTCCAGGGTGAACCCCGCCTCTCACCCGCAGCCGCTGGGATAGGCTCCAGCCCCCCCCACGACTCTTAACAGGAATAAGGGGAAGACGATGGATGGATGGATATTTGGGTGTTGGCCGATGGCAGCAAACAGCCAGTTGTCTGAACTCTTCGATCATCACCAGGGTCAGAGGATAACAAAATCTAGCAGCCATTCAATTTTTTGTACCAGCCACTTTCTTTAAGTGTACAAGAGTGTGTGAGGGAATACGAGACGTTCTAGCTTTGTTTACTAGTTTAATTAAGTTACTGCTCCTCGTGGATTATGGGAGGATAGAAGTATAAGGTAAAAAAAAAATGACGGGCCTTTTCACGCTCTTTTCCTTACGTTGGGTTTCTCAAATAAAGTAAAGGCCAGACGCTGCCACCTAGATTCATGGATGTGCTACAACAATATAAATCTATTCCTCAGCTAAAGCACTATATCCATCCGCTATAACCCTCAGCTGACACTCCTCGCATTAGTATAATTCAGCGTTTACACTTACACGTATATGCACCTGCATACAAATACATGCAAACATAAAGACGTAGACGTACACACACCAGCAGGGAGCGAGGCAATATTATGGTTGAGCTGTCTGGATTTATTGGGCTATCTTTCTTTCTCTTTTGATTAAAACGTCTCCTTCTCACTGTGATTTATGAGTGTAAATGGAAAGGAAGGAGGGAAGACAGAGAGAGAGAGAGAGAGAAAGATATGAGAATGAAAAGGATGACATCATGCTTTTAGCTGGGCTTTTTCTACAAAAGGGTGGCATCCATTGTGTGTGTGTGTGTGTGTGTGTGTGTGTGTGTAAGAAGGAGACAGTGAGAGAGAGAGATAGGGAGAGAGAGAGAGAGAGAGAGAGAGAGAGAGAGAGAGAGAGAGAGAGAGAGAGAGAGAGAGAGATGATCCAAGATAGGGGTTCTTTCTTCCCTCTCAGGGAGTGAATATAATTGGACAGCTACACCACTGGGTGGTGTGTGTGTGTGTGTGTGTGTGTGTGTGTGTGTGTGTGTGTGTGTGTGTGTGTGTGTGTGTCTGTGTCTGTGTGTGTTTAAAAGAGTGTTCATATATTTAAGGGCATAATGCTGGGACCACACTGTGCCCCCCCAAAAGAGGGTGAGGAGGGTAAATAAGGGCAGGATGGGGGAGGGACACAAAAGAAACAATAAGTCAGAGTGAGGGAGCGTGACAGTTACGTATGGTAACTGCAGGCTCTATGAGTTCAGGCGTGTCCCTGGGGTTCATCCCTCACCCTTGCACACTTGTGAAGATTTTCTTTCGTAACCCTGAGCTCTGCAGAGTCTCCCGCTCAGTGTCTGCACCTGCAGTATGACCTGTGACCTGAATTCTGATCCCTCAACAGCATTTTCTTCAGCTAATGCCAGCGGAGCAGGGGGGTGTCTGAGGCTACATCTACATTTGGGGAATCTCCAGAATCTATTTCATACAGGCTACACCCTCTAAATCCTGTGTTATTTGTTCTGCCTCCACAAGTACGACAGGGTTTGCAGGGCAGAAAATGCATCATCAGGGGGTGTATGTGGAGGATCCGGGCAGTGGGCCATGTGCTAGGCTGCTGTGATAGCGTGGGTTTGTCAGTGCGACACAGTGCTACCAGAGCAGCTAATGTGCATTGGCTAGCAAGCATAAGTGGATGGCACCTTTGACTACAGGTCTTGTGGAGAAGTTTGTTCGAACTCACATCTTAATGACTATTCTTAAAAAGTCAAAACAGTTCCTCTCCTTAGATGTTGGCATCATTATTATTATTGTTTTATTTGGTGTCTGCATACTTGTGTGTGTGTGTATATATATATATATTTATATATGTATATATTTGTCTTTTGTATAATATGTCTTTATGTATTTGCTGCATATGTGAACTATGGAAATCCAAGCGGACAACGAATTCACAATGTTCGCAGTCTGAGGTGGATGCAGATGTTCGCATGCGCGTTCATTTGGGAAACACAACACGGAAAAATGGAGCTTTGCTCAAAAGATCATTGCAACTGTGGGCCAGTGGCACGACGGTCCGGCTGCCAGAGCACAAGTAGACACCACTGGACCTCATCATCTTCTCTGAGTGTGGAAATAAAAGTTGACCTTGACCTGTATTTTCACATGTTGACTGCTGATGAAGAAAAAAAAAAAAAAAACTGGACTGCAGAACTCGGACCAAACAATAGTTATATACTGAAGGTGCAGACCTGAGCGGAGGACAGCTGCTCAAAAGAAATTCTTCATCACTGCGCATGCGCATGAGGAATGAGCCCGGTAGCGGCGGCTCCGATATGAAATAGAACACAGGCGGAGGAGACAAAGACAGGAACATACTGACAGATGGGGGTAGAGAGTCCTGCTGCTGGTGTGTTTGTATGAGCATTTGTGTGAGTGAGAGAGTAAAGGAGATAGAAAGCTAATCTCCATCAGAGATGAAGCAGACTGCCACGAATGTTTTTTAAACCAGGTTGAGAAAACAGCTGCTGTGAATAAATTCATATAGAGGAGAGAAACTCAGCCCTAATTGGACAAGTGAAGTCAAAATGAAAATACCTTAATATGCAACATGTCAAGGAAGAGCTGTTAACCGTTTGCTCTAAATTTGACTCTGAATAACTGAGTGAAACCTTACAGTTTCTAGCTGCAGTGAGACAGAAAAAAGGTACAAAAAGGGAAGAAAAGACATCTGTTTGACATCTGTCATCTGTATAATTTTAGATACTCTCAACCAGCCAAGCTGAAAAACACTGGAATTATGCTACCAGACACTCAAATCTCCATGCAATCAAAAGTAGATAGCAATGTTCCAACATGCCACAAATCAAGTCCTCCTCATGTTATCTTGAGCCATTAAGAATGCACTTGGAGAATCAGTCAGACGGTCCGATGAACAGAAAGGAAAGGACGAAGAAACTGCAATTTGACGGGCAAATTAGCCACGGTAGGAAGAAAAATCAAATCAAGCACTTCTCATCTTTGCCCATGGTTGGTTGAAGGGGATAAAGTGTCACATTAGCTGGATCTGTCAATAATCTAAAGTTTACTCTTAATATCTTTTAAATGTAATTTGGGATTGATCCAGTATCTTTAATCTGATAGTAGCTGATCAGTCTTTATTGTTTTACGTGCTTGTGCATGTATCTACCAGCTGTTTTTGAGCGAAACTTTGCAGATTAAACTTTGTCATGGAATTCAAGAGTTATAAGAATACTTTTTTATTCAGTAACTTGTTCCCCTTAAGTTTTTGTTGTTGTTTTTATTCTTTTTTTTTTTAACTCTTAGCTCAAGTTATAAACAAGGTGTTTCCTGAGATAGAGCGAGACGGGGGGGGGGGGGGGGCTTAGCACCAATCAAAAATGGAACATCTTTAGATAACTAGAAGACATAAACCAAACTAGTGATGCAAATTTATGCCTGTTGCATGCATGTGTGTGTGTGTGTGTGTGTGTGTGTGTGTACGCATCACAGCACACGCAGGCAGACAAGCACTAACCCGTCAACGCACCCTCCTACAGACGTGCGCACACATATCTATTATACAAATTCACTGCAACATGTATATGATTCGCTTCTTCTCTCCCTGCGACACACACACACACACACACACACACACACACACACACACACACACACACAGGATTTACAAACAATGAAACCCAAGGGGGAGCTTCCCCACCTCGCCATCACTCTTGTTCTATTTCTTTGCAGAGCCTCCTCTTTGTTTGTCTCCTTAATGCTGCTCTAAGCCCATCTTAATGGGGAAATGGTGCAGAACAAATCCTAAGCAGGAGTTGACGGGATGGGATAAGAGACTACTGATGTCCTTCTGTTATTAACATGGAAAGTTATGGAGGACTATTCATGCACACAGATGGTGAATGTTTTGTTCCAATGTGAGTAATCAATGATTTAGAACAAAAAAAGTGGACACTGATGATGATGATATTGAAAAGGATCTCTGAAAGGTCATTGGTTCATTCTCTTTAACAGTGAATGTGTTTTTGATGAGCCGCATGTGGAAATCACCAGGACCCTACACAGTCACTTTATGAGGAGCAGCCCAAACCCGTAAAAATTAAAAATGCAAACGTAAACCTAACTTTTGACTCTATATTTTGAAATTCTTCTATTGTTTTGCTTCAGATTTTGAGCCACTGTGCCTCCTAAAACACCAGAAAAGGACATAAGTATATCTGTGACTCTATGAAGGACTCTCGGAAGAAAACATCAATCAAAGCTCAGATGGATTTCAATATCAACCTGTTAATGTTGTAACATGGGGGAGCTTGTCAGGAACACAATGGCTACTTACATAAGGCCTGGGAGCCCGTGAGCAGCAGTGATAGCAGCAGAGTGGTAACAGGCAGCAGGAGTGGCAAGGAGAGGTGTGCTGCACCGCTTGTGGCCATCTTGGTTCCAGTAGGGGAAGGGGGCAGGGAGGGGGGGGTAGGACTTATCTTTGACCTGGCTGTAGAGCCAAGGCCCCAACCGCACAGGGAAGGTAGAGGTCTACAGGCAGGATGGCTTGGCACTCTGAAAGAAAGACAGAGAGAAAATATTGGCGTTTAAACAACAGACCAAATAAAAGTTGCTCAGGTTCGTATCTCTGATGGGTTTGTGAAATCAGCTTGGTCATTTTAGTGTAATCGTGCAGATTCCAGCAAATGTCTGCATAAAAAAGATCAATCTGTTAAAATAAATCAAATTTGAAAAGAAAAGCCTTGTACACCAAAACCCACCAAGAGACATGGGTGGAATCAAAACCTTGTTTGCTCTAATAATAAGAGTTAGAACTGGTTTGAGATGAGCTGGAAAAAGGACAAAAAAAAACCCAAATAAATTGGACTTTTATTGTTTTATATTTTGAGCATTTGCTTTTATCGAGAGCCACTTGGATGGTCGCTTCCTCCCATATCCGTATTACACGTGACTATTGATTTACACTGCGGGCCAATAAGCTGCAGTTTTCTAAACCTCGACACTTAAATGGAGGAAAGGTAAAACGATGCCGGGGACACGACAAGAAGTAAAGTGTCACATCCTCCAAACCCCGTAACTCCCCTCTCATTCCATAATTAACGGGGGAGTCGCTATTTTCTTTCTTTATTCTTTCCTAATTGCCTGATCGTGATGTTATTTGCTTATCTCATTGCCTTGTAATTACATAGGCACCCAATGATATTCCAGGCACCATCTCTTCGTTTTAGTCAAATTGCCATTAATCCCCGAGCTACACAGAGGGATCGGGGATGCCTCCAACCACACACACACACACACACACACACACACACACACACACACACACAGACATACACACACACACACACACACACCATTTCCATCATTGAAATGTCTGGCACAGCACAGACGTACTGCCATGTGGTTGTACATACTCTTTAATTAAAACGACATGGATAAAGAGACAAAGAGAGAGGGAAGTGGATGAGATCGATGGCAAGAAGTTAGCGAGAGAGAGATACATGACTGGAATGTAATGAGTTTGTTCATTGCTTTCCACCACTTCTCATTTTTAACATGTATGATATTCAGCAACACATTTATACATGTTAAAACTGAGAAGCGGTGGAAAGCATATCATCTAGCGGTAACACGAGTGAGCTGGTAAGCTCTTAAAAAGATGCCCAGTCTTGCTAAAGGACCCTTCAAACAACCTGACGTAGCTGTGAGCAGGACATGACACAAGCGTGGTCCTCGTCGGTTCAGCCCCCTGTGTCCACATGCATCTACCTTTCCTTAGTGTCCTTGTTGAAGACACAGAAGGTTTCCAGGTCCAGCTCAGTTTGGCCTCCGTTAGGGGGGATGGGGGTGGGGCTGACCCTCCAGAAGTGAGATTAATTACTTGCTCACCGGGTGGTTAACAGGGTAGCATAGTGCCAACTGTGCTAACAATGTGCAGTTCCATGGATACCATAAAGCATGGCGCTCAAGATGGACTGCCCACTGTCTGGTGAAATAGGTAACCTGGAGGTTAAATATACAGGTACACAGTTTTGATCCATAAAATAGCTACTTTGAAACTTTCACTGAAAGCTTTGTAGAATAGTGAAAACTGGAATGGCTGTCATTCAGAAGCAGTATATTTGACTGACTGTTACGATCTCTGTAATACAGAATCAGGAGGACATAGGGTAGAACTAAGTGAAACATACTATATGTGGCCAACTACACCAATTCTTAGAAGAGATAGATTGTTTAAGCCATCATTTACTGGGCTATAACACTGACTAACTGACATTTAGGAGATTTTACACTCATTTATTGGCGACATTTCAACCAACGACTAAAATATAGAAAAGTGGCTATTATGTTTATTGCCTGACAAGCTGCTACATTATAAAAAAAAAATTTACAAATTTAAATATACAGCTATTTTAGAGGATGGATTTGACTTATGAGAGGAAGAAAAGCTCAGCTGAAATACAGTACACCATAGTGCCTTCATAGCTACTAAATCAGCCTCTTTAATTGGCTGGATGAAATTCACAAATGCAGCAGGTGCACTTGAAATAATACAGCAAAACCTGTATTAAAAAAACCTACATACACTATCCACAAAAAAAAATGAAGCTATAAGCATCATGAATGTTTCAATAAGTTTTATGTGTATTGCACCTGACATACAAGTCTTATAGCTTAAAATGCATCTATTACATCAAAAGTGAAGAACTTAAAAAAAACACATATATATATATATACACACATATATATATATATATATATATATATATATATATATATATACACACACACACATTACAATGAAAAACCTCATAAGTAAAATAAAACACTAAGTTATAGAAAATATCAACACTTTTTTATACTTTGTCAATTTAGCATGTTTTAGATGATCAAAGCTCTCTTGGCAACATTTCATAATGACATGAAATTGTATGAGCAGAAGTATATTGGATTTGCAGCCTTAAGGGAGTTTTAAGAAATGAAGTTATCTTATTGCAAGTTTTGTCCCAGGCCTCATATTGCGTGACTGGCACTGGATCCTCAATGAGAGCTATTTTGTTTTGACCACAATCTGGCTCGTATCCTGCCCTGATATTGGAAACTTTCTGCACTTCAGTTCAGTAAGCAGGTCAAATGCTGCCTTAATTTAATGAATCGGGCCTGACTTGGGTTATGGAACATGGCTGTTTGGGCCAGATGCGGCCCAAATGTAACGAGCCAGAAGGTTATGGCACGTGCTGTGTGGTCCAGATGTGGCCCTAGTGTAATGAGATGGTTTAGACTTGGGACAGATGTGGGCCATATACGGCAGTTAAGGTGAGGCAGCTACAATCAGCTAGATAGGAGAGCAGAACTGAGGACAAATGTGGGCTGCATTTCAATGCCACGTGAAGAAGAGAATTATTCATTTTGATATTTTGGTCGTATCATGACTGTGTCGAATGGATCCATATATTCTACCACAAGTTTCATGCAGTTTCAGTTGAGTTTGCATTTTTCATAACATTGCAGATAACTCGTGCTCATGGAAATGGCTAGGGCCAATAGAACATGCCTATGTAAAGTTTCTGAAGATGCATAACTGATGCGTGGAACTTTTTTAAAAATTACTCTATGTGTTTGAGCTTGTTTTGCCCCTAAGAAAACAATTCATTTGAAAGAAAAATTTCTTCACAGCATTTGGTGCTCAGGCCCCTAACATGATATGCTCACACAAAAACTTAAAAAGGAAAAGCAACAATGGGTTTTTTGTAGTGACGCCATGCCAGAAAAGAGTGGATGTCTTTCAAGAGCTCAGCTCATATTTCAACACAATACAGTACACACGACCAACATGTGTGTCCTCGCTCCTTTTTCTTGAGCGTGGAGGGCAGGTGAGGTCAGCGCTAACAACAGAGGGAAATACAGACACAAGAGGGAAGAAATTTCCTTGGTGACTCTAGACTGATGCCTCTTTTGTTCTGACTGTAAACAGTTGAGCAGGTAGAGGGAATCTTGCCATGCCTGTAGGGGATTACTCTATCCAGGCTCGCAGGAAGGCAAGGTTATGATTTATGGTCCTCTCCTAAGGGCATGTCTCTCTCTACACCATTCATTGCTATACAAACTTCACAACACAAGTACAATAGCTATTGTTGTTAGATGGCCTTAACAAACATAACCTGAGGCTACATGTTGGCTCCTGTTTAACCACAGACACTGACATTGCCTACAGCAGCTCAATGATAAAATTTGAGACTTGGAGACACGTTTAGATGAAAAAGATGAATAAACACATATTTTGTGAATCCCTGAGAGATTACGTAGCTAAAACTGCTCTGAAGCAACTGTAGCCATAAAAAGAAATGCCAACACATTGTTAAAGCAGACCTTCGGTCAAACTTAAAACATGATATGGAATGCACAACATGTTTCTCCTGCTATTAGCACCTCCATGGAGGGACCTGTTAACCCATGCTAGAAGTATTCATTACATTGCCTCTAGAAATGGACAGAGGAAAGATGCGGTATTTAGCATTCTGGCAATGCTAGCAGATAGGCCAATCGATTGATAAACCCTGATCATTAGCCCAGCCGCTTGCACATTGTTGGCTGTGATCAAAAGGAAACGGCTAATTGTGATGTTTGGTGAATTTCCATGTCAATAGGATAGTACACGTAGCATCTTACTAATTTCTCAGATGCAGAAGGTATGCATGGCATGTAACCTACTCCTCACATTATCGTTTAAATTAGCAGCAGTGATCGTTTATTCAACAGAGCTGCATCCTCTAATTCTTTTTTCCTGAAAAACTCAGTACAAGAACGA
This sequence comes from Aulostomus chinensis, assembly GCF_037954235.1. Lineage (NCBI taxonomy): Eukaryota > Metazoa > Chordata > Actinopteri > Syngnathiformes > Aulostomidae > Aulostomus > Aulostomus chinensis. The sequence goes on along the minus strand of NC_141333.1, from coordinate 9,710,947 downwards.
ACTGCCACATGTGCAGCTACATATTAGTTTGTATCACGCAATCGGTTTGTTTGGCAAGTTGAGTTTATTCTTTCCAATAAAAAACGTGGTTGACTGCACACGAGTGAGTTTGGTAACTCAACCATCCAGTGCCAGTACATGCAACTCCAGTTTTTGTGCGTGAACAATATGTTCTCCACAATGGTAAAGTAATACATGACAAGGCTGTTTGTTCTGGAAGTTTTCTGCCCTCTGGTGGGCAGAAATAAATTCTTACTTAAAATTTAACACAACTTTAAGCACAATAAAGAGAATTGTATAAAAACAAATTGCTTTCTATTCAAACTGAGAACCTCACAGTGACAAAGTACAGCAATTAAACTTGAAGCCATTCACTGAAGCTACCGAACATTTGCCTCCAGGAATATAAATCCATCTCACTTGACATTACCAGTCACAGGGTTTCAGTAATTACACCCAAAATTGTGGCACACTTTTCAGTGAGTGGTGGTAGCCACCAGCTGTCAGGGCTCTCACTTTGACATGGTCAAGATATAAATTGAGCTATTTTCCCCCATGCAGTATTGATACTAATGCATTTGATTACTGAGATTGAGAGAGGGAGCATGGGAAACGGGGAATGACAATTTGTGGCACACACTTTTATGAAATGAGAGCAGGAGATGGATATTTTCGGAAATCTTTGCACAAGTGCCTACATATTAATTACAATGGGCAAGGGAATACTGGAGAGGGAGATATATTAAACCCCTAAAAAGTAAATCAAGGTTCAGGAAAAGTGTACAATAGACGAGTGACCTCAAGGTACTCACACAAGAAGAAAACCACGACGCATCACCTGAGGAACAATGAACTATTCCTTACGAACGGGAAGCTCTTTTTGCATCATTAGAAATAGTCAGTTGCATTTAATAACGAAACTTGACTAGTAGCCCAAAGGTCCATTTTTCAAGCATTCATTTTGGTTTCTAGAAACAACATCTAAACTTTGGACCCAGGTATTTCACGGGTAGCATACACTTGTTCTCTTAATTCACTGGTGACATCAGCTGATTTTGTAAGCAAATTTTAATTAAAATCCATACCATTCAACCAACCCCCAAGTATTATCACGTTATCTGGTTTGACAAAACCCAACAACCACTATCAGAATAAGTGGCAACAAAACAGAGGGTATCAACTCATCAAAGCAACCAAGGAGTTCCTGACGTGGCAAAAAAGGGGCAGGAACAGCACCAGACGACGATCAGCTGCAATCCTGAGTGTTTATGCATCCACATACACCACCTGCAACATACATAAATGTGCCTATTTAAGAAAAGAATTCCCCCATTAGGAGAGAGAGAGGTTTTGGGTGACATCCGAAGTCACCATGGTAATGCACCACTGAAAGTCAACCACCTACATACTAGACAAACCCTGGGTTTACCCTGGAGGCCTCTGATCTGGAAGCTTCTGACCACAAATAAACAATTATATAAAAGCAAACCTCTCTCATACATGGCTTGCTTTCTTGTTCCTCTGAGCATGACTTATTTCAGTTTATCTCTGACCCAGCACCTGCAGCTGCCTATTGACTAATAATAGACTAGTGAACCTCCAGCTGTTAGCTGAGCGCTCTGGACTGCAGTTGTGGAAACAGTTGCTGCACTTACGAAGGTTTGAGTTTACCACGTTCACCAGAAGAGTCCGTGGGAACACCCCCCTCTTGCTGTATTCACAAGTTTAAAAATGGACATTTTCTATGAGCTCAGACTTTATGAGTTGTGTACAGGACCTTCTAAGTTTACGAGTTCCATTTGAACTTGAAATCGTTCATGCAGCCAAAGTATTAGAGCAGTGAATGACCAAGTACATTCGTCTCACTATTACTCCTCCTTTATAAGTACAGTAACATTAAAGTTCATACAAATGGCTAACATAACGTTAGACATTAAGCTGATAGAGTTAATACGGATGTTCAGAGTTCTGAGTGACCTTTCCCAACAGCACAATAGCGATCATTGTCTGGTTACAGTGTAATCTAATACAGGACTCAATACTTGCTCCAGTTGCCACATCCCTGATATAAACATTAGCATGTTAGAACAATCTGCAGGGGTTGATAGGTAGCTACAAGCATGGTGACTGGAAGGCAGCAGAGCAAGGACACTTTCATAAACAGCACCCTCATCTTTAGGATACATTTTTAATTTAAAAAATAAAAGAATGAGGCTGACGCAGTGGCTGATTGGCATAAAAATAGCCAGAGGCAGAGTCAGTTGTATTATTTTCTGTTGTTAGGCAATGTTGAAATTCTAATTTTCAATAGAGCACAGCCCATTTCATGGAGGTATGCTGCTGTTTATGTTCAGCCTTCAGCCGATGTTGCTTCCTCTGCAGTCTTTCACCTTCAATGAAGTTTTTATGCGTCAGCCCCAAGTTACAGACTTTTACCTCCACCGGTTTACTGCCTCTCCTTGATTCATCCCCTACAGAAGACACAGATGCAAGATGCAGGTCTATCAGAGTGTGTGTGTGTACAGTAGGATGCTATAGGTATGAGTATTTTATATGTCATCTTTCCAATGTGCCTGAGGATTTGAGGCTGTATGAACAATATTCAGTCCCTTCATATTGGTGTGCATGTATGTCTATCCATTAAGATGTGTATTGTTCATAAATACAAGGTCAGGGGTCCTCAAATACAAATCTTGAAGGTCCACAATAGCTTTTTCATACAGGCATGGGTCCATTTATTAATGTCGGTCAAGTACAAGGCAGGTCGAAGGTGGTAAAGGTCGTTTTCTTTTGTCCAAACAAAAATACAATGCACATTCTGATTAAATAAAAATAAATTAACAAAACATTTTCTCACACACACACATGCACGCACACACACACAGCACGCAGAGCACATGCAGTGATTGAATACAACAGAAGTGGGAACATGGGAGATATCTGACTAAAAATGAAACAGAATTTAGAGATATAATAGTAGCGCATAGCGATAGATCGGCGATGAATACAAATAATATATGTTAAAAAAAAGTGTTGGTTTATTTTCTTTCTTTTTTTTTTTTTGAAAAGTGCCATTTGCCCTGGGTCCACAGAGAGGTGTGCTGCGGTCCGGTTGTGGACCACGGTCCGCTAATTGAGGACCCCGGTACTAGGTTATATGCGGTCAAATGCTCTGAATAGTTACTTTTTTACTGCCAGTCACCATCAGTGTCCACGATGTAACTCAAGAACTGTTACACAGAATGAAAACTGACTTTCAGTGAGGTCTAAGCAGTTTTAGTTGTTGATGCTAACTTCCTGTGTCAGCCATAATAGATTAATGATTTTTCTACAGTCTTCTACAAAAAAAATTCTCATGAGATTATATTTCATTTATTTTTTAAAAAAACATGTTAAAAGGTGTTCACTTTCTGTGGCAGCCATATTGGACTATTGATGTATTTTTTCTTTAAAATTTTATTACCTCTCTCATATTGCTTGATGGATTTTGAGCACTTTGGTGTTTTATTGTTTCAGTTGCAAGCAGGGAGGCATGGTTCAATATCCCTGCAAGGATGATCACGCTGCCTTCAGCAGATACTCCTGGCCTGGTTCGGTTTTGCATGTGTGTATCGATATGTTCAAGAGCTCACATCTGCTGTTTTATGTGCACAGAGTACACACATGCAATAATTTTGTGTGTGGTTAATTATGTATGATCCTGTATAATTTGTTTGCTTCTGCCTGTGTGTGATAGTGTGTATTTCTGTTTGAGACAGCAGAGGAAAACACACACACACACACACACACACACACACACACACACACACACACACACACACACACACACACACACACACACACAACCTCAGCTATAAAACTAGTATAGCAGCCATCTGTTTTGCACCATGATGAAATGCTAACAGAATTGATTCCATGTGTCGTAGGTAAGTTTTCCTCTCTCTCGCTCCCTGGCTGCACCTTTTTCAACATCAGAATATTGTACCGTGAGAAAAACATATCCCAGAGGGTCCACTGTGCTGTGATACATGCAAGCTATGTAAATAGCTCAAACGGTCGGCAAAAGTAACAGGGTGTGTGAGAAGGTGAGTGTCTGTGTCTTCTAAATATATCTCCCTAATAAGACTAGTCATCCTTCAAATCCTCCATCTCTGTTTCCCTTCTCTCCATCCACCCTACCCCCAACCCCACTTCCCCTCATTTCCTCTCTTCCCTTCCTTTCCCCACCTCGAACTCATGCATACTAAACTATGCTTGCATTGCAGATGTTCAGTGGAGAATCACATGAATTTGCATGGAACTGCAGGACTATTATGCAAATGCTCTGATGTACCTCCCAGCCTCACTCTTTCATTCCATCCACTGTATCCTGAGAGATCTGTGTCAGAGGACTTTGAAACGGGGTGCACCTGTCATTAACCACCATGCGTAGGGAATCCCCACTGGAAGGGGAAGAGCTTACCAGAGGAAAACTCTTGTACATGTTGCTAAAATATTCCCCATACAGAGAACTTTTTATGCATTCAGTTTTGACTTCCAAAAAAGGTGCAACAATCGATTAAATGTATGCAGAGATCAAGGTCTAAGTCAGCAAATCTGACTTGTGGGCTAGTGAAATGGAACGAACATGTCAGATATAGTTACTGATATAAAGGTAAAGAGTTGAATCAGTCTGTAAAAATAAAAGACTAGAATGTTGAAGGACTTTCATAAAAAAGTGTCACAGGTTAAATTCTCTGTTAAAAACTTGTGATTCTTGAGATATATAGACGGATTTTTAAATGAGTTATAGAATAAAACGATATTGTTTCAATTCAAATGGTTAAAATCTTTCCACCACTTGCTTAGCTCCACTCCCACTTTCCCTGTCCACACAAACTTGCACACAAATTCTAAAACAAAAAAAAAAAGGAGCTTAACTTTGTGCAAGCTGCCAAAACACAACGGTTCAGTTTTGATATGGTTCACATTCAAAATATCCAATAAGCAACAGACCCTTGGTATCTGTAGGAAAAGCTGTTAAATGGTTACACCATAAACTACAACATGAAGAGTGTTTGTAACTCCAAACTATTCCAACCCCAACAGTGAAGTCTGGATGTGACTGCAGTTTTCTGTAGTCGCCCCCACGAGTCAGCACACAGCAGGGAGGGAGGCTGGGAGCTGACCGTTCCTGGCTTATGAGGAGGAGGAGGAGGAGGAGGAAGAAGAGGAGGAGGAGGAAGTTTAGTAAAGTTTGAAAATACATGACAGATTTTAAATTTCCAAGTCTATGATTTTTGAAATTCAACAATGCCTCTTTAGTATTATCACCAAAAGAAGACTCCTGGTTTTATGTCTGTGTGTGCAATTTCCCAGTTTTGTTAATTTAACTTTATTGTGACTATAAAATACTGAAAACGAACAGATATTAAGAATAGTATATCACTTTGGCTACTATCTGAATGTCTGCACTGTTCCTATTAACGTCACAGCATACGTACTATCTGTTACGGAGACACATGAGCAGCCTTTATTGCCTTCAGGTTGTTTGCATAGGTAGGGAGAATTGTGACGCTGTGACCTCATTAAGAGATTTCAAAATGTCCTGCCCTGGCAACCTCTACCTGAAGTATAGCTTTCCCATGAGCCTTTGCCCTCAACCGTTCCCAAACTCCCAGGCCCATAAATGGTGCATGACACTTCAGAGACATCTTGTGTTGGCCATCTGCTATCCCCCCGGGAGAACCAAGCATATGAGCTTTTGGAGTTTCACTTTTAAGAGAGGTTTTGCTGCAAGGAAGTGATGAAAAGTTCGACTTTTAAGTTCAAGCGTCATTCCAAAAGGAGAAGCTTCAGAATGCAAAATGACTGTTGTTATCAAACAGCAGCATTTTATTGGTCAGTCTTCAAGTTATGAGTCAGCCTGAGAGACTGCTCTCTTTCTAAAGCTCAGACTCATCATTTGATGATGTAGATTGATCAAGAGCAGCCTTCACAGCATTTTTAGACAAGCTGATGGACTGCTGAGTGTGACGACCCGCATCGGGGTACACGAGGGCAGGTTCAGCCTAAGATTTTAAGACAGTATTGCCAGACATCTATTGTCAACCTCTTATTTTTTTCAGGTGTTGCCTTCTCTTCAATCCGCTTGAAATAAGTAGATCGTCTTTCCAATAAACACCCGCAGCTGTGAGGCTTTTAGTTGGAATCCTACTTGGTTGAGTGCACAGCAGCAAACGCAAGGGTCGTGGGGGGAGAGACTGGCAGCTGGGAGGGCTTGGTGCTGCAAACTGACCTCCTAAATGCAGACTTTATCGCACGGCCATTTTGTTTACTACTGAGGGGGGTGACACCTTGCCACGCTGCGATGCTACGAGTTAGAGGATTAATTCATAAATACACACACACACACACACACACACACACACACACACACACACACACACACACACAAACACTGTTTTCTGCCTCTCCTTGCCTGTAGCCCTGGCTGCCAACTATCATACGGGTCAAAGAATACAGGTGGTATTGTCCATAATGGCAATCACCATGGGCAGGAAGCGTCTGGGGAGGGGAGGGAGGGAGCCACTACATGTTATATATAGGAGAGGTATTTAATTATAGCAGTTGGAAGCTGAAAATGGGAGGTGGGGGAGACAGGTGTTAGACAGTCCTTGACAATAAAGAGGCCGTGTGTGTGTGTGTGTGTGTGTGTGTGAGTGAGAGAGAGAGAGAGAGAAAGAGAGAGAGGGAGAGAGAGACAGAGAGAGAGAGAGACTGGAGGTTTGAGGAGAGGAGGAGTTTCATGAGTGACATCATTTCTTGGTCTTCTGCCAACAGAGTCAGACAAGCATCACACCAACTGGCCAGAGGCCTGAATGCCCTTTAAAAATTTGCCACAGGAGGGGAAAAGAAGTGTTTTGAAGGGCAGCTGGGACAGCTGGAAAAGTACTGTGATATTCATTTTGGAAAGGGGATGTGGATGAGAGGGGAATTAGATTATTCTAAGTGATTGAGGAGGCGGAGGAGTGCAAGACATGGCAGACCTAGGTGCTAGGAAAATGTCTCCAAAACTCCTCTGTATAATTGGCAGAGCTCATCTGTGTAACATTCGCTCCAAGCTTTGAGGCGATACATTTCCAAAATACTATTTGAAATACTGACACCTACACAACAAAATGGCTAATGGCTTGTTCACAACATTCAGTGTAAGTGCAGCTGTCTCTAGCCAAACAATTTAAACAAACAAAAATCGGAACAATGTAGACTTCAATACAGATAATAACCATAATGTGCAAATGTGTAAAACAAATATACAGTGTAGAATGAGAGCTTCATGTAATAATGACTTGTGTGTCGTGTCAATGTTGTGCAAAAGAAAGATATGGCATCACAACATCAATCAAAGGGTTAATAGAATTGTCACGTGTATGTAACACATCCAGCATGGTGAGTGATTGAGGGTTTGTACTTTACCTGAGGGTCATCAAGGACGTATGACATCAGTAAGAGTCGACTGTAAGAGTGACCATTCAGTTCAGTATAATTGAAGGCTGGAGCGTGCGCTAAAGGCAGGGGGATTTTTAAGAGCACCTATGTAAGACGCCTTTTATCCTTGGAGCCTTTTCTGATTAGTTCTGAAAGTCTCAAGAGTGGAATTGAGAAAAGGACATACATGTACAAACTTGCACGCGTACACACACACACACACACGTGAACACGCACGCACACACATGAGCTCTGTTAATAACAAACCTTCTTTTCATCAAGTGTGGTCATCTTTTCCAGGCTTCTTTTAACAGGGAATTAATTGAAAATGAAGTTAATCCTGGTAATTTGCTTCTGAAATTGTGCAAAGCCTATCAGCTTGATAAGCAGTGCTCAGAAACTGGTAGCTAGTTTCAAAGATTAAACCTTATTCCATGTGTGATTAGGGAAGTTGTATTCTAATTTGCACTATTTTGTACTATTATCTGGTTATTGACTAAAAAGAGTCAACATGGAAGTCACAGACCTCCAAAAGACATTTGCGTCGTCACAATCAATTATCAGTTAGTACAAACAGACTCAAGGCACCAAACTACTGACCAGTTAACTTCAGCCTACACAGGAAGCAAAAATATGACATCATCTCACATCCGTCTAAGCTGCCATTGCAAAGACTACCTACTGAGTCTCTCATCCTGCTCCTGACAAGAAAAAACTGGAGCAGAAACTGAAGCAGATTTTGGACACAGTTGCCCTTGTGTGCCCAGTGGTTTGTTCTGAAAGCCAAAAAAAAGAAGAAAAAAAAAGAAAAAGCAATGCCATGCCCTCCTCCACTCTATCGTGGTACAAATGGGAAGGCACGACAAAGAGGTACTCTTTTTCTCTCAGCAATTCTGCCAGTATGTCTTCCTTTTCCACAGCTCAGGCCTGAAATCAAACTTCTCACTATATAGCCTCATTGCTCAATCTCTCTCTCTCTCTCTCTGTAGCATCATGCACTCTGCTAAAATTCAGTTTTTATAGCAGTATTGCAGAATCTATGCACAAAAACACATAAAATCAAGTATTTATTACGACCAGTGTTCATCATATGTTTATATTTGAAGCCATAAATCTGTCAATCGGTCAATCAGCCAGTTGTTCTGAAGTGAATCAGGAATAAAATGACCTTAAACACATTTTTTCCCAATTACTGCCGCTCATGTATATAGACATTTACATAGAACTGCATAGATGGTGAGTCCAGGAGTGAATAACTGAAAGATGTCAGACACATTTCCTCCTTTGTGTTGACAAGAGTTGTAGAACAGTCTGACCTTCAGACTGCTCTGACTGACGGACTGATCACCTTACAACTCAAGCAAATCTCTCAACGAGAACGGCTGGAATTTAAAATGCAATAACCGTAATATTAGTAAGGTATTATCTGACACCTGATGATGTATCGGGGTTTTTTTTTTTTTTAAGATAAACGATGCAGCAATTAGAGCCCTGCAGCCCTGCAAGCAGCAGGCTGTAGCTAGATCCTGTTTGAGCTGGAGGTTAGAAGAGTGTCTGTGTCCCTGTCAATCAAACAGCATTGTAAAGAGCAGAGACAGATGGCCAAGCTGACCCATACTCTGTCTTTCCGAGTGTCAGTCCACCCTTCACAGACCCTCCACCACCACTACTACAACTACTACGACTCAAAGCCCTGGAAAGACAACTGGTTTTTTATAGCCACTTTAAAAAGACCTGAGGAAGAGCCAGCAGCAAATGTGACACTTTTAAGTCCACAAACCTAAATCCTGCTTTCCATTATGCTGCGGAACAGGAAAAAAGAAACACAAAACACAAGGGGAAAAAAAAGACAAATACTGACTTCAAACAAAATAATAAAGACAAATACTCGTACATGTCAAATGATGTGAGCAGCTGTTGCATTTAGGGGTTTGCATAGAGGATTTATAATCCTAATCTGTCAGTGATAATCAAATTTTATGATCCTGGAAAGTCTTCACCATCAAAACAAGAAGAGAAAAGAAAGAAAGTCACAATGGACCATTAGATCAGCACGCAGAAGCTTGCCAAGTGAGAAGGTTAAGAATTCAAATCTTGATTTCAGTTTGACTGTCAAGCGAAACAGGAAGGAACTCTTTCAGCTACTGTATTTCTCAATACCAAGAAAAGATTCCTAGAAGTAGCAGTCCCCTAATTGTTTACAGATATCCACCAGACAGCTGAGTGGTCTAACATTAAGGTACAAGCAGTCTGACCTGCTCAAGGCGGGGCGGGGGTGCGTGGGAGTTGGTAATGCGGCATGATCCATATTAATGTATTCTCTCGCAGTAAATGACTGTAACACACAGCCAGCCTTGTGAACTGGCCTTACTTTCCTCCCACCCACTGGAATAAAGAGTTGGTTTGTGCCACACAGAAGGTTATTGTGGACAACGGGCATGAATGAAGGGTAAAGGCCAGATGATGATAACACAATGGAGTTTCCTCTCAATCTGCTCGGCCACACAGATACAGTTAATCAGCGGGCAGGCACGCAGCAGCCCGGTGTGTTTAAGAGTCTGAATATGTGTTGTTCTCTACCTCACACTAGCTTTAGAGCGTCCAGCAAAATACGCTATCATCCCTTCAAACACCCCTCCGCCTGCTGGCCCTTTCACTATGAGCAACGACCCTCCACCGCCATGACCCCTTTTAAACCTCCACCATTCACTTTGTTTGCCGTTGACATGAGAATGAATTTCAGAGGGCCCTAGAAGGGAAGGGGAGCTGAGGAGGGTACTGGAGTGGGGTGTAGAGGTCAAAGGTGAGAGGTCAGACAGCTGGTAAATATCTTTAAATCCTAACACCACACATTCCTTCACAGCAGGGCACTGCTAGCTAGCTAGCATGATTTAACACCGTGCAGGTGTTGTGTTTTGGTACCTTATAAATGTATGAGCTGGATATATTTCATGGTAATAATACACAATTTTTGTAATGATTTTTTATTCAGGGATTGTGCCAAACACAAAAACATATTTATTTTTCTACTACTGATGACAGCATCACCTTAGTTGTAACGGGGTGGGTGTCGACTACTGGGATTGTTTTTCTGCCTGCAGTACCCACGCTGATTTTAAGTGGTGGTGGACTATGTGTGTGTGTTGGAGGGGGGGTGCTTTTAAGTCCTGCAACTAATGCATAAACAAGACCCCTTCCTCTGTATCTCTTTTGTATCCTCTGGGTGTTTGTCATTTAACCACTTGGCACACTGTGTGGTGTGCTGCATGTCACTCTGCGTGGAGGGAGAGATCTCTCTGATCTCCTGCTGCACTGTAACTTTTTTTTTTGGATTCAGTTGTATTTATGTAGCGCCCTATCATAACAGGGCATTCTTCCACACTGAGTGGTTCTTAGCCTGTACTCTTATATTATTTACACAGACCCAAGATTCCCCCATGAGCAAGGACTTGGCGACAAGTAAAACTCCCATTTAGCAGCAAGTTTGAAGGAACTTAAAAGGAATCTGACATGCTAACCCAGCCAGGGAGACCTACACATGCACATCAGGGAGAGAGGCTCCTTACAAGATGATCACGCACACACCAAGCGAAACCGCATACAGAGGAGCAGATGATCGACCGATGAGTCTGACAGGCTGCTGAAGAGACCATGGGAGGGCTGTGGTGGAGCCTGCAATGGGGGTCATGGACTTATTAGAGACAGATGACAGATGTATAATATCGGCCAAGAAAAAGGCTGCGGAGCCACAAAAACAATGTATAGTCAAGGAGAGAGAGGGCAAGCCTGTGAGAGAGAAAAACCAGAGGAGGGTTTAGACTGCAGAGTAAGGGCTTCCTGCAACAAGCACTTCGCTCAAGAGCACTTTGGCAGTGAGGTTGGGAACTATAATTCCAGCAGCCCATGAATCAGCAGTTCAGAAATACACCATCTTGTCTCGGGATTAGACCAGAAACCTTTCACTTTCACTGATTTACACTACAGAATCTTGGCCCATGAGTCTTCTTTGGACGGAGGAAGCCCTTGAAGATACACAAGAGGTGTCTCTTTTTCCCCTCTATTGTAATCCAGTTACGCATTCCACTGATTTTACAATGTAATCCTGTCTAAAGTCATGTCTCAAAACAGTTTCCCCATTGTTTTCCATTGGTCTGATAGAGTTTGGACAAATGCTTTGTCTCTTGGTTTATAGTCCCTGATCTGGCCCGTTTAGGTTCTGGTCCAGATGTAATCAGCCTACATTACCACAGTGTTTCTTCCCTTTGAAGAACTATGAGAAGGTAAACACACAGTCAGCTCCTCAGAAAAGACATAACCTCCATTAGCTTGTTGAATAAGAATAGCCAGTTGTTATTTTTCCATGTTTATCTTTGCTAGGGAACCGTTGTGCTGCCAGAGTCGTCTCTGTGAGGTTATGCAGAAGGTGCGGAAGGCTTTTGCTACTCTGAATGATTGTCATTTACAAATACTACATTCTCAGATAGTTCCAGTGTTCTATTCTTCATGTTTAACATTACTGGTGTTTTGTTATGAGAGTCAGCATAAAAAAGGATGGACATCACAAACACAAAAGCTGCCATCAAATGCAACCTATTACAAATACGAATGCACCGACATCATATACTTTCACATGAGTTTCTGCAATGTCCAGGTCCACCTTAGAGCAAGTAGACTCAGCTGTATTTGAAGGAAGCTCAAACATTTGTTTGCAACTGGAGATAAATCACCAAAAACATAAATTTGCAATATGCCATCCGGTTAATAAATGATCACCTGTCATTTTATGAATTGGCTCAAAATAAATTGTACCAGCAAATCTCCACGGATAGTAAAATACCAAAGAGGAAGAGAGCTTGTGAATGTCTGTCAGCTTTTGTCCTGCTATCATTATCCTTTTCACTGCTGCGAGCATCATTTCTTCTGTGATTAATTGATAAGTTAAGACCCAGAGAGTTAATTTTTCCTTTATTAGAGCTTTTGAAAGGTGTGATGGAATGCTATGTGGATAAATGAGCTTGAAGTTGTTCAGTGCACTCGCTGCTCCTTCAATCAGGATCAGGAACAAAGGGAAACTGTGCAAGAAGTGAAATGAATACAAGTTGCACTGCTCTGAAAAGAGGAGACAAGAGCGGGTGCTCCAAAAGCACCTTCCTTGTGCAACAACAACAAAAAATAACTATGAATCATACCAATTGGTAATATCCTTGTGTTTTAAATATGAAATGCAAAAAACCCACAGGAGGGGGATATTTGCAGCAGATGTTCAGCCAATTGCTGATTTTCAAATATGCAAATTGTACGAAATAAACTTTAGCCAGTGGTCTAAAATCGAGTGTAACAAACCTTTGATGCAAGTAGTGGCAGAAGAAGTTCCTCAATTGTTGCTCAAGCTACAATACCTCAATAAGAACAGAGAGTCTTCACACTTAAGGTGGAGCAGTGAGTTTGCTTAGAAGCCTTTATTTCACAGGCATTTGAGTTCATGTTGTTAATGACTGTCTAACATGAATTGATATAAACAAAGTAACAGCTTTGAGGCAAACCCTGGGCGTCAAGACTGTCTAGGTTTCCCTTCGATGCTTCTCCACAACAACCTTATTTTTCCCTCCATCTTGGCTCCCTCTCAAAAATCAAATATTTTCTTTCCTTTTTTTTGTTGTTGTTGTTGGAATTCAATTGAATTGACCAGTGCGGGTGACAGAAATGATTTCATGATGTGTTTGTCAAGATGTTCTTTCCTTCTTTTATTTTGTGTCAGCTGGCGCTGAAGTAAATGATGGAAGCTTTGCAACAGTGACAAATTGCTTCTACGGCTTATCAATGTCAGGGAATCATGGTGGCAGATGACACCAGAGCAATTGATAGAAGGGAAATAGTGACAGAGTGAAAAGGAATTGAGAAGGTGCATAAAAGGATGACATCCAAAACCAGGATGCAGCTCCACCAGACAGCTCATTTTCTTGGCACCAGCCACAGAGCTGGCTTTCATTCAACCAGGAGGCCCATTTGTTTCTTTGCTTTTTATTTTTTGTTTCTTTCCTTTTAGGTTATTCAACATAAGAGTGGTGTACAACTCGTTCGCTTCGCACATTTTGGATCAACCTCACTTGCATTCCTTTATTAGATTGAAAGAGACGCCTGCTTTTTTTTTTTGGTTTTGTTTTGTTTTTCCCTCTTGAAGCCTTCGGGCCTTGAAATGCATGTAGGCTTGAATCCAAAGGCCCTAATCACAGTTAAGGGAATAGGCTGACTGGAGAGTCACGATTTGAAGCAGGAGAGGAATGGAGGGATAGCAGGTGAAAATTAAGAGAAGAAGAATGAGAGAGGAAAGGTTAGGAAGACAGCTAGCCAATACTAGAGCTTTTGATTATGTGTGAGTGAAGAGCTTCTCTGAGGGAAGGTGCTCTGGATGTTCTTCAATGTTTGTCTTTATAGATGCTGCATGACATGATTAACAATAGAAAAAAAAACCAGAACGAGGCAAGAAGGAAGACAGCAAAACAAAAAAAAAGAGGTTAAATATGTCTAGATTGTCTTCTTACAGAATGCTTATGTTTGGGAGTATAAGTGCAAAACAATGCTAACAAAGCTATAAAACTCTCTGGCTGAGCCCCTGAGACAGGGGATGTATATGGGATGGGTCAGGGCCTATATGTGTGTATGTGGGATAAGGGGGGGCTAATGTGTCAGTGTAATATATACATATATATTGAATAAGTCAGTACAATATGTGATTGTGTGTGTGTGTGTGTGTGTGTGTGTGTGTTTGTGGCCTGCCACTCCGGTACACCTCAAGCTGTTCAGCTGTCATCAAGCTCGCTCAGCAAGAAGCAGGCCGCTCCATCTGGTCGACCCACTCCTCCTCTGTTTCCTCTAGAGACTCTGTGTATAGGAATGTGTGTTTGTTTTCTTGTGTGTGTTTGTGTGAGTTAATTGTGCATGCTTGCACAATACCCATATATGTACAAATATTTATATCTGCTCTGACATTGGAGTGCGTACATTTCAAGAACGCCTCAGTGAGAAACTGAATTGATACAAAATGTGACGACTGCGTCAACAACTTGTATCTGCAGACCTAGGCTCATCCTCCAAACACAGGACTGCAGCAAAAGGTAGCGCTAACTTCTCAATTGTTAACATAGGATCTATCTGGAGATGTGTGCACTTTACAAAGTCTAATCAGAAAATCAATCCAGACAAACAACCCTTTAATAAACGCTATTTGATTGGTGCAAACCACTTACTCAATGAACTGAGCAAAAACCTGCATTGACTGGCAAGAGCTCTTTTGTTCCCTAAAAGAAAAATGGCACACTCACAAAGGCAGAAAGAATGACAAAGAGAGAGAGAGAGAGAGAGAGAGAGAGAGAAGGATAAGGAAAAGATAATAAGAGAGAAGGGAGAGGGAAAACAAGGGACACAGACATAAAACAGAGAAAACTGAGTGGATCATGCCTCCCCCCACGATTATGATGATTATGATAGTTTGTCATTTTTATGACAATATTACCTCATTCAGTGGAGAGTTCTAAAATGCAAAATATCTAAAAGGGGGTGTGTCTGATGTTCGTTTCATCTATTTAAAGCCAATTAAGACTAAGCATTGCTTAGAACGTCAGTGAAATGAAACCTGATCTTCCAGATTTCATTCAGTCAGAAGAACTGTGCGGAGTTCTGCATTAAAATGCTTCATTCGTTTAATGGTTCATGCCCTAGATATGAAATGTGGGAATGAATTAAATGTATAGCGCATGTGTGTTTACCACTAACAAGGTCCCGTGAGGCTGCCTGAGTCACCTGGGCATTGCAGAGCAGCTCGTAGCCAGTTTGACTCACGAATGAACTCGGAGCAACAACAGTAATATCCCGCATTTTCCACCAAAGTGACTGCGAGTGTGTGTGAATGGCAGGAAGCGTCAGAGCTCCATATGCAGCTGGCTGCCATCTCCCTGCAACCTTGGAAATGTGAACCAGCTGCCCCATCATCATCCTCAACTGATAACACAGGGGCTTTTGTCCCCCCCCCCCCCCCCCATCACACACACCAGAACTTTCTCTCTGCTCACTTTCATTACCTTATCACCTTTTTCTATCACTTAGTGACATTTGTTTTCAACCCTGTCTCTTTCTCTCCACCGCCACTCTCATTCTTCGACCCCACTTTTGGAGAAGTCTGCACTGCTGCAAGTTTTATACGTCTTCTTTCCCACTGCACATACAGTATCCATGTTGATGCAGAGATTTTTTTTTTTTGAAACCTCCGCAAACACACATCATTTCTAAAATAATCATGAAAGCAGGAAACACACTGAAAACAAGGATAACCAACAGCAAGCAGGCTGGAGGTCAGTGACCCCGTTTCTGTTCTTAGTACTTTATATCATTGCTCCAGTTTGTTTCATCAACTTCAATGTACATAAGAGCTCAACTTCAACACTGATGATTTAAATTTGAGGCAAAGATGACAAAAACAGTCCCACTCAGTTATCTGGTGGTGGACCCTTGCCTCTCGCCTCATGTCATCACAAGCGCTAGATTATTGCCAGAGTTTTGGGTCGAGAACCACGTCAACCCAAACTAGAGCCGATAAATTGCCGCGCCTACTGAGGAGTCAATCTACCTGAGAATGAATGCAGGTTAAACTCTTTCCTATAGCAGGCGAAAGCCAAATGTAGATTGGTTTACTCTTTTTTTTTTTTTTGGAGGTGGGGCTTCAGTCTAGAACCTAGAAACCAATAATTGTTTTTTTTTTAGGATAAAACAATCAATCTCTAACAACTCGTGCAAACTGCCTGATTCAGAATAATCAAGAAGAACTCTCCAGGAGACACAAAAACATTGGGAGGAAGTTTCTTGAAAATCGGATTAAAAGTCAACACAGTGGAAACTTTGAACTTGCACGCACACACACACACACACACACACACACACACACACACACACACACACACACACAAAAACACAAGAGTAGGAACAATCTAGCTAAACATTTGTATGCTCTGATGGGACTTAAGTGTATTATTGCAATGAACAGAGGTAAAGGGACAGAAAAAAACGAAACACCCCCAAAACAAACAGGAAGTAACTGATAACTACTTTCAGCAGCATAGAGCAGAAAAAAAGCCGAGCAACACTAATGCAGATGGATGAGTAGTCGAGCCTCGGTGTCTGTTGCAGTCATTCTCCTGTCTCTTCACTCAGGCCTCAACAAACTGATTAGTGCTTGAAAGCTCTGCAGCTTTGAACGTCAGCAGCAGAAACCATTAAAGCAGTTATGTGGTATTTTTAAATGACTTATATTTTATTTATGGTTTAATCAAGCACCGGCTGTAAATGTGCTTGATTTCTCTCCATAAACATGTTGTTTTGTTTGATCCAGAAATGAAACGGCTACACCTCAGGCTTTTTCATTTCATCTTTACTCTCATTTGTTTTGTTTTGTTTTTTCCTTATGTTTCTGTGAATGTTGTCATTCAATCCCCTCCTACTCTGCATGCCCTCACTTAATTCCTCTGATGATCGCTTGTTTTCTTTCGTTTTTTCCCCCGAACTTCGCCTGCTGTTTTCTCCATCCTCATTCCTCCCTCCCTCATCACTCATCTGCCTCCCTTTTTAGTGAGTGAGTGAGTGAGTGAGTGAGTGAGTGAGTGAGTGTGTTTGTCCCCCAGTTGGTCAGGCTCTCGCTCCTCTGCGAGTAGAGGAAGAAAAGAAATAACATAGCAACTAATGCTAACAGCGTAGGGGTCAGAACAGAGACGGGACACGCAGGTGAATCTTTAGGGGAGGGGGCAAATGACACCCATGAAAAAGAGAAAAAAAAATCAGGAGCAGAGAGCAGAACGAAAAAAATAAAACAACAGAGAAACAGATTAGCGCTCAAACCAAACAGTGGTCCCTTCAGGAAACGAGCTTCATTGATGGCGAGGCATCCTCCTCCTCCTCCTCCTCCTCATCATCATTAAAGCCTGTTGTTTAGCCCCTCAGAGTAATGAGGAGGAGGGAAGGTGGGGGTTGGACTAGAAAGCGATCAAATGACAACCTGACATTTGAGCCTGAAACAAAGAAATCGATCATGATTAAATTATTATTCTGTCTGTTTACCATGGTAATGGAGGGGTTGGGGTTATTTAGGAGGGCGAGGGACATCAAGAAACTCTCAGGAAAGGAAGCTGCTACCCTGCTGTATTGGTTTGTCTCCAGTTTCACAATAGTTTTCCTAGAAAATTTCATCGGGAGTCTTTAAGTGGTGTTCAATAATGGATTTGTAGCAACCTTCTACTAGCTTGCCATTTTGATTTCCTCAGGTATATACACTATAATTCTCATTTACCGAATTCAAATCAAATAAAAAAAAAACATGTAAAACATTACGTGTTTATGAGAAACATAAGCAAGGATTTTTCATCCCATTAAATATTCGTGCAGATTCTTTGCCATCCATGAATTTTTAAACTGTAGGAGAGTCAATGAGCTTGACCACATACGTCCAAGTGGACATTTAGTGTGTGATGCAGTTTGTGGGGCCCTTTAGAACACACAGATTGACAAAAATGACCTTTATTCCTTGCCTGCATTTGTTTAGAAATGCAATATGGCTGCTGCCTCACCACCGCCCATTCCCTGCATTCCACAGGTAGAATAGATGGCCCAGCTTAGGATGACATTTTAATGAGTGTGTGTGAGAGAGGGTCTAAGAGAGTGATGACTGAGGGACACACACACACACGCACACACACACTGATACAAAGAGCTACTGTGTTCCACACACCCACACACAATACTGATGCACACACAGAAACATAAATAGAAAGCCTCCAATCCCATGCAGCCAAAGGTCTCTGCCACCTACCACTCATTCATTCATTATCTACACTACTTATGCTGTGATGGGTTGCTGGGAGCTGGAGCCAATCACAGTGGACATGGGTCAAGAGGTGGATACACCCTTAAAGGTCGATCACAGACCTGACATACAGAGACGTACACACTCACGTTAACACCTACGGCCAATTTAGAGTCTCCAATTAACCTCCCTTGCATGTTTTTGGTCTGTGGGAGGAAGTAAACACGCAGAAAGGCTCCAGCCAGCCAGCCAGCCAGCAGCTATCCAGTCTCTTTATACATGCCAACAGTTTACTCCCCGCAAGAACTGCCATGTTTTGACATCTGTCATGAATTCCAGTGCCTCCCAGGGAAGACTTCCTCTACTCCCAGTAGGAAATACTGTAGTAGATGTGTGCAGAAGACTTTGCTTTCAGAAAAATATCTTTTTTTCCCCTTCTTTTTTCTCCACGGTGTGGTCAAATATCTTTTGGAAATGACTGTCAGTATATTTTGAACTTCTTGACAATTTCAGAGTTTATCTGCCAGAGTGTGAAAATAGATTATGTTTTATTCAATTTAATCCATCCAGTTTACCACATAAATAATAAGAGGTTCTCTTTTCAGTCAGAATCATTAACATTGGTAATATATTCTACAACCAAACACATTCGATTTTTTTATTCCACAACCAAAAGGTGCTGTTTTTTCGGATTGCACAAAAACTAGGAAGCTGATGTTCACCAAACTCTGTGCACGGGTGTTGCATGAGTGAATGAACCACTCAGTTTTTCGGCACACTCGTTAAACTTTGATAGATTTACATTTTTTACTGTAGTTTTGGTTTAAGATTGCTTTGGTGGAGGTATTTGCTGTCTGAGTGCCCCCTGGTTCTATTGCAGCAATAAATCAAATTTTAAAGCTCTTATTCTACCGGTTGTGTTCCTTGGAGCCTTTTATTAGCGACAATACAACAGTTCAGTTTAAAATCCACGTTTTAAATACAGAGCAAGAACATTACATGGAATACTTGTACAAAGATAAATAGATTCACGGACAGATAGAAAATACAGAGCAAGGAGATGTGTCGACAGATTCACAGAGTTAACCTCAGCAGCGGCAGATTATATTAACCTTTTAGAGCGTTTGCATATGGAGGAAAGGGGGGGGGGGGGCAAGAGCTAGCACTGCAGTATAGCCGATGGGTTGAATTAATGAGATTGTAGGTATCTGCATGGCTGCACATTTTGACTGGGCTTTGGATGAGGACAGAGAGAGAATGAAAGACGAAATGGGGAGTGGGGAGGTCAGGGCAAGCGATGGAGTTCAAACACGCACACACACACACACACACACACACACACACACACACACACACACACACACACACACACACACACACACACACACACAGAAAGCCGCCCATCTTCAGCTACCAAGTTATAACCTTCAATTAACCTTCCTCCTGAGCACAGGAGAGTGTTTGAGTAGTCTAGGTGAGTGAGAGTGTGTGTGTGACTGCACACATGCTAGCATGACCTTGCTGATGCTGTGTGTGTGTGTGTGTGTGTGTGTGTGTGTGTGTGTGTGTGTGTGTGTGTGTGTCATATATTCCTCAAATTGTGGGGACTCTGGGACTCTTTGGGGACAAAGTAAGCCCTTATGATGTAAATAATTCAATTGCAGGGGGAAGACTTGTTTTGAGGTGAGGGTAAAGGTAGGTTAATGTAAATTTAATATTGGGCAGTTAGTGGCTGTTGTAATCGTTAGGTAGGTTTCCAGGAAATAAATGGAAGTCAATGCAATGTCTCTGAGGCAATGAAAACAGGACTGTGTGTATGAGTGTTTGTGTGTCTTTGTGCGTAGCCCCTCATTTCCCCTCATGCATCTGCTGAAAATCAATTTTTTACCAAGCAACTCCCCTATTTTAGTCTGCACGTGAGCCTCATTGAAATTCAAAACCCTGAAAATACACATTTATTTCTTAGTTAAGGTGTTGCAGGGCTCTGGGCATGCAGCTAAATAAGTAGACACATGTAAATAACTTGACACCTGGGCAGCATGAGCAGCATTCCAATTCAAAAGCATTTAATATGTAAAAATTCCAGCTTATAGCTCTAGACAGCGTTCATGTCGAAGTCACTATGTGCTGTTGGATTCTGCTCTGTTTATTTAACTGTATGTTAAACTTTTCTTAAACTACACCATCCAATGAACATGGCCAAGAACTCTTCTCTCACGTGAATGCGTTAATGTATTCCCTCGACTATTCGACGTATCCTCAAAAATATTATTTCAATATAAAGTTGTTATAGTCATTGCATTCACATCACCCTCTTCATGAACATGTATTCTGTTACAATGGATCCAAACGTCAGTCAGAATATGCACTAAATACAACCAATCACAGCCGCTCATGATGTCACAGCGTATGCATAACTGCTCTTAACAGTTCCCTTAACTTTGCAAATCTATAATATTATTGTTTTTATCAATACATCCTCTTATTCACAGTCTATTAGGATCACATGGTCTTTGCCATGATATGCATCAACCCATTTATAAAGGATGTAAATCTATGTTGATATAAAGTTCCATTCCAAAGCACTCATCTTAGTTATTGGCCTCGAAAAATAAATAGAAATGGAATTTTGTGCTTTCACTGTCACTGCCAAATGGATTTAACTTAAAATAAAACCATTAAGACAATGGTGGTGGGAGAAAAAAAAAGTCCATGTCTGGCCTCTTTTTGCTTTAAAAGAATGCTGATGTGATTTTTTTTCTCCCTCCTATTCTTTTGGCAGTTTCGCACAAAGCAGGTGAGGACGGGATCAGGCTTCATTTTGAAACCCCTTCTCCTTTCAGCTTATGAGATGAATATTACATCCAGTCAGGCAGGATGAGGGAAAGATGGGAGGGTGTCAGATGAAAAGAAAATGAAAATAAAATTGAAAATACTTTTATATTTATTTCTTTAAGAACAGACGATATTTTTCCTGTTTCTGCACTTTTTTGCTTCCTCGTTAAAATGGCAAGTAAGTTTGTGTGTGTGTGTGGCTACAGCCGCTCAGATGGAGGTCTGAATTGGAGCTGATGCGAGCCTTAAACAAAGCGGACATCTGTGAGAGTGAATTCATACTGTAAAAATATGGCAAGCTAATTTTGAGACACCCCCCCCTTCCCCCGTCAAAAAGCCCCTTTCAGACATGAACAGCAAACCCGAAGGTATTGAGACATACATAACCAGGAGAGTATGAGGAAACGCAAATATATTTCTGAATCGTTCAGACGGAACATTAAACAGAGTTCCCTGCCAGCTCCCTGGTACCACGTCTGTGTAATGTCCGATTGTGCGGAGGCTCCCTGGGGTCAACTGTGGAAAAAACAGAGGAGCTTGGCTTGGATTTCACCAAAGTCAATGGAAAAAAAAATAGCACTGTGAAGTGTTTAGCTCATCTTTATTAGAATTATAGTACTATAATCAACGGACACTGTTTTATTCTTCTGTTGAACGTTGTGTTATTCATCGAGCTGGAATAAAAATGTACACAGGAAGCCATGGCATGTGTATTGTTTTCCCATTACTTTGTTATTCCTCCCTTCTTACACACCCTCACTTGCATCTAAAGGAGTAATTCCAGAAGGTCAGGATGCATGTGTTCTCTCCTGCTGTGTTCTACATATGTAAAGAACAACTCCAAACAATAGTTTTTGGTCATTATATGGAGATTATAGTGAAGAATGCTACAACATGCCATTATCACTCCGGTTTACAGCCCCCCCCCCCCCCCCCCCCATTTACGTTACAGACTTGAGAGGCCTTCACTGACTTCCTGGCACTGCCTCTCTTACTCTCTCAACCACCACACATGTGCAATAATATCACACACACGCACACACATACTAGTGTATTCATAGAAAGGTACAGTGAGCGATAGTTACAGTACAGTGCATGTTGTCATTAGACCGTGTAGAAACGACGTGTATCTATGTGGGTTTCTTGTATAAAACGTGTAATCTATATGAGAAATACATGAAATTACACGTGCGCTGACATTCAGAGGTTTAAGAGTGGATCTACGTCCCAAATGGGAGGGGGAATAATTGGTGGTTCGTACACTTTGTTCAAGTGCAATGGACCGACTGGGAGTTAACTAGAGGCTCTTTACTTGAAAACAACAATTTACACAAGTACGCACCATGTGCAACAGTGCGCAGCACATGTTCTTCGAAAATGACCAAAAGTGAGGGGCCGTGCACATTTAGCATGGATTCATATGAAGTATAAGCTCCTAGCAGTGTTTAGTATGACAGTCACAAAGGGTGTTTTTTTGGTCCGGGATATCTCTTGTCAGTCCACGGAAAAAGCAGGCCAACGTGTGTCACCTGCAACCACCAAAACTGTGGCCTGCAACCCGTAACCTGTGACAGCACTCTGATAAGAGTGAGTCAAATGTGGGGTGAGCACATCTGAACCCCAACACATGTGAAAGAGGTTTAAGACCTGGACCAGAGGGATATAATTTACTGTAACAGGCTGGGGATAATTAGCTTTGTGTGTGTGTGTGTGTGTGTGTGTGTGCCCAGAGGGAGGGGACAGCCAAACTCTATTACATTGTTTGGAGGTCAATCTCAGCAGGGGGTCTAGTATAGAAGCCAGATCAGGAGACAGATCAGCAGATCTAAACACATAAATACATGAACGCAGTGTAATGAATGTATTTTGTCTCCAGAATTTAGTCTTTGAAAGCAGCTGCCTTGGGAAAAGACCGACTCCAAGATTTGGAGTAGAACAGGCTATTATTACATGCCTTTCGACATCTCTGGACACTTTTTTGGCACATTTGCAATGTCTGACTGATTTCCACATAAATCTACAATGGAAAAGAGACACAACTACAATAATGATCTCATAGTTGTGTGCCTCTGCAGACAAGTTGTAGTTCATATCCACGTCCAAGTGCAGAAAGCAAGCAGAGACGACTCTGAACTAAGGTAATAAAGCTCTTTAGGTGTCATAGTGACCTGAAATCCAAACAGTTCAACTTTGAGCCCACAAGACTATATGACTATAATAAATCTTCAATCTCCATTGTTCCTACTTTGCAACCAAGAGATTGTGTGTGTGTGTGTGTGTGTGTGTGTGTGGGGGGGGGGGGCTGTTGTGATAGGTGCACTATGGAAATCAGAACAGACCTATACAAAGCAACACTTTGCTACAGCCTTGAAAAGAGATTTGCTTTCTCCAAAACCTCGAAAGCCTAAAGAAAAGAGCAAAAACGGTGGCCGTCAGCCAAAAAGAGGCTACGTGTGAAAAAAAAAACTAACTTCTCCAAATGTGATGAATTATCTATTTGGCGAAATGTACTAACGCAACTTACGTTTCTGCTGTGGTGCAGAAGATGACTCAGATCTGCAATAACTTCCACATGAAGAGCGTCACCTGACTCCTGTCTGAGTCTTTGACATACTGGTGAAAGGAGAGGACAAATGTCAAGGCAACTTTAAAAGATGTGATTTGCATAAAATTGGTACTGTATGTCAATGAATCCATCCTGAATTTCTTATGCGGTCTAAAAATAATCCAAAAACAAACAATGCAAACAAAGTACAGAGCATGTGCATCCGCAAGTGCGTTCTACTGGTCTACAATTTCAGAGAGGAAGCCATCTGCAGGATTCCTCCCACATGCTGCTGTCGCGCCCTTGCACAATTCAAAATGGAAAATAACATTAAAACCTGATTTTTATTTGTTTGTTTTCCAACACACTGTTCTGTTTGCTCCCTGAACGTAGATTCAACAGCTGAAACTTCAACGTGGAACCAAGAGACAGGCTTCTAGTGTCATTAAGGTGAGCATTATTTTGGCTACTGTAATCGAATTGCATTCGTGTTGCTATTTTTCCACTTGAGTGCCATCCATGAAAGAGAGAGCGGGTGATGGGGGACGGCAGGGGAGATGCAGAGAGCGAGCAAGAGAGTACTCTGGTTGAGGAATGCAAAAGAAAAAATAAGCTGTGGAGAAGAAAAACAAAGAGCAGATTGGGAGCGAGCGAGAGCGAAAATCAATACCTTGCCTTGAAGAGAGGCCTACACCAAAGATGCAATTATGCTAAATATGTTTTGTTTATGCTGTAGCAGGCCATGGAAATTTCACAACTGGGGGGGGCCTGAGCCAAATTAAAACATTTTGACTCGAGGGTATAAAAACTCCAAACAAAGTTATCCAGCGCTCCCTATCCTGTCTCACTTTTTTTTCTCTTTTTTTTGGTATTTTTATGGGAACACGAGATGACATTAAGGGCAACAAAGGCCTCTACATTAAAGTTGTTTTCCTCTCTCTAACCCTTTAAGCTGTTATTGGTCCAAAAAAAGTAATGTTATTTCTCCCTGGCAGCGCCTGCCTTGATTCACAGGGCTTTTTATCTGCTCTTTCACCTACATGACACTTGCTCGTTCTGCACTGCTGCTGCATGAGCAACATTATTTACACTATTTATACCCATTTCATTAGGTAGGTGCACAATAAGTTGTTGCATTAGTGTACAAACTTGCATGCTAAATCAGACTTACAAACAGCTCCTGATTTATGTAATTTAAATGCATCTCAGTGTCAAAAAACAGCTCCCAGGAGGCAACATGTGCAGCTGTAGGAACTTTGGTAATATCTGCAGTTTGGAAATATTGCAGTTTCTCCGTTAACAAAGACAGGTGGATTGGATGAAAGTTAATAAATGCCAGCATTGCTCAGCTGGAATCGGTGATGTAGCTGGCTGTACGTGGAACTTGCTCACTCTTTCGAGAACACTTCACCTGAATGTGAATATCACTAGTACAAGGTAAAAAACAAAACAAAACAAAACAAAAAAAAAAACAACAAAAAACTGGAGAGTAAATTCGGCTCCCGGTGGCATCGCTGACAATTCACAAAGCAATAACAAACGTCAGCCAGACTTTTATTTGGATTTACTTTAGTAAATTTACTTTTTAGTTGGTTAAAACAATATTGACTTTCTAAAATTCAAGACAGAGCCACAGTTTGTTCAGTAAAGCGCTGTTTAATGAAAAAAAAAAGGAGCAGGAAAGAAGGAATTAAAGATGTGTTTCTTTTCCCACAACCACGACTTCAAAACCAAAGTAAGGACCCAAATGTGATTTTGGTTTACTGTTACACCCCACAGACAATGTGTTGGCCATGTTCCCCTCATTTTCATCTTTAACTTTTTCACAACTTCTGAAATTCTCCAAGAACTGTAGAGCTGTGTGCAACGCTTTGATTTTCTCAGCCCTTCCTCACCCTGCTTTCACTCTCACTCTCACAAACACAGATTGACAACAGACCTGTCTGAGCAGTGGGGCGTTTATTCAGTCCCAAAACCCGAGCACATAAAACCAAGCTTGTGCACTTGATACAAGCACACACAGACGTGTATTCTCAAGCTCCGAAACCATCCTCGGGGAGCATTCCCTGTCTGCATGCACAAATGCGGTCCCACAAGTACGGAACTGTGGTGAGCGTGAAGACTCGCAACAGCCTAACACTCGCTTGCCCGTTAAGTTGACTTTTGTGACATTGGAGGTGGGGATGGAATAGACAGTGGCTGATGTCTCCGCTTCTTCGATTGCCCCACACACACACACACACACACACACACACATACAAACACACCCTCTTAGTTGCTGCCACAAATAGAATGTAGCTGTGGGAAACACTGCAAGTTTAGACACCCACAGCTCTGAATAGAACAAAACTTTCAACATCTCTCTTGAGTCTGGTCACTGCCATTATCCAGGCCTGAATCGCTAGTTTACTCCTCCCATCTCCTGTCCATCTGTAAACCATGTGAAAGTGGTTGAGGCAACAGAAAAACAAAATTCCTGTCTCAAGACAAACACAAATTGTCAGAAAGTGTACTGAACCTCTTCACAGGCGTGCCATGTTCTTCCCAAAGACATCAACAGCGATGTCACAATGCTAATCCAATCAATGGTGCTCTCTGAGGAACTGACTTGTTCGACAGTGTACAGTCTCTATTTGTCAAAACTGCAGCCTGCCGTGAAATCTGAGCTGACACATGAAGGCCGTCAAGGAGGAGATGACGGCATCAGGTGACAGTCAAAGCCAGTGTGCCATTATGGATCCTCAATGCCAGGATAGAAATGAGCACTTGAGGATCCACAAAACTATATCACCCATTGAGTATTACTTAACGGTATTTACCACAGGCCCAATTGTTAAAGGGGAAAGAGAGAGAGAGAGAGAGAGAGAGAGACGGAGAGGGAGCTCTGTGGTAGCACATCATGTCAAATGAAAGCCGGGCTGACATTTGCTGGCAGGAATGCAGAAAGCAAAGTTAACATCAAGAGGTGTCATATGAATTCTTGTGGAGTGCCAGGTGATGAGTCGGTTGCTGCTAAAAGATGAAAGCAGAGGAGAATATAATTCACCTGCTGTCAACAACACTACAACCTTGCATGACATCAACCCAGAAATGATAAAAAACATGTCCTGACAAGCCAAATGATACTGTTGCCATGTATACCTGAGAAAAAAAAGTTCAAAGAAATCAAACAGCCTAGTAGTATTTGGAAGGAACCTCTAAATAAGGTGAAAGCAGGAAGGAATCAAGTCTTTCCTCAATTGCCTCACATTCCCCATCACCTGTCGCCTTTCTCAGCTCAGGCTATTTCCATCTGTTGCCTCTAGCCCATTTCTACTCGCTACAGAGGTCATCCAAAGGCAGCGACTGCAATTGAGGCACTGTGGGCACCAAAGGGGGAGTGGGTGGGGGTGGGGGTTGGGTGCTGAGGTAAGGAGCAGTGGATGTAATACATTAGGCCGGAAATGATGAGGAAAGTCTTTGTCATTGAATAAGCCATAAAGGAAGATTACAGCTGTAGAGCTTTTCACTCTTATTGTTTCATCCGTCAATGGTGAGAGAGGAAATGAGACGGGATAACAAGGTGAAGGAAAGTGGAGTGTTGGGGGTTGGGAGGTTCTCTTGTGGGGTATAAGGCGATGTCTCTCCTATGCATTGGCTTCCTTCTGCTCATCTGAGAGTGGTACGTAATTTTCCACAAGGGGCATCATTCAAGTCAATAATTAGGTCAAAACATTAGCTCCCACAAATGAGCGGTGGATCTTTTCCTGCTCACTTCTGTTCAACTTTTCTCTTTCATACATTGTAATTTCCTTCTTTCTCCTTGCTCACATTCTTCTTCCCAACTGATTTCATGCACACTCTTCCTCCCTTCCCTAGCCGTCTCCTTGACATGGCTAGCAGCCTTGGTCTCAGCGGAATCTGTGTATCTACCCTCCCTCCATCCCCTCCTCCTGCTCCCTGCCTCTGTCTCTCTCTTTCTCTCTCCTTCATTCCTGGTAGAGAATGAGCCCGCTTGTGCAGCACACACATACACACACACACACATGCAAACACACTTCTCCCTTTATCCATCCCTCCTGTCTCAGTGCCCAGTGTTGTGTGCCCACGCCGCCCGCACCAACAGGTCAAGCGCATGCAATCGCCTCATCTAATGACTTACACCGACTCAGATCAAGCGAGATCATGGACTCGGAGTAAAAATATCTCACGCATTCAAAGCCAAAGTGCAAATTGGTTGCGTGAGGGTAGGTTACTTTGTAGTGAACCAGATGCTAGTGGGCAATGATTCGTACTCTTGAAAACATCTGAAGTGCATCAAATTCAATCTGTCGTGTCAAAAATGCCTAAAAGGGGATTTTAAATTGTGTCGTATAGGTTGTGCGATTGTCGAGGAGCAGGCTGTCCTGTTTGTTATTAGGAGAGTCAATTACAGTGTTGTTTGGCCAACAGATAAATTGAAGCTGAGAGATCTCTGGGACAATGTCACCTTCGGAATAAGACTTGTAGGAGGTTGTGCACCTGAGTGCGCCCAGTGTTAGTGGGGGAAAATGAGAGAATGTGATGGTCTGCGTGTCTGTTGGGGCAAGGGGGGGGGGGTCACATGCAAGACAACGCAATAAGCTGATAGATTGCTTTACCCACACAGGTTCTCCATTCTCTGACCCCCTACAGATGAATGGACCACAATTCTCCATTTTTCACCACTCATGTTTGGCAAGGGAAAGCGCCTAACTGCCCAGCTAAACACGCTCACTTGCAGCTGGGCATTGTACACACAATTGCACAATCACAGACAGTTGCTGTTGCAAATTATACGTGATGATCACAAACGAATACAGACACATGCACAGCACACACACAAGGCGCACGGCTACAGTTAGAGGACACACGCATCTGTTTACAAGCTTGTGTGCCAGTGCAGCCGTCAGCTATTTAAGTGGAAAGAATCAAGAGGAGGCTCCAATTACAATCATGGCAGAAAAAATTAAAGGTGCCTCAACAGGTTAATAACCACAAAACCCTCCTGTACAAACCCGACTGAACTCAGTGC
This sequence comes from Aulostomus chinensis, assembly GCF_037954235.1. Lineage (NCBI taxonomy): Eukaryota > Metazoa > Chordata > Actinopteri > Syngnathiformes > Aulostomidae > Aulostomus > Aulostomus chinensis. The sequence continues at coordinate 9,682,219 of NC_141333.1, read as the reverse complement.
ACACAAGCAAAAGCTCATTACCCACAGTGTGCCAGACAGTTTTCTCTGTGCATGCCTTTAATCTCATTGACATCAAAGTCAGAAGCGCTCGAGATGCTGCGTTGTAATTGCTACATATTTGGTTTACACAAACTTGTGGTGTGAATATAAAGCAGATTTGGTGGTCTTGCTTTTATTCCAGCAAAACCTACTCGAGTGACGAGGCTTTCTCATCAACCAAGCTCAATAGTCCATCATTAACCATAAACCACAGGGGTAAAAAAAACCAACCTATCTAACCATGACTGCATACGCTGCTAAAATTCTCTGGACTCCATCTCCTTAACTAAAGCAAAGTCTCGGTCCACCAGAGAGCATCAACTGCAGGCGTCTTGAAGTGAATATGCATAGCCATGTAGGTCCCACAAGCTGTTAGATTCTTAAAAACAAGACGAAGTCATCTTAGGTTACAGATACCTTCTGACAATGGCTCCCCAGACCCCGTTTTATGTGCTGTAAATTCAACACAAAAGGAGGGGGTGTAAGTGCATTTTGTGTGAAATTCCTGCTTTGATGTGAGTGACGCACTTGAAATAAAAAGAAAATAGCTGACTTGAAAGAATGGCCTCGCTTTCTCAACATTCCTCCTGGCTTCTTTACATACTATGTTTAACTCAGCTCTGCATGAAAGGCTTAAGGTTGACTGTCAGTGTGCGAGAGGCAATTTAGCACATGAAATTTCATCCGAATGGGTTAACGCTTACTGCATACTGAGTAAATCACCATCTTCCTCTCAACTCAGTGTCTATTTCCTGCCTTACTGCACTGCTGTTATACACCAAATAGATGTAGCTGTGATTTTCGCACCTCTTACTCCACGTTCACACTCTACTACATTCAAATTCGTCAGAGCCTTGTAGTCTTCACACGCCACAATTTTATGCTTTGAATCTGTGAGTCGTCATGGTTTACACAGTTGACATGCATTACAAAAAAATTGGAGTCAAATGTTGCAGCATCATTCACCAGTCTGGTCTATAAACAACATATTGTCACAAAATACACTTGATATGCAAAATAACTTCATACAATGCGATTCAGCTTGGTTCCTTAAAACATTTGCACAACTGCAGTTTTGCCTTATTTAGCACATTTCTGTATAAAGAATCATTGTTGAGAGGTAGAGCAAGGCTATAATTCTGTAATATGATCTGCATACCAGTCGGTGACACAGCAACTCGTGTTCTTTAAACCATCTCAATATACGCCTCTGTTTTAAGGACTGAACAATGTCTTTTCAACTTTCTTTAACAAAATCCCAGCTTGAATTGGCAACATTACCGAAAAAGGTTTTTCTCCACAACCCCACTGTTAAAGAGAATGCCCTAAAAATATAACAAAGAGTATAAAAATGTACAGCCCAGCTTATTCCATCAGTTCCCTTTCGGTATTCAAATTTCATATAATACGTAGAGTCATTGCCTCCCATCCATCATGTACTAGTCTGCCTTCTTTCCTTCTCCAAGCCTGAATTTCAGCCAGGCTGCCCTGTGTAACACATGCTTTTCCCATGCACTCCTCCCAAAGGCATCAGACAAAAAAAAGGCCCCTCTGTGATTTACAATAGAGGGGCCCACTTCATTATTAACTGGCTAGGCTCACAGCCTGGGGGCCAGACCATTACCTTCACATGGGGTAGTTGCTACAGGCAGCTGTTGGCCTCTCTGTGTGGTAAAACAACACATAGTAAAAGTGATAGATAAGGTATGTAGGTGCGGGCTTCAGGGCAAGCTTGGAATCTTGCATATTTCAAAAACACTGCTCCAGATAAACTAAATTAAACATGTCAGTGAGAGGACAGCTCACAAAAACATTTAAGATTAGCATGAGCAGAATGCAACCCGGGAATTCTACTGATCATGCAACAGAGGGAAGCAGGTTCTTCTTTATGTCACACTGTTACCATTTTTCACCACTGAGTCAAACCACACTTTACAACAATATCACTGCCACAGCGCAATCAACACATCGGCATGCCCAGTTGTGTGCTAACAAGGTAACTAAAGCTGACTGAGATGGGCAGATAATTGCTATTTTTGGATGGAGGGATAGTTGTAGCCTGGTCTGTGTAGCACATCTCTACTGGCATCAAGTCCCATGCTAGCCCTGGCACAGGCCTCACCAGTGGCAGTTGGCAAGCAGGGACCGTGGCCATCTTCGTGATTACAGAATTGGGAGCACCCCTGTGCATCTAAAAGACAGTTTGGCTGTAGTTTAAAAAGCAACTAAACCCCAATCTGCTCCTTCCTATTTTTGCCCTTGTGGGGCATCCCTGGAGGGCACGAGTTCAAAGTCATTAGTGCTCCTTTATCCCCATGAAAATGAGAGACCCTCTGCTCACATCTACCTCCTGTTTCTCAGCTGAAGACTCCGTTTCTCTACCGCTCTCTCGGCTTCCAACTACGCTTCTTAGGGTTCTGCCTCTCCCTGGCTCTCCACAACACTAATCCAAGGGTAAGTATCGTAGGGCGATGAATGGCCACCTCCATTTACATGCCAGACCTGCTTTTGTCTGCCCTTCTGTCTCAGTGTTTTTAGCTCTACGTCCCCCTGTTGAGACTACCGACTGGGGGCTTTAAAGATAATAAATGTCAATGGGGATGCCCTGAGGGATGGGTTTAGTTCCAAACAACCCCACCCTTCCCTCTGGATGTTTGATTGGCACACAAGAAGACAGGCAGCATAGTCTCTAACCTTAATTAAGTCTTTGGATTTGTGCTCGCATTTTAGCTTTGCACCTGACAACTTATTGAGAATAATTTATAATGAGCATGCAAATGGTGCAGATGGTGTTCATTTCTCAAGGACTCAGCTATCACTGGGATCAAACATCCAAACATGTTCAGGTGGGTTTTAACCACTTGGTATTCATGTTTTTCTTTCTGAAAAACTGAACTAAGAATCTTGTAATGCTATAATATTTCTGCTAACACTTTCAACACTGATATCTCCCCATCTTCAAAGCTTATCAATGGTCAATAGGTAGCATCTAATGACATCCTAGTTAACCCCCCCCCCCAAAAAAAAACCAAAGATAAAAAAAGTGTACTCCTGTACTGTTTTCCGAAATTCCTTCTTTCACCAGATCATCTAACAGTTGATTGCTTGTATTTTACACCAATTCAATACTGGAGGGATTTAAGTGACAAGTGAAATGAATATGCAGGACAGGTTTCATTATCCTGCAAGTCCCTGTTGATTGACAGAATTTGAAGCAGGTATTACTATGATGTTTACATGAGTCTCTCTCACAAAGGTGAGACTCCCACGATGGGTGCCCAGTCCAGAACGACAAATTAGCTTTTCACACTATTCCTGTCAGACAGCCATCCATCTGACATCCCAGAGAAGTTCAGGAGAATGGATGGAATGCTGATTTAACTGGGTTGTGGCGACCCTCTCACACAGGAGAGGGGGGTTGATGAGTATCCACAATAACCCCGTTGACATGCCGTTCCTGAAAGGTTGTCTGGGACACCTAACCAGCTGTCCCCATGTCTCGTGTCCACCTGGTCGAACATCTCTACAAACAAGTCCAATGACAGTTTTACAGTTCGTGATCAGCAACTCGTCTCTATGCTGTCAGGCACAGCTTCCGACTTAAAAATCAAAGATACTACATATTAAAATCAGTCCAGTATCAAAAAACTAAACTTTGTTCCTAGTGCAAAAACCAGGGGGGAAAAAAAAATCACAAAGGGTGACAGCAGCACTCCCCACTAATCCCCCTCACCCTCCCACTCCCCTTTCAACATGGCTGTTATCTCTGATTACAACATTGTCATTCTTCCTGAGCCTCCATCACTTTTTAATCAGCATTATCTTCTCTGACAGAGACTCAAGAGTTAATTACCCGTGCAACCACTGCAGGTGCTGAAGCCACTTTGGAATTGGTTGGATTATTGTTTATCCTTCTGCGACAAACCTATCACAATACACAGACAAGTTTGACAAAAAAAAAGATATCTTTTAACAAAGCTGATTGTAGCATTCTTAGCAGAAAAACTAGTTCTAGCCATGTGCTGGTGTAAATCATGTTCGGTTCTTGTTCTGGTCTTGTTTTCTGAAGTATTGCACCAGAAAAGGTTAATAGAAATGACAAAATTTAGGGGAAAAAAATATAATTTCACAAAAATATTCTAACATTTAAGTTTTTAACCATTTTTGAAAAAAGAGACATTTTTTGCAAAGTGGGAGATGAACCTCCCTTTTCAATAAGCTCTGATGTAGCAGCATCACTGACCAGGTGTTTGAGCAGCTGGCTCCGCCCCAGATATTCCCAAACGTCTCTGGCCAACATCGCTGATATACACATCGCATAGGCAGGTTCATTCATTACAAAGCAGTCGACTGAAATGTGCCACACACACACACACACACACCCCTCCAAAGTTCACATAAAATCCACTTGTGTGTGCATGTGCGTGTTTGTGGCGCACACAAGAACATTTTCTCATACACACACTGTAAATCTGCCTTTTCCAGTACTATTTGTCCCCAAAAAAATCTAAGAGAAACAACTAAATCTTCCAACTTACAAAAAAAAGAAAAGAAAAGAAAAGGAAAGATCCCACTCTGTTTTCTGTCAGCTAGAATAAAGTGGAAAGTTCCTGTCACCATTTACATACAAATGTCACCTTCTATCTTCCCAAGGGCTGGGGAAGGTTTTACTCTCTCCACTGCGATGCGCTTGACAAACCTTTCCTTCCCAGTTGCGAGACAAGCTTGTGATGCACAGAAAAAAAATAAAATAAATAAATAAATAAAAGTGAGAGGAAACTCAATGCATATTGCCTCTGGTGTCTTCTCTCTGTCTTCTTTCTCTTTTATGCACCACTGGTGAACTGTAATTTGTGTATCCAGACTGGAGTACATAGGCTTTATTTCCATTTCACTGAAAGATGAGGCAGCATGCTGTTTGAAAAGGGGCTCAGGCTGCTGAAGTTGTAATTACTGAGGAGGCCTTATGATTGGATGTTTCGATAGAGGGGCTTTGTTGTGGCAGGGGAATTATTAATGCAAAATAAATGCTAGCAGTGAGCCAGAATGCACAGAGAGGGAGTATGAACTACGCTGAAAAAAGACACGACAACGTGCATGTTTAAAGAAGGGAGACAGCGGCATCATCTACATACAAAGCAACCACCACTGGCTCAGAAAGCCCAACCTGGCTGTGCTATTCGTATTCCCAGAGATGCACAGGCAGCCATTTTCTGTGGTTAAGTGGCCCACATAGCGAATCCAAGCCATCTCTCATGAACTGGGACACGTATCCCCTGATGCATAGGTATGAACAATCAGTCTGACAGACAGGTAGTTGCTCCTTCTTAACCCAAGCCAGTGCTGAATTACACACTCACACCCCTTTCCTCCACTTATATTTGTCCCTAAATAGCATCGGAATCTCCTCTCTTCCTCTCACCTCAGCTCCCCTACATCCTACTGCGTTGCATACATTCTCTCTCTTTCATTATTCTCTTTATCCTCCTTTCTCCTATCCTGTAGATGGACGCCCTCTCCTTCCTCTTTGTCGCTCTCCTTCCCAGAGGCTCATGTGCTTGCATCACATACACACACACACTTTCTTGTAACCTTCAATTATCTGCCCACTCTCCTTTAACTATCCCACTTCCCTTTCTCTACACTATGACAACCCACCCCCCTACACACACACACACACACACACACACACACACACACACACACACACACACACACACACACAATCCTCCAATACACATGTTTCTTTGTGACCCGCATCTCTCATCTCCTACCCCTGAGGGCAGCTGAGGCTGTGCATGTGTAGAAAGAGCAGGAACAATAGGAGCCGAGCGGGGCAGCGGGTGAATGGATGAGTAGGTGGGTGTGGGGGATAATCTACATGGGCAGAGGGATGTTGCACTGACCGGGGTGAGTGCACACACACTGACCAACATATGACATCTTGGTAACACCGGTTGTTGTCACAGGACTTTGTGAAGGTCAGCAACAGCTCTGCGCCGATTAGCATGTAAGACAATATTGCCATGAGCCCCTTGTATGACATAACAACGTACAACAGATATAAACTGCACATGCAGCCGTGTAAGACTTGACTCTTGAAGTTATCCTTTGTGGCTCTGCGTTGATTTTTAGTTTGTGGCTTTTCTTTATTACTCAAATGCAGTTTGCTAATGACTAGTTTTGGCAGTTGGTGGATTTTCTTGGCTTCGGTGGTGGGAGGAAGCAGCACAATCCCAGATGTTGGTGAAAAGACAGCAATTATCTTCAGATGTTTGATCCTGCATTTAAATCAGACTTCCATGAACACTCACAATTGCTATTGAACATATGTCAAACGGATGGTGAAGACAAACTTGCCCAAATATAGAGACTGGCAGTTTGAGGGTCCAGCTCTACAAGTGATCTTCCTCACCAAACAGTTTATCTTGGTATTCAAAGTTAATCAACTCACAAGGGTTAGTAGGCTAAATGATGCATAATCCATCAAGAAAACTAACATGTCATACATGTAGCTCAACAGGCTGGTGTGTGACATCTATCATCTGCGTGACCACCTTTTAAAATGAGCCGACTGCAACCTGTTTAAACCATTCAGGCACAAAAAAACAGAGGTCCTTGGCCCCTCCCTTATCCTACTACCATGTGTCTAAACCTTACAGGGGTCATGCTACCAGGGCACAGGGCAGCCCTTTCTGCCAAACCTTGCTCAGAGGAGGGAGGAGGCAGACGCCCCAAGGGTTCCTCCACTGCATCAATCTGGAGGAGGCCAGCTGGTAATCACACTTAAAATGGGAGCAGCCCAACAGGCGGAATGAGGAGACGGCCGGAGCAGATGCAGACAAAGAAATAGAAGCAGACACACCCCTTTTGATGCCTGCCCAAGACTGAGTGTTAATTACTTCTCACCAACACCAGTTCACATTAACTCCCTAACCATAAAGAGGATGGGATCAGGGCCAGAGGGGATGTGTGTAAATACTCGTTCCTCGTGGGTTTTACTACGTACAATATTTGTTCACGTTTGTTATTTCTTGAAGGAGTAGGAATGAATGAAGGGATCTACAGAGGTCTGCTCCTGCTTGCTGTCAGCAGTAGATTACCAGAGCTGGTGCAAGTCATTTTAGTAAAACATTGAGGTATCCCGGCGGGCTGGGGGTGGGGGTGACTGTGTATCAATGTATTTCCTAAGGCTTTCCTTTCATAGTCTGTCAGGGATTAGAGCATTTATGTGTATGAGCTCTTGCCTTCACTTCTGTACACAATAACTTGGTGGCAAATTCTCTGATTAAACCTCCTTCCCTCTTTTTCCACCTCGAGTATCAGATAAATAGATCTCATTTATGATATATATATCTATCTATATATCATGACATACAGTACAAGAAAAACTGGAAAATGACTATCATTTCTCATTCCCATTAAAAAAAAAAAAAGACAATTTGTGATCACTTTTGTTTCTAGAGTTCTGGAGTATTTCAATTCCAAGCACTTTACATCTGCAGATACCAGGGAAGCACAGCGGAACAGAGCTTGAGACACAAGGAAGGAAAGTAGAAAAGCGTGTTGAAGAAGTACAAAGCAAGTCATGCAGATAAATGATGCAGAAACCAAGAGCTAGAAAACACAGGAGGAGCCTGACAGTCAGCTGAAGACGTGGCCTTCAACTCAGCCAGCCTTATGATCGATCCTGCTGCGTTTACACACCTTATCATAGCCTGGTCTCACCTGGCCCCTGCCACTCAACCTGTGTCATCTCTGCCCCAATAACATCTCGGGCTCATTTTGGAGCTCTGATGTTTGAGTTCAGAGTAGTCGGTGTGTAAATATGACTTAGGGGTGTTGTCAGGAGAGTCATGGCCATTTCACACCTCCAAAGAGGTCTGCTGAAAACGGAACGACCAATTTTAGACCTCGGGCAACAAGCAGGAGTCTGAGTGAATGGTCAATAATCTCTCTGCCAGCCATCCGTCTCATGTTTCTCCCCCTATGGCCAAGGTGAAAATGTAGGTCTCGTAGTGAAAATGAGCAACTAGCATCCGGAAGTCAAACTTTGATGGCATTTTAAATCATTTGCAGTTGCAGTTTTCTTATTGCTATTTCTGTCTTGACAACTTGCGCTTCCCCTCAGGTGCAAAAGTTTCTCTTAAGAAAGTCTAACGTTTAAGAACGTCTCTTAAAAACAGAAGGAACGCCGGCACAAGAACACTGCTTTCAAATATGAGCTGGCTAAAGGTGTTGGTACGAAAAAACACTTCTTGAAGGAACAGATTGTGACAGCTGCGACGTGCTTTTCATGAAGCTCGTAACCTTTACAGATTTCTATGCTGCAGAACAGTTTGCTAGCATTCACACAAAGGCACACATGCACAGGTTAAATTCTGAAGATAAAGGATGCAAAAATTACTTTTGATAGGTTTAACAGAAACATGACAAATATTGTAAAAATTCTCATTAAAAATAATGATTATAGATTATATTTAGAGGGGAGGGCAGCTTTCGGGGCACCCCAAAGTCACTTTACATCATAAAAAGATCAAAATCATAATGAAAAATGATGGATAAAACAGTACTTGAGCTGAAATATTTAGGTACTCCTGGTCAAACGTTATTCCACCAGAAGTGATAGCGTCAAATCCTCTCTAGAGTTACAGTACTGCAGTTCTTGCTTTTCATATACTATACTTAAGTATCCAAAGTACATTTTCTTTCAAAGTCAACACATAGTTTTATCATTTTTCACAATGCATTAGCAGACGCTTGTAGGTCAACATGCTTTCTGTGGTTTAATGAGGGTTTCTTGAAAGCTGATGCATTTATTCACAGTAACTACTGCGAAAATTTGGAGTGAGACAAAATTTTTTTTTTTTTTTTGTGTCTGCAACCTCAAACATTGACGTGAGACACGTCCAGAGGCGTTTTCAGTTCTGAATTGTCCCAATTATCACCACCAGTGCGCTTTTGAAGGTGGGTGTCTGTCAGGCTTGTTCTTTGACACATGGATATATCAGGTTTCACAGAGCTGGATGCTGTATTTCTGCTTTTAAATCAAACCCAGTTGAGAGGCTACAATGATAGGTTGTTGGATTTGTCTTTTTCCTGCAGGGAGGAACACAGCCTACTTTGATTTTTTCCCACCACCAGTAAAACATAATATTCCAACACTGATTCCAGTACACCACTCATCATGAAGCCCATCCTGATGTCTCAGCTGTGCCGAATCCAACACAGACAGACCCACAGACACACACAACCAGAGCTAACTGCCTCACGATTATTCTTATCACACAATTTACGATGGTATTCTTCATCTTTCCATCGACTGCGCATTTCCTTTAAGCTATAAGATTATTTCATATTACTTTGACTGAGCCTTTTGGCAGCCTGGTTAACTGGCAAATAAAATAAATGTGAATGACAAGGGATGCCTGATCCACAAATCAAAGAGGATGGGACACTTTACAAGACACACTGCCTCCTGTTTTCACAACTAGACTAATTGCACCTCATGTTAGTGGAAGAGCACTGATTTAGCACTCTGAGCCAATTAAAATGAATAAACACAATTAGCTGTGAGAGCAACGGCACCTCTGTACAGCGCATAATTCTCCTTCTCTCTCTGCAACAACAGTCACTTCAGAGCAGCCATTATTAACTGTGTTGTTGCGTCAAGTACGTTGTGACTAATTGCAAAGCACTTGATGCCACCAAAAAAGCCCCTAATTTGGATTCGAATGAAATAAACAGGGCACTGGGTTGAAAAAGAGGGTGACCGTGAAATTGCAGGCCTAAAAGCCTGAGAGAGCATGCCATCCATATCTAATATGATATATGATTTGTATTTTAGTCTCCTAATCACTGTGAAATGTTTGATCATCTTTGATTAAGCCGGAGAATTCATTAAAGAAGAGCAACAGAAGAGCAGTAAAAGATCAGAAATGCTCTCATGTGTGTTTGGGACCATATTTTATTATTCTGAAGTTACACCAGTCATTAAACTTTGTTCTTCATGTGTGTGTGTGTGTGTGTGTGTGTGTGTGTGTGTGTGTGTGTGTGTGTGTGTGTGTGTGTGTGTGTGTGTGTGTGCGGGTGTGAGTGTGTGTGAATTTTTGCATATGGCTTATATCTATTGGCTGTCAGTTTCAATTTCTGTCCAGAATCTGGAAAGTCTGACAATAAAAACCTCTTAAAGTATCAGGAGCTCTATTGCTTTGCTTGACTGAAAAAAAAAATATATATAAATAATAATAAAAAATCTGTTATTTCCCAATCGCCTAAGTTGGTTGTATGTCAAAATGTCAAAAAAAATACACTTGATGCTAAGAACCCCAAAGCACAAACAAGCACAAACATCAAGAAGATGACAACTTCTGAACTCTCGTTCACACACTTAGAGTAAAATACATAACTTTGAATATCTGAGTCTGTCAGGTCTGCAGAAGTCTCCCTCTCTTCTCCTCTTTGATCCCCTCAGAAATGGAGAGAATGCACCCTACTGTTGAGGTAGGGGAAATGAAAGAAAACAGCTCCAAAAGTAATAATTGCAAAGGAAATGAATTTCAAAACCCAGAGGAGGACATTTCTTCAAGACTTCTGTACTTGCAAGGCAAGGGATGGGGTGGGGGTGGGGGGGGGGGGCATCATATCCGGGGCACAATTCAATTAGCTTTTCCTCTGACTGTGGGGAAAGCAACTCCGGGGAGAAATCAAAAGTTTTGTCCAATAAACAAAGTTTTCAAGGATATAATGTTCACACCTCCCCCTCTACACAATTCATTACTACAGCTTAAGAGCTTGCCATTCACGGATGCATTGATCTGCAATTTCTACTGACAAATAAATAAATAAATACAGTGAGACAAAATAAAGCGGCACCTTACTGATGCTGCTGGTGGTAGACATGCCAGTCACGCTACGCCAGCTGTGCCTGGCAGCTTCTCCTTGGCATTTTCATTGCCTTTCGCCTTTGTTGCCCAGTTACTTGACAGTGATCAGGGGTGATAAATTGTTCAATTAAAGGCACATTAAGAATCCAGAACACACTTGACGCACAGCCTCTTGGTGTACGTGTTGTTCAATTACTCTGAAGGACAAGACTCCTCCTCGCTAGTGACAACCAACATGTGACTCCCATCATAAGACAAATGGGTTTATTTGTACGAGCTAGCAGGCTGATTGAATACTGGAATTCAAGACCGATGAGATGGAACTACGTCCAAACGGTAAAAACCCCAGTTGCAATTAAGGGAAATACTTTGAATCTGGTAGACTTTTAAGTATTTTCAAGAGTACTGGAAGGGTTCGAATTGTGACTGTCCCTGATCCTCCCACACTGCATCTTCCACGACTGATTCTCACCTCTTTAAATTCCAAGATGTTTCTCTGTTATTTTAATTGGCATCAGTGACAAAACAACAACAACAACAACTGTGTTTGAACTAATGTGTTTGTCGCCTCCTTTGCAAATGAAATGTATTTGTCTTTTTTTTTTGGGGGGGGGGGGGCTCGTAGTTGCTATCCTGGTGGAGTGTGCATGTTGTTGCCCGGGGAGGGGTTTATCCTTAAATGTTTTGATAAAATTAGGATCCATTGCAATTCAAATTGGACTCACTTGACTTACAGCAGCCTTCCTCAACAGAAAAAAAAAAGAAGAAAAAAAAAACTTGTGGAAAAAATGCAGGGCCCATTATAGCCCGGGGCTGTATCTAAAAACTTTCTAGCACAATCAGACAAAAGTTACTTCTCCAGGCAGAGGGTTTGCCTTAATAATGTTAAAAAATTAAAACTGTGCAGTACAATTATCAAAAGGAAAGCCAAACTTATATAAGCGGAGTGTTACAACCCCAACCATAAAAAGAGTTCTGATCATTTAGAAGAAACTCCACAGAAAGTTCAAGTAACTACAAGTAACTACACCAAACTGCAGGCGCAGGAGGACAGAGAAGAGCAAACTTATGGGAATAATACTTTGATTTCTTTACTCAAGTCATCAGATTTCACAAGTAATAGCACTGATTTCTTTCTATTTTAGGCTGCACTTGAGAATAACTGACAGCATTACACATTTACACTCTCAGCGCCGAGCGTCTGGCTCCCCTCCGATGTTTTCAAATGCAAAATCGAGCCATTTGGGGCCAAATCTCCCCTGAGAGATAAAGTTCAGTGGGTCTATCTGAGAAAGTTTGACATTAAAAAAAGCTCCAGATCTGAGCTGGACAACGTTATTATGTTAACGGTACAAAAAAAAAAAAAAAGTTTTCAAAACACCAACATAAAAAAAGAGGAGAAATACTTTTCCCCCTCTCCTGCAGTTCAAATAACATTCTACTTTTTTTGTTTTGCTTTTAGTCCCCACACTTGGGTTTACATATCCAACAGCGAGCAGTGAATAAACGGTGCGCCGTTACAGAGAGAAATCAGTCCTCGCATCTCCTTACAGCTTCACCACAAAAGTGAAATCTAACATTTCGGGGATAAAGAAAAAGTAAAGTAGTGAGCACTTACTTGAACAGCGTGTGAGAAGTATTTCAGAGGCTACCCCCTAGTTGTTTCACGGGGGAGAGTGTTTAAAATCCGGAGGCTAGTCTTTGTCGGTGCGCGACCGTAGTCCCTCAAGAAAACAGTTAGACTCGGCATCCCCCGATGGTATAAAAGCGCTATATTCCACTCCTAGCGCGCCGGTGACCAGGAGAGAGTGTAAAGTACATGTTATTCCCAGTGTGTTGTATTATTTTTCCCCCCAGACCAGATGCTCCAAGCCAGAATCTCCTCAGTGAAAGAAAAATAAGAAAAATGCCCTACAATAATCCGTGCGCGACACCGCCGCGCGCGGATCTCAATTGTTGGCTCTATCTAGTGTCTCTCGTTATCTCCACGTCCCAGGTTTGGACTCCTTTCTTCCTAAATCCACCTCGTACCGACTGGGGGTGGGGAGACAGGAGTCAAATGCCCCCTTCTCCCTCCCCTCCCCTCGAAAACAGAGAAAAAATACGGAGCTCTGTGCTGCGTTCACTGCCGCCTCATAAACTTCGTCTCTTCGCCTCTACTGAATCGTAAATCCTACCAGTTGGTGCGTTCACGCACATTTGGTGGGAAATCATAACAAACGGGACCTGTAGAGAGAAGAGTTACGCGGCTTTTACTTTATAAACCCGCGTTGCAGGAGCAGAATGAAGCAGTGACAAATCCAACGAGAGGAGGCGCTTCAAGAGCTGCTGGAGTTGTAGAATTTACCGAAACGCTCCAAGTAATCTGGTTTAAAATCTTACATTAAACAACAGGGCTAAACTTGAACATGCCCTGATTGAACTGATTTGAAAAAAAAATCAACAACTTCATAAACTGTGATGAAATTTCTTGCAAAGTGTGAACACTTTTTTTTTAAAGTAACATAACTTTCAAATTTAAAAAAGCACCGCACAGAAAAAAAATCTGCACTGTTTATGAAGTTGCTTCATCACAAAATATGTTGCAAGAGTCAACACTTAATTATTCATTTCTCAATAAAGGAAAAAAAATAGAAGATTAAAACAGAACAGAAAACACTGAAATAACAACAAGCACATGCATTTATTGTCCAAAAAAAAAAGGTTCCAAGGAATAAATGACTGCAGCAAGCTGGAGGAGCAAAACAGATCCTACAAGTTCTTGTATGAACCCTGATAATAGTATTTATATGGATGGGCAACAACAAATTACACATAAACAATGCAGTGATTATAACTTGTTGTTATTCATCCAATCACAATTAGATAATTATTGCTTTCTTATCTCTCTGTTTCTTCAAAATAAAGTGTTGGAAACAACATGAATTATTCTATCCGACTTAGTTTTAGTCGTTCAATTTATATCTATTTATTTCCGGTGACCACTGGGCAGTAAGATGTCCTGTGTGTCCTTGTTTCTACCTTCATTTCAAAATGAAATCAATTTAGCATAAACTGTTTTAATCCAAGTCCTAATTAAAATAACCTTCTGAATGGAACATTTTGGAATTTTAACAGGAAAACAATCAGCTCTAATGAAATGAATTATTCTGGAGTGAATAGTCAGATGCAGTAATTACATGGAAGGAGTTTGACTTAGTCCCCACTATTCACCGTGCCTTTGTTTCATTTTGGCTGTATTCTTCCAGGAACACTCGCGGCAAGATGAAACGGGACTTCTGATTGGCTGCTAGAATTTGAATTTGAAGAGTGACAGCTTGTGTGTCCAGCAGTGGCAGAAGGGAGGCAGAGAGCCAGGCTGGAGACACATCAATCACACTGACCCCCACAGTCAGTCACCAACAACCTTTTCTCTCCTTCACAGATTATAATCCCCTTTCAATAGCCACCCTGACTCATTCTGAAAGCAACTATCCATTTCATTGTCTATCCATTTAGTAGATTTGAAACACAAACAAAATAAACTTCACCCCAATCCTAGCCAAGTGCTTATTTGAAAAACACCTTTGTTGAGCATTAAGAGGAAAGAGTATATAATGGAAATTGAAGGAAATGAGATGGAATCATGCGGTCTAACATCGAATGGGGCTACGATTTGTGAGGCACATTGCATGAAATGAAAGGCCTGTGCAGCCCCACTGAGGGAGAGCAGAGCTATATATTATGTGTGAACTCTTCATGCTATGCAGGTACTAATGGATGGGAACAGACACATCTTTGCTGTACGTTAGCAGAACATCATCCTGAGCCAGAAGTGGTCCTCCACAGCCCTGTCTCTGCTCTTTGTTTAAACCCCAGCGTGACATGTAACACACCATGAAGAGGTGTAAAAGGGTATGCGGGGGTCTAATCAATGTATCCGGTGAGTAAATTAAAAAAAAACAAAAACAAAACATGTTCATGTTATATTGGTCTCTCACTTGGATTGTTATTCATGTTACAGCCCCTTATTTAATCTGGCTGGTAAATCTTAGCAGCAACCCCGAGCTCTCACTGCCGTTCCCTGGTGGTGTGAGCCTTAACATGGTAAATTTCACTCGAGTAGGGAAATGCGCTCGGTGGCCGAGGCTAGTGCTTTGGAAGGATAAAAAGAGCACTTACCGCCTGACATGTGCAATCTATAACGGAATAATGAGACTCCTCCACACTTGGAGCTCTCTTCCCTCGGTCTCCCTCTCCACTTTTTGTTTTCCTAACGCGTGTTCATAAATGCCATGTAAATTCAGAGAGCGGAAGATGTGGTGAGTGCTCAAGGGAGAGGGTTTAATCGTTTGCGTCTTGTAACCGATTCATGTAACAGCGTGTTCTGTGTGAAGATGCTCCAAACGACCAGTGAACCTTGTTGAAACTACGCTGGCCTCCCTCTGTCAGCTCTTAAGCCTCCTACTGCAGGTGATGCACACTCACATCAAAGAAAAAGGATTTTTGAAGGATGTCAAGTTCCCAAACAAGTGCTTCTACATAACATGTTATGAATATTGTGCTGAACTGTAAATGCTGGGTCACTGAACTGCCAAGCATCAATATGACATTAATATAAAGTGCAATATCTCCAACACAGTATTCATCACTAACAAATACTAAGACTAGATTACCCATTCATTGTGTTGCCTTTGGCTGGTGAAGCCCGTCGTCTGGTACGACGCTCCACATCTTTGACTCGATAAACAAACAAACCCTTCAAGTTTGGACCTCACTGGATGCACCAGCTGGTCATACTCGGTGCGATGGTGAGCAAGCACCAACCCGAGGGGTTAATTTAGTTTAAAACAAAAATAAGCGTTTGTGGATTACTTAGCATCCGGCTGGATTGTTCATCGTTGCTGGCTGGGGAACGCCATTAGCATCAAGCTCAATATAAAAGGTTAAATTTTTCTGATGCGATGTGATTAGTGGTGAAAAAATGCCTTTGTGAGCTCCATCCATCCATCGTCATCTTCCGCTTATTCCTTTCTAGTAAGGGTCCTGGGGGGGCTGGAGCCTATCCCAGCATCTACGGGCGAGAGGCGGGGTTCACCCTGGACAGGTCGCCAGTCCATCGCAGGGCCAACATACAGAGACGAACAACCATTCACACTCACAGTCACACCTACAGTCAATTTAGAGTATCAATCAGCCTCGTCCCCTCTTGATGTCTTTGGACTGTGGGAGGAAGCTGGAGTACCAGAGAGAACCCACACAGGAACAGGGAGAACATGCAGACTCACACAGAAAGATCCCGCGCCCGAGCCGGGACTCGGACCTGGAACCTTCTTGCTGTGAGGCCACAGTGCAGACAACTGCACCACCGTGCAGCCCCTTTGTGAGCTCAAGACGCCTAATTTTGACTAAATAGGCAAAACGTACTCCTTGGGTGGAGAAGAGCTTTAAAGCTCCCTGGTCCTTCAGTAAATATATTTTAAAATTACCATTAATACATAAAGCTAGAGGGCACAAGCCTCTACCACAGCACCTCAGCCAAACCCAGTGTATCCAATGTAAAAATAAAATTTTAAAACATATCACTTTTTGCTATATTTATGATTTTTTTGTCTAATTTTGGTAAAGAAAAAAAACACACCACCACCAACAACAACAACAAACAAACATCCAACTGGACGGTGATTGAAGAGCGTAAACCCCAATGAGACAATATAAGTTCGTCACATCTGAATCTGGTTCTAGATCAGTTGCAAAATCTGACTGATGGTTCCTCAACCTACGTTCCATCATCTCAACAACTCTTACTAAAACACACCCACAACTCTATTCTGCTAACAGGCGAAGCTACATCAGTGACCGCATGACCTCCCTCACGGAGGAAAAAAAATTACACAATTTTGCATGTCGTTATTTCTTCACCAATAGGTGAAGAAATTCAGGCTGACTTTGAAGATAAAAAATAGCTGCTCTGACTAACAAAAAAAAAAAGCAAAACGAGCTTGAAACGAGAGCTGAATGGAAAGAGCTGAATAAATTAAACTAGTAAAAACCGGTTAACTCTACTTGTACCCATTTGCATACATAATCCTGACTCCTGTCGTGATTTTAATTATACGCAATATTGTTAAAAACATGGTGCTGCTTCTCTCCCCTCTTTCCTCCTGTTAATCTATGTCACCCATAGGGGGTGAGGAACAATCACTTCTGATGGCAGTGGGACATTGCTCATTCTGTCCCCGGAGGCGACAGCCCACTTACTGCCAGATCACGTTCAAATGGCGGACGTTTCATCACCCCACCAAAAGTGCGGTTAAACACCCCTGCTCCCATACGTCGGTGCCTGTCGAGACTCACCCCCACGCCGCAAGTTTAGTTACTACGAGTCCGTCTTACCCTCTTGGATATTTACTTTCCATGTGATGGACTGTTTGTCAGCTAGGTGAGAAAGTGCTATGTGTTGTTTTAGTGTGGAAAAACACACTGGAGGGGGAAAAAAATTGAGTATCAGCACTCAGCGTTTAACATCCTTCTCTGTGAAAAGCTTCTGCAGCCTTTGGTGGACATGGAGCTTCAACAGTTCACTGATAAGTGACTTTGCCCTGGGCTGGATTTCTTTCTATTTCTTTTTTTTTTCTCCCCTCCTGGAAGCTAAAATGGAGGATATTGTGATGGGTGGTTTGCTCAACACACATACTGTACTCAAACTCACCAGGAACAGATACAGACAGACGGCTATTAGAGTGCAACGATGCTCCCTCTTATCTCCCCACCATGATAGAGATCTACAAAGAGCTTGAGAGAGATTATGAATTCATTACCTTGATACACAAGTGAGCGCTGCGATAGACAGGAGCGCGAGAATGGAGACGGGAGCTCAGCGAGTGCACATGGGAGGGGCAGGGATGCGCAATCAGTGACTTACCTGCAGCTGAGGGTAAAGAGAATAAATCTGTCAGCTCCCTCTGAGTGTGTAAGAATTTTTGGTTCACGCCTCTCCGCAACGTGGGCTTCGTTACAGCAATGTAAGTTAAATCTACTGCATCCTCACTGGTGATAAGAGCTTTATCACAAGTCCTCTGTGGAGAAGAAATGTGATAAAACACCTAAATCAGTGTTATTTGGGACACACTGGAGTCAGATCTTGGAGGAGCCTCCCCCTTCTCTCCATCCTCTCTTTGTTCTTTTCACTCCTTCACTCTCAATATGGCTTTCTCCTCGACGGTGTACTCCCTCCTTCTCTTTTGAACTCGGCTGACATTTGGCAGCAGGTGAAAGAGCGCAGCTATATAAAACATATAATTTTGGAGTGACAAACTAGAGACAGGTTGCTGCATTAAATGTGTCATACTGGTGCCTGCCACGTGCACTCTTGATATTTCAATCTGCGCTGCAAGTTAGTTTAAATGTGAATGTTGTGCCTTTTATTACACACTGTAGGCCTACAATATATTCATTTCATAGTATGTGTTTTATGTCTTGATACTGTATTGGAAGCTCGTCAAATGATTTCTGGACCTAAATATGACCAAACGGCCTCCTAAGAAAAATGACTGGGTAGGTCATAATTGTACGCAGAGAAAACAACCTGTTGTTTTAGAAACAGATCATTTAGTGGCTGTAGTAATTATGGCCACAGGAAATTAAATGACAAAAATCAGATGGTAGTCCACTCAAAGCTGTACGGCTGTAGTTCCTGTCTTGAGTCAGATATCTTTTAGTCGTTACGGTGCAACGGGGGTGTGTGTGTGAGTGTGTGTGAGTGTGTGTGTGTGTGTGTGTGTGTGTGTGTGTGTGTGTGTGTGTGTGTGTGTGTGTGTGTGTGTGTGACGCAGCACAAGAGTATTCATCGGGTGGAGTAGCTGACGAGTCTGTCTGATTTCATCACGAAGACACACATGAGAAGTGACACAGACAAAAAAAATATGCATGAGACGGAATGTTTTGTCACAAAAATAGATGTCCCTGAAACAAAAACAGTTTAAATTGTTTGCACATTGATTTGCAGCAAACCACAAAAATGATGAAGAGGACAAGAATATGGGTGAAAGAATGGATTGGGATGTTATTGTTTCCTAGTGTTCAGAACAAATAGATTCTCTCTTTTTTTTGGAGTTCAATAGTTACGGTGCCCTGTAGCTACAACAACAGCAGTGGTCGGTGTCACACATACACTTATTACAGAAACAAACATGCACTCTTTTTGGTTTTTACGGCTGAAGCTACATGCATTTGCAACATTTTAATATGAGAAAGAAGTTTCTATGTGTGTGTATTGGTGCAACACTCTTCTCCTGTCACTTCTCACAGTTCTCAGGCGCCTATTTGCTTCTGATTAGTAGCTTTTGCGTGTGAGCTCTAAAACATGTTGTCCAGAGGAAAGTCAGGGCTAAAATCATGGCGTATGAACAAGCATGAGAGACGGAAGTGTTTTGTTTTCCTAAACCCAACCAGACCTCAGCCATAGAGTTGACATGTCATAAATAATTTTTTCAGAATGGATTTATTACACATACCTTATATGGTTATTTATGGAAGATTTGATCATGTGATCAGGTCTTTAACTGCATTGTTAATGTTTGGTCTTTTTCTGTACTGGCTTGTTTGCAGTGTGTAAGTAAAACTTTGACACACAGATACCTGCAAGGCAATAGTGCCATGTGAATCTTTCAGCAAGGTTTGAAACACTTATTGTTTAGAGAGTTTATATAAATTACTCTACCCATTATTTATGTATTCATACATTTTATGTATTATTATTCGGTACATGCAATATGCAGTATCCTATGAATATGTCTTCAGTATGTACTTGCACCTTGGAGTGATTTCTAAAGTGTTGTGTGTGCATTTGTATATTTCACTGTGTATGTTTATGTACAAGCAGCTTTCATGCCTGCATGTATGTGTATTTGTATCCCTTTCATACTTGTGGATCACTGTGTGTGTGTGTGTGTGTGTGTGTGTGTGTGTGTGTGTGTGTGTGTGTGTGTGTGTGTGTGTGTGTGTGTGTGTGTGTGTGTGTGTCCCGTGTGCAGATATAAGTGTCGCCTTTCAGCGAGTGCGTGCGCACATGGCACGAGTGCGCATGCATGTGCATTTCCACATCGCGGAGAGGCGGGTGAGGCCAGAAGTGATGAGTGATGCCAGAGGTGGTTTTCTACCAACCTCTCCACTGACTTGCTGGCTCACTAATGGCCTCCTCAGTGGGCTGGCTGACCGACTTGCTGGCTCTCAGTGGCTCAGTCTTCCTTATTTGGTAGTATAGGATGGGGGATGGTGGCGGCAGCGTAGTAGATGGGGAATAGTGGTGTTCTGTTTACATGTAGGGTCAGGAGGTCGGAGCACCAGAGTGCCGTAGAGCAAACACAGATCACTTAAAGACAGTAAGAGAGAAAGAAAGTCATTGCTTCACAGCCACCGACTGGATGTACGAAGGAAGATGTGATTGCATGCGTGTGTATGGAAGGGTGGATGGATAATAGTATGTACTTAAGTGAAGCACCAGAAAAAAGATAACAACTACAGGTAATTTCTAAACACATAACACAGTTTTCTGTAACCACTTTCTTGCTCTCGGGCCCTGGACAGTTGAGTGGAGTCAGTAGAAAGAAAATTAAAGGCAACCATCCTTACAGTTTTGCTCTTGTCCGCTTGACTGCCTGCATGCCTGCTTGCTTGCCTGCCCGTGTTCCCTGGGCAATGTTTATGCTGTGCCCTGCCCAGGACAGAATAGATTCGCCCACACAGCACTGTGCTCTCAACCAGAACCTAAGTAGGTATGGCAAGCCCGAGCCACAGTCCCATTCACTCTCATTCCTCTGGATTAGGCCCTGTGGCCCGGGGAAACACAGCGATGGCTGCATTAATAGACCCAAGATAGCATCTCTACACCCCGCCCTAATATATATCCAAGTCATTTGTATTAGGACACATAAGCAAGCTATTTTCATCCCTCAGCTTCCTAAAGAATCATGGGATAGTTTTGACAACTAACTCAAAAGTGCTGAAGTTCTGAATTTCTGTAAGGTCGTTCAAAGCCTCCCAGCTGATGGGCAAAAGGACGAGTATAAACTCGATGTAACAGGTTGTCAGGATTTATAGTTGCTCTACTGAATATGTGTTGATGGAAACTTTTAAAAAAAATCGCATCATTATGATAAAAAACAAACAAAACTGGGACCATTAAAGTGAGTCGCACAGTTTTTCAGCTCAACATCACAAAATACAGTGACATAAAGTGATATTATCAAAACATTTCTCCCAAATACGATGGTAGAAGCCCACAGGGAAGATTAACCAGTGTGTGTGACTCCTGATGGTCTCCCACCAACAATGGTTCTTGATGCTAGCTGTAAAACCAGGCAGAGCTTAGTTTAATTGTGCTTCTAGCACCCTGAGAGCCACTTAAGAACTACTTTGCTCCATTTTCCCAAGGAATGGGTCATATTTCCTTGCTGCTGCCTGTTCATTCAGGTTCAAAGGCCTCAAGGATTCCGGGTCAGGTATGCTCAGAGGAAGTAGCCCCTCCCTGCTGCAGAAGAGGGCACCTGAATCAGCAACACATCAAGTATTGCAGTCAAAAGAAAACATGAAGACACACAATGAGCTCTATTTTTTTGTTGTCCAACAAAGATGGACTCCACATGTGGCCCCTTGAGTCCGTGTTTCCATTTTCCATAGACTGACTGAATCAAACTGCCATGTTTAGAACCAAATTCTCCGTACTTGTTGGAATAAACAACATTAAACATCTGTAAATTAAATTATTGTCCAATATTTCAATCCCTCCCAAAGCAAAGCTGCGTTTGCAGAAAACTTCCGCTAGCAAATGTAAGTCTAAAATTTATCACCCTCCATCAGACAACCACTAAAGCCATTAAACAGACTTAATGGTGGTCTCGAAAAGCAGTTCAGCGAAATGTTTAATAGAATAATGGTTGGGAACTTGAACATGTTTTCATGGATATGCTGCTTCCTGCGTTAAGATCAGTGGCATGACACTTCCAGGCATCGTCTGTAGACATTATGAGACAGTGTGAGACACATTACTGCAGTATCAAGGCCCACGCCACATGTTTTATCCACAGGCGGTTAGACTCATCAGCATGTAAGCCATGCAATAATAAAATGCAAAGTGTTATTTAAATGTATACTGCTGCTCCAATGTCACTGCTGCTCCAATGTAACTGCTGGCATCACTGATGTTTAAATGAGTAACGTCAGCAGGGGTTTTTTTTCTCTTTTTATGTGTAAAAACTTTTTTTTTTTCATTTAGATTGCACATTTAATTCCGCGGTTCAGCGGTGGTTGTCAAGTAATCTGAAGGCCACTGGGTCAGTCTGCCGGCTCCCCATCGACACGCTTCTGTTTCGTTAGCAAGTTGATTTTATAGGAACTTAAAATGTGACAATTTCAAGTTATGCGCATTCAATGACTCAGCTTGGAGTGAATAAACTAAGCAATGCACTGCTCGTTTTTGTCTGTAGATGGCGGTTATTAGTTACAGATGGTTGTAAAAAACAGGTTGGAGTAAGAGGTTGACACTTCTTCTAACATGTTTGAGCGAAAATGGAGAGAGATGATCAGGAATGACCTTCAGCAAGATGGAATTGTTTGCTGATTCTGTCTGCTCGTATTGATCAAGTCACAGCAGGAACACCCGGTCAAAACCTTGGAGTTTCACTACATCAAAAGTTAAATTCCTCATTATAGCGTTCTGTTTTTGTTTGTTTAGGATGGACTCTGAATGGCAAACTTTTCTTTCCTCTTTCCTCTTTTTCTTTTAAAATCTTAAAAGAAGAAGCTCTTTTTGGAGCTCATACAAAGTAGGGGGTTTCCATCTTATATTTACACATAAACTCTTTTCCCAAAAAGGCACAGAGGTCTGAAATGTGAGTGAATCACAAGTCAATCAGGACATGCCATCAGTGACTCTAATGTCTAGGATCTTCCTCCGTGTACTCTGATGCTGAGCTCATGACGCTGCGTTCATGTTCACGCCATCTCACCGCTCCGCAATTTCTGCTGTAAAATGAAGCGGATGACCGAGGCCTCACCATCATCACGGCCCAATATACCAAGTACAGTTGAGGTGGCTGGTGGCCTCTGGCAGTGAGGTGATGAGAAGCACATCTGAGGCGATGTTTGGGCCTGCGTTTGCTCCAACACCCATTTGTTCACCCTCATCTACAGTTGCTGCATGTCCACCGCTCTGCCAGCAGCGCTAATAATCAAGTGATGATATGGAAATGAGGAAAGGGTGAGCGGACTATTTAATGGCAGCCGAGTCATCTACAGTAGATAATTCAGCTCGAAATGAAACTATCCACTGGACTGTGGCAACAGGAGTTGAGGATATTTCCACACTCAGCCCGGAGATTTCATTTTGACCTGATGTCGTAATAGCTGGGTGAGAAAAAAATGAATCCATTCGCGCACGCGCACGCACGCACACACACGCACGCACACACACACACACACACACACACACACACACACACACACTGGGTTATGCAGCAATATAAAGCTAAAATAAGAAAACGTGTATATACTTATTCTACACATTTAGGATTCATGAGTAAAGGTTGGATTAACAAGAAGAATGCGAGCTGTGATAAAAGAGGGGACAATAACAAGATTAGTCTTGTTATAATATCTGAAATGTGTGTGTTAATGTGCCTGAGATTTTTTTTTTTAACCTATTAGAGACCTTTATAAACACAAAGCTTAACAGGGCCCCTAGTCCTCACAAGGACCAAAGACCGGCCCTCATACGGCAAAACATGATTTCTGAGTTCCTGGTTTAGGTGAGGGTAGGCTGTCCTGATAAATGGAATTCGTGGAAAGTCCTACCAAGGATGAGTGTGCAAACCTGTGTGTGTGTTTGTGTGTGTGTGTGTTTTTTGCACTTCCACACTGAAATGTGGCCAAAGCACCAATGTGAACAGTAGAATTAAATGTAGAGATACAGCAGAAGGGCCTTCGGAGGCGTCCTGCAGGGAAGGCTATCTGGCTTGGATCATGTATAATTATGGATGGATGAGCTGACTGGAAAATATAAGGAGGAGGATGACCGTTTATTATGCATCATGTTAGGGGGATCATTAGAAAGGCTAAATAAAGACGTGGGTCTTTCGGTTAAATTTGTCAGTTTACACCATTTTTAGCAGCTTGCACCATTTTCTTTGCATGTGGGTGCAGATAAAGATCATTAAATGTCTGGAGATTCAGAAGAACCTGTTGGTGGAGTCGTGCTGTTTGAGTGAAGCCCTTGCTGGTTTCTCTTTGTCTCTCCTACATTCGTCCATCATTACTTCCTTTTCACACCTGCAACACCTCTGCAGCACACAAGTCACAGGTCCACACACTGCCTACGTTGCAAATGATGCTGACCTCCACGACCTTTGGGTTGGTTTTAGTTTCAAATAAGTTTCAGTTAAAGAATAAACCCTGAGCAGGCTCCCTCCTAGTGGGCCATGACATGACAGGAACTATAATTCAACCCAGGAATTAGACTCATCCCAGCTCATCCTCTCCACCCAAAACCACTAATTTGTAGGCTAACCCAATTAGTCTACATAATTATATAGCTCCCTCTCTATATATCTGTATTTATCCCTGAATTAGTGAGTTAATATTGACGTTAGCACAGCTCCTTCATTCAGAAATGTAACAAAATCTACAGAGGTGTGAACGATGAGGAAGGACATGGATCGAAATAGCCATTTTGGGACTGTGACCATCACATATCTCTAACCAAAGGGTTTGAGATGAAAGGAAAGAGGAAAAAAGAAGAAAAAAAAGGGACAAATTTTGAACTCCAAGACAGATTTATACTCTAGAAGGAAAAATCGGTTATTTTGCAAGTGGCTGCTTTTGGAAAACAAAATTACCCTCTGAAAATGGAGGTGCACTGTGTAGAAATGAAGGGTCCCACTTACCACTGGGTTGTTTTCAACACCTCTTTAACTTCATATCTTCAGCTACTTCAGCGGCTTCTTCTTCTTCTTGTAACTTGCTCACACGTACCTTTAAAGTAGAGAGAGAGAGAGAAAGGGGGGGGGCGTAAATGAAAGGGAAACATTAATGAAAGGGACTACTAAATGAACTGCCTCTTCAAGTGGGAGGTGGGGGAATTCAACAAATGCTGAGATGAGTTTATATCTCTCTTTTTCTCCTCCTTGCCCTTGGTGACCACAGGACGGCAGTTCTCGGGCGAAGAGGAGGCTTGCTGCTGATTGCCTGAGAGCGTTGGAGTGCAAAATCTGCATGAAATCCCTGCTGGCTTTTTTTGATCATTTTCTCCTTCACATCTCTAATGAGCTTGGTCTGAATGTCTGTGTGGGTGTGTGTATATTTGTGGGTGTTGCCATGGTGTCTGCATGTTTGGATGTTTGCTTAAATACTGTATGCACCGCTCTGTGAGTTAATGGTCTCTCTAGGAGTTTGCGTATATGCAGGGATGTATGAATATTTCTGCCCTGAAAGTTTTTCATATTATGCTGGTGTTTTTTTATTTTTGTGTGTTTGCAATTCTACAGGTGTGAGATGTTTTTTTTCTTTACATCTGGAGGCCATGTCTAACGCAGCGTAGCCTCCCACTCAATATTCCATCGATACTCTCGGTCAGGTCTGCATCTGTGGGTGCGCGAGTCTACCCGATGAGCTTCCATAGAGCAGCTGAGGATGGTTATCCCCTGTGAAAGGTCAGGAGCTCATCAGTTCCCTGCGCCAAGAGTCTCCTTCAAGATAACGACATGAATATCATTTCTGGAAAGCACCATAGGGGTGCGACTGATTAATATGGAGGCTGAGGCTCCTATATTCACAACAAGTGCAAATGCAACGATATGATATCACAAAATGAGATAGTATTGTTGTCATGTATGTGAGTCTTGAATTATTCTTGGTGCTAAATGATCAATTTGGATAAACCTGCATCTGTGCTGCGAAGCTTCATACTGTGGACCCCACGGATGTATAGTACTTGAATTAATACTTATCCGGAGTCCACATTCCTTCCTGTGATGCAGATCAGTGGTTACTGGCAACAAAATATGTTTGCCAACAGCTTGCACACATCCCTCACAGAAATATAATGTGATATGAAACAAAAACACAAACCTATTGATCCACTGTGATCAATTTCTGATGATAAATATGTCTGAACAGTTATAAAAAGCAGCCTGAAGGCAGAAATCCACCTCACATGGCTTCTCTGGTGAACGGCATGCTTGTTTGGATGACATTCAGCAGCGACTCGATATATTTAATCTTCTAGCATGTACAGTTGGTGCCCTTGTGGCACCACAAATTGCCCAGTACGCAGACGTAGGCGCAGACCCTCCCTCTGATGAATAAATTTACATCACCGTGACCCTTGCAGACGGCACATACTCATGGACAAGGAATACATAATAAAGTTAAAAGCTGATTGCTCATGGGTGTGGGTGGAAGTATATTGTCAATCTTGAAAACCTCCAACACCCACCTATCCCAGCTCCCTGAAAGGATAATGCATTTACAAAAATATTAAACCCAAAAATGAATGATTATGGTATCACTGATGGGTGAAAAGCTATTAAAAAAGAAGTAGATGCTCTCCAAGAAGTGGATTCTGGTTAAAAGCAGTTTTGTGGGCATTTAACAGGGCACACATGAGGGGAAAATATGGTCCAAACTCCCCGAGAGCAAGAAAACTGAGTGAAACATTGTGCATGGAGCCTGATTGAAAACAGGTGTCATCGGTTTGGTGAAATTGTAGAAACTGCCGAGAAGTTAATGTCTGTCTGGCAGCACACACACACAACGTGCGTGTGTGTGTGTGTGTGTGAGTGTGTGTGTGAAAGAGAGAGAGAGAGAGAGAGAGAGAGAGAGAGAGAGAGAGAGAGAGAGAGAGAGAGAGAGAGAGAGAGAGAGAGAGAGAGAGAGAGAGAGAGAGAGAGAGAGGGAAAAAAAGTGATCCAGATTCTGTAAACCTCCCTCCTCCCACATGCCTTGCTGCCAAGACAAGCGCAGGGGAATTTTTTTAATGTACAGCATTTATTCACTGCACACACGCTGTCGCACTACCGCTTCCTCCGTCGCATGAGACACTCCCATGGCTGGGCAAGTCGCCATTAATCAGCCGGAATGACGGGTTAGCAGAACAGCACGGAAGCTGAAACTCATCCTAAATCAACATCGGAGGGAGTGGAAATAGGTCCCGGCATCTTGACAATAGCGTGCAGGTGAGATCACAAAACTCAAACTCTGGGCTTGGGTTTTTTTCAGTCTGTAACAGCTATAGGGGTTAAGTTGAGCTTCGTCCACTCATGTAGAAAAGCAGCTCTCGTTTGTTTTCTCATGACCCTGCAACATATTGGCATTGAGTTTAGTCACCGTGCTGAGACAGATGGCTGAGCATCATGGTGCATGGCAAATTGGGAAATGAAAACATGCATGCTCAGAAATGGGTCCATGCATTTTCTCTTTAGCAACGTGACCGCATATAGTACATTCAGAGGGATACTGATAAAGATGAAAAGATAAAAATAAAAAAAATTATGAAAACACAAGTCTGACCTTCTCTGAGGAAATGTCAACAAGTCTGCTACTTGAAAAGAAAAGACAAGAAAAGAAAAAACTACATATTTCAACCTCAGAAGATGAAATGTCAACACAGTTCCAACTTTGATGAGACAAAAGGGTTTTTTTTTTCTTCTTGAATGAAAAAAATGTTGCCATGGCAGCACATTGCTCTCCTGTCCTGTCCTCACCTCACCCTCCTCCCCCAACCCTCTATTGCCCTCCGGTTATAGGATTGATACACCCTAAAGAAAACAGATCTTTGCCACAGAGTAAGAGCACAGAGAAGATGACAAGAGAAACTGGGGAACAAGAGGAAATGGAGGTGAAGCGCGGAGGAAGGTGTGAATGCAAAGGCAGGAGGAAATGTGAACTTGATTTAATCAATAGGAAAGGATGTGTTGGAGGGGAGAAAAGAGAGATGAAATGGGTGGTGGGAGGACAAGCTCAAAGAGAGGAGAGCAGACAGTGACAGGGGAGGAGCAGGTAAGCCAAGAGGAGTGTGGAGGAGAAGAGGAGGAGGGATGAGCTGGGCGAGAGAGGATCAGTAAGGAAATGACAGGTGAACACACGCCAAGGGAAAGGACAGAAGGGAGACCAGGCAGAGAAATACAGATGAGCCGAGAGGAAAAGACAACAGCGATAATAGGGGGGAGGAGACGAGAGGAAGCAGGAAATGACAAGTCAAGAAATAAGAAGAAGAAGAAGAGGAAGAAAAGTCAAGGGAAACAAAAGAACACAGGCTAACAAGGGTTGGGCTGCTTCTGTCTATGACAGTTAATCTGGAGACATGGCAGTCAGCCACATTATACACTCAAATAAAAGCAAATACCTAGAGCTTGATTATCAATGATTTCATTACAAATAAGCAAATGATTTTACTGGTGGGCAAAGCGCAGGTGTTGAAAAGGTGGACTTGACTTTTTCCTGATATATGTTTGGTACCATCTAGCTTCAAACTTATCTATTTATCTACTGACTTCAGGCAACATATAGGTGTTCCGTGTCAATTTAGAAGTTGTTGATTGACAGTGAAGCACGCTACAGTTATAGATTACCTCCAAGCAGAAGGAGAGTAATATAAAGTGTGTCGAATAATGTTTTGGTAATATTATAGTTGAGGTGTCCGGTAAAGCAGTACCATGCAGGATAGACCTCTTAATATTCATTACAGCTTTATTTTGCAATGGAATAAATGATGTGGTTACAGTAAAATGCTCCAGGAAGCTGAACACTGCCCCGCTTTCGGTCTGTCTGGAGTGAATATCTCTCTCTCTCAGAGGCTTCATAATCCAGTCTGGAACTTCACTCTTTGTAAAACAGACCAATAAAGAAATCAAATGCTTTTTTGAGTTTTAATTGTTGTTGTTGTTTTTTTTGTGTGAGTTTTTTTTGTCGCCAACCGCACGACTCATTGTTGACATCGCAATATTGAGTCTCATGACCCCATCAACCCACCGGTCAGAGCTGTTACAGGAAGCATCCTTAGATTCACGGGGTCATGGGTAATGGAGTTTGGTAACTAATTTGTATGATTTCACAAGGAGAAATATTTTATTTATCCCATTGAACATGTTTCTATGCATTAAAATATGTATACATACAACATGTAGCACGTTACATGGACAGTAGTATTGCTAAGTAATAAATAGCATGGCAAAGGTGAGTCGTTTCATATGAGCCAAATATCTTGGCTGTTTTTTTTTCATATTTCCATCCGCTGAAGAGGCATAGGGAGCTTTTTAACTAAAAGGCCATGGGCTGTTAAAGATGTCTGTAGAGGCATTTTAGAGGTCAGATTCATTGCTGCCTGTTGCTCATCCACTAACGTATTAAAGAAACTCTATCGTACCAGTATAGCATGATATCATTCAACCATATTGAGGAGTCCACCTGTTCAAGATCGAAGCATTAAAGTAACACTCTGCTTTGCATTAAACCTGGTAGCTCATTTAGGGTTTAAGAGTAAACCTCCATTTATGTCTCACGGAAAATGATCAGATTCTTTGTGCATACCTTCTTTTCTCAGCCAGGAACATACAGGAACTATTTGACCTTAGTGTTACGGAGAGAGATGCGCTTGGAGTACGGTGGTGGTTATTCTTATACAGTAAATGATTCAACCTTAATGTTTGTTTGTTTTTGTTTTTGTTCCATTCGTTCATTGTTATATGGTCTACAAATACCCTCCATGGTGAATCGAAAATGCCTAACAAAAATTTAATACAAAGCAAATGTAATCGGTGAATTGGTCACAATATAAGGCTGACTGTCCTTGAGCAAATGGTCAGCTTTAAGAGCACACGCAAAACACTGAAAAAGGTACATGTAGAAAAAAAAGGAAGAATTCAAACCTTTGAGCAAGGTGCGAGGCACCAGCCAAGGTCCTTTTGACTTCAGAAATCATTCAGATATTCATTCATAACCTTCTTTAGTCACTCAGATGAACTCAAATATGCTACCAGCTGTTGTCTGACCTACAAAACAGTGAAATTGACCAAATATCTCCATGTCCTGTGTCAGCTAAGTTTAGTTGAGCAGTTTAGATGCCAGCTGCCGCCGTTACTCCTTAATAAAAAAAGAGCTACACCTGAATCAGGGATGACTCTTGTTCATGTCTGTAAATCAAGAGCCACTTCACATATGATCTGAGACTGACCCAGCTAAAATTTGTCTGGCATTGATAACTTCCTGTGGCTAGCAAGTCAGCCAAAGGAAGTTTTAGCTGTGACTTCCTGAGGATTTTCTGAGACGATCTCATAAATCTCGTCTTGATGAATTCCGCTTGCATTTTTGTGAGTTGCTCAGAAAGAAGATGGATGCCTCATTTGAGAAATGTCTAATTTTGCAGATACAAGATTGTATTTTTTTTTTTTTTAAGTCAGATGAGACTGCTGTCGGGGTGTTTAAAAAAAAAAATCACAATTTCCCCCGAAAACTGCCTTTTGAATCAAATGATGATCTTCATTCAACCCCAAATAAGTAGTTATTTAAGTGTTTCAGAGTTGTTTGCCTGAATTGAACCAGAAATGTATTTGTAAGCATGCAACAAAGGAAAAATGCTTAGGTGTTGCATCAGGCAAATTAATTATTATTCTACTGGAGCACTTGTTGGCTTTTTTACATGCAGCATCATTACTCTTCACAGCTGCTAACTACTCCTGTATGTCTGCGGTCTGCCATGGAACCTCTCCACTCTCAAACACCAACCCATTCAGGTGAAACACATCAACAATGAGCCACTCTGACAGACATTTCATTAGCGGCATTCTGTTTTGAGCAGATAAGTGCAACAACGTCCATTTTACTAACACGCTCTCATCAAAGGCATAATTATTGGCGCGCAACACTGCAGAGTAAAAAAAGTCGAGGAAGTGGTGTGTGTGATGTATACCTTCACACGTGATGGTTTTTCTACTTGGAATTACATGGAGTGAGGTCATGCATCTATGTTTGCCTTTTTTTTAGCATGTGGGTGTCAAGAAGCATGCTGGGTGCAGTGACTGATATTCAATTAGTCCACCTGCCACCTCTACATGGCTCGGTATAGAAGCGCTCAGTAAATCAGCTTGCCTGACAGCACACCGGTCGATATTAATATTAATGCCTCCATAAATAATGTTATTGTAGGCCCTTGTGTTAATGGCTCATGATATGATGTGTATGATAAAATAGAGCCTGTGTTCTATTGTGAAGGTGTAAGGGTTTAACTGAGAGAGAGAGCGAGAGAGAAAGAGAGAGAGAGAGAGAGAGAGAGAGAGAGAGAGAGAGAGACTAAATCCCCTTCAATGTCCTTTGGTAGGGACGCTGGTGACATTGGGTTGGAAAGGCGCCGAGGTGGTCACAGCTGTGTTCCCAAGCCTGGCTGGCTAGGGGGTGGGGGTGCTGAGAGTCTGTGTGTGCGTGTGGTGGATTGGGTTGTGTGGTGGTGGTGGTGGTGGTGGTGTGGGGGGGGGGGGGGGGTCGAATGGGAGATGTTGGGTCTGGACACAGTGGATTCATTATTATAAATCATCTCCCAGGGCACATGTTTATGGCTGCATCTCTGTTGTCTGGCTATCTGATTTCCATCTGCATTGTGTGTGTGTGTGTGTGTGTGTGTGTGTGTGTGTGTGTGTGTGTGTGTGTGTGTGTGTGTTTATATCAGGAGGCAGCTAGTTGAAGAATGGCTTTGCTGTTTTGTGACAATAGCCCATATTTAACTCTGACAGTGAACATATCACTGTAACGTCTTCATGTGGTTGCAGCAAATCTCCGGATTAGCCACAGGCTGTAAAGGGATGAGACGATGGGGTGAATTTAACCTCGTGACCAAAACTAGGGCATCAGTCATCCCATTTAGAAAGGTTGCAATACTCGTGTGAAAGAAGAATGCATCTTTCGAGCCTAACAAGCGTGCCACAGTTAAAGTCTGTGTGTCTCGTGATAGGGTTTGAGTTTTTTTTTTCCCCGCACCATCCTTTTCCTCTAAATATTATTTCAATATGCACACTCTTCTACCTTCTGGCCTTTGGACAACGCCACTGATTCAAAAGCAAAATTCAAGAGAAGCTGCAGTTGCAGTGGGAGAGATGAGTTTTGCGCAATCATGTGCCCCTCGGACATGATTGAATTTCCAGCTTGCAAATTCAAAGTGGGTTTGTTATGGTCACAAGTTTCATCGCGTCTTCTCCTAGCTGGGTCGTAATATGTTCTCTGAGCAGTAGCACATAAAAGCACAAGAAAGCATAAAAAATAGTCCAATCATGAAGAAATAACACTCTAATTCCCCTTTTTCATGTCTGGATGCTTATTCGTTATACAATGTTAAGAAATTTGGAAAAAAAAAAAAAGGGGGGGTAACAAACATGATTTGTTATGCCCTCTCAGGCAACAGCTTGCAAATAATTAAATGGATGAATAAATCACTGCAGAGAAATATTAATCAGCTCTTCTGAGAGGGAGGGGGGAGGTGGCTGATGAGCCACATGTCATTGGTGGAGAGAGAAGCGGTCCACCAGCACAATTGCTTCCTTGTCTTTTGAGGACATGACATGAACTTACATTCATTTCCTAGAGATGAAATCTAACCTTGGCTTAACCTGAAGCTGAAGCTATGAACTAGAGCTGTCAACAACTTGCTTACTGGTTATGCCCTACAAGGAAGAGACTCCTCATCGTGTGACAGCATAAAAAGGTATTTATGTTGTGTTAGGAATACCAAGTGCGCGCGGACACGTGGACACACACACAAACACACACACTTTATGATAACAGTTTCTGGGATAGATTTCCAAACTGACTTTGGTTTGTGTCATGAAGTCACCACCCCATCACCACACACACACACACACACAGCCCTAGACCAGGGGTTTTGCAAAGCCCGGATCATCCCTGCTAATCCACACTCATTAAGGATGAACTGCATGATAGCGTGCCACCACCAGCAGCATTCGTGCCCCCACCCTCTTTACCCCACTTTCCCCCACACAAGCACTCACCCCAACACCGCTGAGAACCGGCAGCTTTGATAATGATTTTGATAAATTACTGGTTGCATATTTGATGCTGCTGTTTGTGACTGTACCTGCCACACCTGTTGGTGTAAATCAGGTCCAATTTAATTAAGAGTGACAAAGCTTTTATTTCAGGTGTGAGAGGGGGGACGTATTTGACCACAGGGAGTTGAGTGCTTTCTTCAGTGAAACGTGCCTTCACATGGGGGTGCAAGTCAAGATGAGACAAGCTATGAGGTGACATGGCCTCGTGAATTCACTGTAAAAGGATTCAGAGTTTTTAGCAAATCGTCATATTAATTATTCAAAACCTTTCCATTGTTCCTCGTGACGGAGGGGAAATTGTTTCTGCAGTCGTCAGTTACCTGAGAGAGCATGGAGACAATGTTCATCCAACCAGCGCTCCTCTACGTGGTTGAGAAGGTCACTACCAACTGGAGTCTCCCTACAAGCCCCCTTGGGCTGAAAAAAAAAAAAAAAAGCAGCCACACTTCCCTTCCAGCTCTGTCTCCAAAATAACTCTCCCTCTGAGGACTTCTTAAATAAATTACAGCTATGCTATCCTCCCAAGATGTGATCTCTGTTCTCCAGCACAAATTAAAAATTTAAGCCCATTTAGGAGGGTGCCCGGTGTAACTTGAAGCAGTGTGGTTGTAGAGGGGTGATATAAAACCTAGTTGTGTCATAGCGGTACTTATAGTGATGCTTGCTGCTCAGGGCCTTCCATCCGGGAGGAGAAGCAGGGTGGCTTTGGTGTTAGAGAGAATATTGTGTAACTAAAAAAGGTCACAGGGCTGATCTCACAGTACAACAGCGATTCTACCCGCAGCTACATGTGGAGTAAAGATGTCAAGACACCAAACTCTTACTTGCTCACTTTGTGTGAATCACTGTCTGGCAC
Organism: Aulostomus chinensis; assembly: GCF_037954235.1. Lineage (NCBI taxonomy): Eukaryota > Metazoa > Chordata > Actinopteri > Syngnathiformes > Aulostomidae > Aulostomus > Aulostomus chinensis. The sequence continues at coordinate 9,648,353 of NC_141333.1, read as the reverse complement.
CATGAGCCAAAAAGCTTAAAATATGAATTGTGCAACCTAAAAGACTCTCCTGAAGACGACTAAAGGCTAAACTTTGACAGAAATTTGCCGAATTCACTTTCAACCGGCTTGCCCTCCTCCTTGCCGGCTGGGGGGAAATTCCACTGGAAGGAGTGTCACATCCAAACAACTTCAGCAAACATCTCAGAGGGATTTAATGGCAAAGGGGTTTTATAATCACATCACTACTTTGCGCTTGAACAATTAATTATTTAATTTCAACGTGAAATAATTGGATCGTATTTTTGCATCCACAAAGTTTATTTCTGAGGCATTTTAATTATGTAAAACTGTCATGACCTAAAAGTTTGTCCATCCCATTACTGTTCCGGAGGACTGTCCAGATTTTGCTCAGGAACACTTCTTATGTTCAGTACATTAAAAATCCGTTACACTTTAAGACAATGACATCCTTTCCAACCACTAGAAAGCAGAATAAGTCACTCCAGCATCTTTTCTCTCTGCTGCTAAAACTCACAAGCTTCGGGCAAGCTCGGGATGCAAAAATGAACCGATCAATAAATTTTTCGGTTCCTCAAAGGAACAAAACTTATAATACACACAGACACACACATACACCCACAAGGCTCCTAAAAACCACTCCGACTAAGAACATATTTTGCACAGGCATTATTTTTCCTTCACCTTAATGTACAAAACAAACCCAAACGAAACTTTGAACTGAAACTTAAACGACCTACAACCAAAGACAGATGTTCATCTGTCGCTTACCTCTCCTTGATGGCTCTTTGATGCAACATTTTGTTTTGGATGATCAAATAATCTGTTTGAGGGATAGATGTGTGACTCTAGAGCGAACGTAGATCCATTTGTTGAATGAGCAGATGGCTGAAACCGCCTAACAGACCTGCTTCTCACTCACTGGCGATCACTCCAAAGCTGCTGAGACACACACTCGTCAATCACACACACACACGCACACACACACACGCGCACACACACACACACACACACACACACACACATATATTCATTTCACACTATTAAGTTGAGATCTTTTAAACCTGCTGAGGATTGCAGGCACCAAGATGAGCTGGGATTTTTTTTTTTTTTTTTTTTAAAGAAAGTTGAATATCAACCGACCTACATTTGGTAACTTCGCCTCCAGCTTGGGTTTCAAAGTCTGAGGTGATGGGGCTCCATCTTTCCAGGATACTGATATAAAATCTTTATTCTGTTAATTGATCATGTAGACAGCTGACTTTTTTTTTTTTTTTTTTTTTTTGCAGATCTAGCCTAATATTGCTGTTTTACACAGTCTGAGTAACAAATGCATGAAAACATTCTGCCCTTAGTCATTTATGATTTTCGGAATATTAGAAAGTAGGAAAAACAATTACATTCCCCCTAAAACAAGTGTGTCTCGTAATCATACCATCCTAATTAATGCTCTCTCATCTCCATTCACAGAGCCTCCCCTGACACTCGCGCCCCTGGTGAGACCCGTTTCACACTTTACAAACCTGTGATGAATCAGTTCAAGTATCAAAGAAGTCTGAAAACTAACAGTTAACACAGATGTTACAGACATGAGATACGAATTCATGAAAATAAGGAAGGTTAACTACACCGAATCAATGTGACAAAATCATCACGGAAACTTTACACAGACGGTGAATTTGTTACTCAGGATGATATTTAAAAACAATTCCTGGTCATCTTTCAAATATAAAAAAGTGTATCTTGACACCGACAGTTATCATGTTTGACAGAAAATGGTTGTATAGTGATAAGTGCAAATAATCACAACGATTTTAATCACTCAGATCAATTAATTAACTGAACAAATTCATTTATAATTCCAAAGACAAAGACAGCCAGCTGAGAGAAACAGGATTACCGACAATCTCTAATACTTGATTATTAAAAAATAAATAGACTATCAAATACACCGGAGGACTGACTGGGAGAACTGCACATAAGCCACACACACACACACACACACACACACACACACACACACACACACACACACACACACACACACACACACACACACACACAGCATTTATTTACTGTGCTCTAGAGATGGGTAAAGACCAAAAAGGCTAATTAGGTGGCAACTCTTTACAAAAACATTATCCATTGGAGAAGGAGACAGTATGAGGTAAATGCTCTTCAGTCATTAGGCAGTAGTGAGAGAGAGAGAGAGAGAGAGAGAGAGAGTGGTGAACAGGGGTACCATTTAATAGACACAACCTCAATATGAACCCAGATAAAGTGTTTTGTCTTTTGACCTTCATTAACATCCTCTATTCATTGCTGCAACTCCAATGATAAATCAGGAAATGACTCCTATTGTATCTTCCAGTGCTGTGTAGTAAAGTGGTCTCCCCTGCCTGACTTTCATTATCTTTTGTTCCTTTAAACAATAACCAGTGTCAATCGAACGCAGCTTTTAGAAGGTAGAGAGACTCGAGAAATTGAAACCGAAATGAAATCACAAGGTGAATCAACAAATAGCTACAAAGAAACCTGACACTCACAAGTAAGGTGAGCTTCGTGATAAAGAGCAGCACCTTTAACCTCAGATTACAGATAATCATTAAACCATCCGAAGGGAGCCTTAAGGCAGAAAAAAAACAAAACAGGAAAATCTCTCTTTTGGAACGGAAGAGTTTCCAGAGGGGAGTGGCCTCCCTCCATTGAAGCGTTGCTGGATTAACCTAATCAGAAGATTAATCAGACTTGAAACACTGGAGGCTGCGCCGGTGGCCTCTTTATCCAACTATGCCGGGCAGCAGAATGAGGATAGAGAGCAGCGAGATGGCGTTCCCACAACCGCTCCCTCTGGAGCTCTCTGCTTGCCAAAAGACCTCAGAGGCAGAGGGGGAATTAGAGGCTCCCAATTTGTTCCAACTGCCTTTTGGAAACAGAGTCCCTCTTGCATACATCTCATTATCATTCAGACAAGTTCATAAGTTCTGAGTTGGAGCTTCTCTGGCAGTTCAGGAAGCGAGTTTGACTGAGAAAAGGCTGCTATAATCAGGTTCTGCTTGAAAAGACAGGTGTCTCCTTAAGATGAAGGCGATACAATCAGCAGCGCATGTTCTCTACATGTTACAGTGCAACTCAGTCATGCATTCAGGATCTTCAAAGGCCCATTTCTACCCACCTGGTGGAAATACCTGCCTTCACTAATTCTTAAAAAGCAGCACTTAGCTGTGATCTCTGCCTCTTTGACACAACAAGCATCCGAGTATCAGCCCCTATTTAGGTGCAATCCTCCTTCCTTGCAGGGATTTAAAGACACGATGAGCCGATGTGCGCCCATAAACTTGGCGGAAAGCAGCTCAGGCTGTGCCATGTTTGCTTGACCTGGAAATAAAGGATCACATCCAAGAGAAGGTCAGGTGATTTTTTTTTTTTTTTTAAGCCTGTGACCACATGTTCCTTTAAGCAAAATCGGTATTTCTAGTCAATCTGCATTTAGTAAATAAACGTACTTAAATGTCTCCAGCTGTCTGCTTTAAATCACGCTGTGACAAATCTTGTTTAAGAGAGGGAAAATAGGAGCGCCACACATGGGGACAAACAAGAGAGACCTCCAGCGGGAACAAGGAGAGCCTCATTCATCCCAGCTCTGTGGTAGCAAGGGTATTGATTGCAGCATACAGCAGTGATACTAAGCACATCTAGCTGACCCCACCCCCAATCTGTAGACCTTAAAAGACACAGAGGAGAAGAGGGAATCTTGAACTTTCCTCACATAATTGTGGGGGAACATCTTTTTGCTTTTTTTCAACCACAGCATTACCCCCCTGAGGCACTTCTCTCAAACAGTAATCATTATAATATGGAAGCTGCTGCTGGGCAGGGTTGAAAATGCAAACTGGAAGCCAATGAGGACAAGCATATACTCCTATGGGTGCAAACCATTAAGGTGACTGGGAATAAAATGAAAAAAACAATAAAAAAATAAAAAAACGCAAACTGGTGAAGTGAAGGGCACATTTCTGATCTTTTATGCTCCCTTGAGTATTATCAATCCTGGAATCTCATCAAAGTTTTGCGGTAGTGGTGGTTATATGTGTGTGTGTGTGTGTGTGTGTGTGTGTGTGTGTGTGTGTGTGTGTGTGTGTGTGTGTGTGTGTGTGTGTGTGTGTGTGTGTGTGTGGTTAAGTAAAACACCAGTATCAGACATTGACTTGTTTTTGTTGACACCCCCGCCCTTAAATCCACTTTTCTATCCAAAGATCTCCATTTACCACAATTCAATATGAACACGCTTAGAAGTGCATATGTGAGAAGAGAGGTGGTGGTGGTGGTGGTGGTGGTGGGGATGGGGGGGGAATCACTTAAAACCAGAAGTGGCAGGACGCACCTAATAGCTGTCTGATCAGCAAGTGTTTCATCTTGGCCGCATTATCTCTAAATTCAATACTGGCCCTTCAGACACTTGGAAAGAAGAAGAAGAAAAAGAAGAAGAAGAAGAAGGAGACAAAGAAGAAGAACACGGCGAAGAGGAAGAAGACAAAGAAGAAGAAGAAGAATGTTGTGTCAAAACTAAACTGCTCTCCTGCTGTTGATGCATCAGGCTAGTTGGTATTCTGATGGTGCTGCCCGTGTCCCCTCTTTGTCTCCTCAATCCCTGCCAAACAAGTCAAAATATACACAGAGCTGATGTTTATGTAGACATTGATGCCTAGCGAAAAATTACAGTTTCACTCTACGTTATAGGCTTGTCTGTCAATACACAGCCAGTCTTTGTATTGACTCGGACAAATTCCGGGACGCTGCTGATAACAGTTTGACAAATGGGCCTCACTCTACCTTCTCCAACAACGACACGTCTCACCCGTGTCCTCACGTCTACCACCGCCTTTAGATTCTATTATGTGATATAGAAATCACACTCCGCTTGTGTGGGACAACCAGGAAGAGCCAGTGAAGGGAGGCAGGCATTGTGGGTATGATGGGAAAATCCCACAATCTGACAAGGTGCAGAGTATGATTCCAAATCTCTGGGTCAAATTTGAAAGGATTAGACATAATCCCTGTCAATTACCCTCATGTTATATTACCTTTCATCATGGCCATAGGGAATACATGCTGTAGATTTCCTGGACATGCCTGAATGGAGCTTCGGGGGAATAAGCAGGTAAAAGGATCAAATGCAAAACCATTATATTTAAAAAAGAAAAAAAACAACAGTCAAACTGCTGTTAAATTTAAGACGTGACGCTTTAATTGTTATTGTAGGCATATAATGAAATTATGTTAGGGCCCAGCAGTCATAGACAACATAAAAAACCCAACATAAAGAAGACAAGGTGCGTCCTCTGTCCCTGTGTAATAAATAAAAAGCCATTTGGATGAGTCAAGTAAACAGGGACTCTCAATATAATAAGGCAGCTATACTTTAATGTTTACAGCTGAAGGGTAAAAATAACCCTACGCTACAAGACTTTATTGAAAGTGGTGAATCACACTCTCTTTATCTTTACAAAAGTTTTGTATAATTCTCAAAAAAACATAACGATATGGCCAATACCTTTGGAGAGACTGAAAACTACAAATCAGTAGGTTTAAAAAAATTAAAAAAAAAGATGTTACAGTACCATTTTAATCTTTAGAAACAATGAATGCCTTTGTCATCATTTTGTAAAGCTATGATTCTTTGTAATTTGTAGAAATCAACTTGCGATCCCATATCTTTTCTTTGGGAATACTGACGACATTAATGTTACCATAATATTTTTTGTCGCTTCAAGATAATCATAAGCGTTCCATCACTTGATAAAAGATTAAATTATTATTGCTACTTATTATTATTATTATGATTATTTTATAAAAGTAGACATCTTTTCCAAAAAAAATTAAGCAAATTTGTTGAAAAGAAAAATGCACCATAAATGTAACTGACAACATGCTCTTTATTATCCTGCCCCTGCCTGATATATCACACCGGTGTTATGATCATTTCCCTTCACAATCCAACAGAGGGACCTGCAATTCCCTACTTCCTCATGTCCGCTCTTCAGAGAAGAATTAGCACCTGTCAGAGGCTGCTGCTGGATTCACAGAGAAGCCCACTGAGAGTCGGTCCTCCTCTCTCTCACACACACACACACACAGACACACACACACACACACACACACACACACGCACACACGCACACACGCACGCACGCACAAACACGCTAGAAAAATTTGCAGCCTGCGTTGCCTTTCAGTTGAAAACAATCATCTCACCGGGATGGTTTTTCTTTACAAGCCATCATCACAGTAGGGTAATGCAAACATGTTAGCAAGGAGAGGAAACAAAGTGCATGCCGCATGCACAAGCAATTCATCCAACAGCCAGGAGGCTAACCTGGAATGGATTCAACACCTTAAGTTTGATCAAGAGCAGTTATAGTTGTATTGACATCATTGTAAGTGTGTCTGTATTTCCCTTCATTAACTCCACAACCACATGCAACATCCAACCCAGTCACGAACAGTGATGGCCAGTTAAATGTTAAGTAAAGAAAAACAAAAATCTGGAGGATCATCACCAATAGGATGGTTAAGAAGCAAAGATAAGGCATATAATCTATAAATAATTCATGCTTAAAATTAGTCAAATGCTTCACTGATGCCGAGCTTATACAAGACAGCTTGTGCTCCTACATCAAAATCCATGAGAAAGAGGTAAATCCAAGCTCCAGCCATCATGCTGGGCATTGTTCTCTCAGTAGTTCTCATGGATCTCAATGCTGAATGATCCACAGACATCTTGAATGTATCATCGATGCATTGGTGAGACTCTCAGCTTGCGTGTTTGTCGGCAAGATTCAAATATTGAGTGGAAAAATGGATGTATATGATCCAGGCATAACAGAATAATTGGTGTTCTATAGATGTAAAAGTAAAAAAATATATATGAAGGCTGAAAAATGGTGCCAGAGAAGAAGAACGCTACATGTACCATTTCTGAATAAATGCTGCATTCATAGGTTACAGTAAAATCATATGCAACTACCATCAGCCATTTTTCATGGGTTTCACATGACCTTTCTCTCGCTGCTGACTGGTGGCCTACAGGCACGGCAGCTTTGGAGAGGAGCACGCTAATGTTAGGTGAGGTTTGTGCCCATCGGTGCTATTTAGCACAGTGTGACGAGAGTTCATCTCCTTCACATCCTGCTCGTCTGTCCGTCTGAGAACGGGAACAGAAATAGTCTTTGTCACCAACCCCACAGCGGGATACCGTTCACACACCATGTCCAACATGGCTGAATGGACGTGCCAGTTTCGGTGCCAGTAGCTTTGCAGGGTGTGTGTGTGTGTGTGTGTGTGTGTGTGTGTGTGTGTGTGTGTGTGTGTGTGTGTGTGTGTGTGTGTGTGTGTGTGTGTGTGTGTGTGTCAGTGAGGTTCTCTGATGATTTTAATAAAGCTTTCTACCTGCTAACAACTCCCAAAAAATATAAGTTTCTCCAGAGGACAAGGGTGTGAAATATGAAATAAACATTGTTAATGAGTCGACTGAAGAGGTGTAAGAGGCCTGCAGATACTGATACAGCACAGTGTCAGTACCCTCTGATTTGTCTTTGAAAGTTGCTGTATAAGTTCTGGATTTCATTGCGTTTCACCAGTGTAATCTGAACTGAGTCAGATTGCACAAAAGTCAAATGGGGAAAAAAAAAAAAAACATGCCGCCTTGTGCCAGCTCAGTATGGAATGATAGACTGGAGCAGAAGAAAAATGATCTGTGAGGGTGAGGGAAGCAGCAACAGATAAGAGGATTACTCCATTATTATCTGCCCCTGGGGTTGTTACCCAAGAGCAGAGAAACACAGTTAAAAAGGGCAAGACCTTGATCCCCCCCCCCCCATATGCCCTCATAGCTGGAGCAGGGAGGAGGCGCAACATGACATAGTACGCCACGTTTCCAGTCCAAAACTGGAATCCTGAGAGGTGACCTTGTCTTCCTGTCCAGCCCTGCTTTAACCTTCCTCCTGAGACACCAGATTGATGGACCTGATAACTGGTCGGAAAGCTGAGGTTAAGTGTGGGATTTTTATTTTTGACGGAAACGCTTGCTTCACAATCAGATTAAAAATATAATTGAAATCTGGATTCGTTTTCAGGTTAAATTATGCTTCTGGAGAGACAAAAATAAATTGTACGATCAACCTACTTGACTGCCCGAAAGTTGTTGGGAAAATCAAGAAATCATAGTTTCAATGAACGGATAATATTTCTGGAACTTGGCAAACACATTTATAACAAAAGAGTTCCTACAGTGTAGTAACAAAATGAGATGAAGTTTCTTTACAGAGGCTGTTGCACATGAGTGTGTAGCGACGTGGCAAGCTTCTTTGTTTTAATCATGCAAACAGAAATGCACTTGGAAATCCTCTTTGTAGGCAGATACAAATGTCCCAACCAGGTGAAAACTGCCTTCAGAGGATTATGAGACAACTTTCATGGATTTCCTGAGTTTGATAAACACACACACACACACACACACACACACACACACACACACACACACACACACACACACACACACACACACATCTCAGGCTTAGGTTTAAACAAAGACATCAAGAGTGCTGATGCCTCCATGTCAAGAGTGAAGTGATAATTACTGTCATTCAAGCAGAAAGCTCATAGCACAGGCGGGAATTAATGTGTTAGCGAATGTCTGCGACTGTAAAAAAAAAAAAAAAAAAAAAAAACAAGACAAAAAAACCTCCCACCAGCTGTTTTGGGCTTCATCTAAGAAACTGAAACTCCTTCCACTTCACTTTAACTGTACTGGCCTCTTGGTCACAGATGTGCTTTACATGCTGTGAAGTATTTCAGTGAGAGAGCAGGTATAGAGGAACATGAGCAGTTGGAGAAGCTCTTTCTCTTTAAAATCAATGATAAACTTTTTGATTGCTGGCATGACTGGAACATTATGCAAATGCTGACTGATAGAAACTCTCCTGTGTCCAAGTTACATACTTAGTTGAACCTGACAGATACAAGTCTCGGTTAACAAAAGCTCAATGAAACGCAGCTTAAACATTTCCAATAATATGCAATTTTACTGATGAAAAATGTGAATAAAATAAAATTCAAAGGACTTTACGAGAGCTTGATAAATGGCAGGATGCTGAAAATTGATCAAGAGACTGCTGCACAAATGTTAGATGAGCAGGACAACAATAAAAGAAAGGAAGTTAAAGTAGGTAGGATTAAAAAAAAGTGTAGCTAAAAAGAAAAAAAGGCAAAATGTAAAAAAAAAAAAAGGCCAATAATAATGCATTAACCTTTCCAGATAGGAATATATTTGGATTATATATCCGTACAAACTTTCCCATGAATGTTCCTGCTCTGTTTTAAGCCAAGACAACCTCATCTAAATCCCATTTTTCTGCATTACCAACCTAACCTGAACCTTGTGTAACCACAACAACACATTAACCCTTGACACTCCTCACATTACTGTCACTTGATAGTCAGTTTAGTATCAGCACGGGACTTTGCAAGACAAGTGTGACCTATGGAAGTAGTCACAAGGTCACGGACCCAGAGGACCTATTATTCAGGAGCCATGATGGCTTTTGGCTTGCAGAGCATTACCTTTCACCTTTGGATCATTGGATCCCAAGTCCAGTGGGACTATTTTTTTTAACGGAGTCCATTTTTAACCATGTTCAGCATTTAAAAATGGACGAATAAGAATATTAAGACTTCTAGAGCGGTTTAACAATCAGCACTGGTGTTCGAAATACACCAGAAGAGTGAAAACAGATGACAGGAGGTAAACTCCTGATACTTCTCACAGAGAAATCCATCAAATGACCACAACCTCTTAACATCACTTTATGTGGAAATTCACAATCAGTTTTTTTTTTTTCATAGCTGACACAAGAAATCAGGGGTTTCAGCAACACTCAACAATGCTGTTGATGGGTATTAATGGCGTTCTGGGGTTTAAACATTTCACTTTATCGTTATGCACTGACAACAGCTTCTTGAAATGACAGACGCTGTTGAAAAATAGTATTTTTTGGTATTTGTAAAGTTTGGGCTGGAAAAAAAAACTTTAAAGTTAAGGGAAATATTGTGATTTAGGTATATTGTAAAAACTCTCCTGTAAACGGGACTCAAACACACATTGGGTCCCGTTAAAAAGTCCAGTATTTGTTGCATCACAACTCCATTTTACCCCGTGATTTGGACTTTCTCAAATTTCAACGATTGTAACCACCGTCTCTCATTGTACTATGCAAAAACATGGGAGAAGTGAGGTGCTGCATGAGCCTAAATGAATATTTGGGATCTCAATACTGCATTCTGTCAACTTTTTTTTTAAGTTCTGGAGAGAGAAATTTTACCATTTAGGACATGAAAGTGCCATTACTTGGACATCAGCCTTTTTCCTCATACACAGAATAAAACTGTCTCCCTGAGGAGAAATTTGAGAGACCCACAGGCAGCCCCCCAGCACACATACATACATACATACACTTCTGTCCAGCGCATGTCAATTCAAGCTACAGTCCACACGCACAATTCCATATTTAAAAAAACAAACAAACAAAAAAGCATACACCAACATACTGCACATTTCTCTAGCCATACCAATACCTCCTCATCAGCTCAAAATTCAAAAATGTCAGCCCTGAAACAAAATATTACAGACAAGGACAAAAATCCTGAATCTTGAAGTTCAAATGTTGGGGAATCTTGTTAATACTGGTGTGAATGCAGCAGGTGAGCTGCAGCTCCTCAGTACTCAGCGATTCCTCAGGCGTGTGCAGCCTGTCAGCTGAGGAGACACAGCACAACCGGCGCTTTTGGGAACAATGTATCGGGTGAAATGGGATTTCCGTTATCCCGTTTACGAGGGGAGTGACCTTTGCCCTCTGAGTGGTTCTCTCCTATTTTTTTCTTTTAATGCATGGACACAGACTCAACACACACATGAACACACACACACACACAGGCATTTGCAATTTCTCTCAAAAGCAGCTCTTCTGATACACACACACACAGGCACTCACTGTCCAACAGTCAATATTTTCTGAAGGATGGCCTCCCTCGAGAACGAGCAGGCAATCTGAGGGGGCCCCTGCAATGAAAGGGCCCGTGATTGCATTCGACCGTATAGCCTTAACAAAGATGTCGTACATCAAATGCCAACAGATGGAAAGCCATCCGCAAAGAGTTAATCAGCAGAGTAGCTTTCATGGCCACAATGCAATTTGTCTCAATATCATGAAAAGAAAGAACGATCTCGATAAAAAAAAAACACACAAAATAGAAACACACACAACCACACCCACACACACACACACAAATAGCCTAAATACAAAGCAAGGTTTGTGTTTCATGTGAGCTTGATTTTATCTCAGACTACTCCAAGTGATGCTTTACTTTTATCTTACCATTTGCCAAAATTGCCTGACCTTGAGCAAGGTGTGTGTGTGTGTGTGTGTGTGTGTGTGTGTGTGTGTGTGTGAATGGGTTTGTTCAAATGTGAGTGCATGCATGTGTGTGTGTGTGTGTGTGTGTGTGTGTGGGTTTGTGCGTCAATGCCAAAGAGTGCATTGATGCCCTCCCCTCTCAGTGGACTGATTCATCTGAGTTTGAGAGCCTGACCAATTTACATTCTGAGTCACTGTGAGAAATGCCTTCACAAGAGGCTGTTTAAGCTTTCCGCATACTTGCCACCTCATACCTGATAGGATACTCAGGTGTGATCACTACAGAGTGGCACACGGGGTGAGAATGAGGATTAATCACCATAGGTGTTAAAACCATCGTTTCTGACACCTCGTACCAGCTACTGCATTTCAATCAAATTAATAGACTGGCCCCCTTGACGCCTGTGAATCAGCCAAAAAGATCAATGGAGGAACATGGTATTTATCCAGGTCAAGAAGCTTGCAAATATATGTTTGATTGATTCAAGAATTATCAAAAGGTGAAAATTTGACAATCCCAATGGTCCTTTATCTTTCAGAAAGTAATTCCACCCTTGGATCAGGGAAAACTAACAGATTATATTTATAATTTTGGGAAACGGTGCCAAATTTCCCCTTATAATTTCAGTTTGTGGGGATGTTGGACACTGAAGAAATCAATGTTTTAGGGAAAAAAAACTAGACAGGATTTTATTGATTGGATTCAACCTGGTCTCGTACAGTAAAGCCAAAAAGCAGTGACAGTTTATGAATAGAGCTCTATACCACTACACTATGTTTCTATAAGGATCTTTAAGATGACAACACACAATTAATCCTAGCATGTTATTAGTTTCTACTCCTTGGGTAGTTCCAGCGTTTGGTATGCTTTCCACATTCTAACCTTGTTTCAGATCTCTTTGGAGCAGTCCATCCACCTTGGCAGTAGACAGGCTCGATTATGTTCAAGGCTGAAACATCCCGTGGGTAAAATTCTTCATCTGTACCTGGGAATCTAGGCAGCCGTTCCTCTGCTCTCAGGACACGTCGACCCACACCGTCAGCATCAATTGTGTCAGTCTGAATTGACATAAGCGTCTGTCACCATGTATTAACCTATAAAATTAAGGCGGGTCACAATTCTACGGGAAGTACTTGACTTGACGTGGTTGTGTTCATACACGTGTCCACCAGCAGTGTTCAGTTCGAAGCTCTTTTGTGATAAAAGAAAAATGTGTAGAAAACAAATTACTTCAAAATCATTTTCTATGTCGAATTCTTCACTGCACCAACTTGACTCTTGACGGTTTGTCACAATGCATCAACGCATGCCTCTCTGTATTTGACCTTTTGTTTTGCTTTTTGCACTGCACCTGGGCCACCAAGACAAATACCAATACGTTGCTCTTTTGTATCTCTGGTTTCATATTTCTAACTCTGATTCTTCATAGTCGCACATATTCTAAAAACCGTTCACAAAAAAACCCAGAAAAAGGTATTGTGACCTTGGGACATGGAACTTTTGTTGAGCTGTTCATCAGACATCTGCTAAGAGCCTCATCATGAAAGGTTTATTTCCTTGCATTGTCGTGCCAAGAGCAACTGGCAGGCGCCAAGAAACCTTCCACTCTGTCACCAAGGTTAGTTGAATGACACACAAGCAGTTACTGAGAGACAAGAGGGAGGATGACACAGGCATATGAGGGAATTAGAGCCAGAGGTTTATGCTAGAGTCCAGATGTATGTGTGTGTCCCCTCAAAACACAAAAACACACATAGCTCTTGTTCTCCCATATCTCATCCTTGTCCCCGTTTTTCCTCTCACTCCAGAGAAAAGGGGGACTTAATACTGTCTCTGCATTATTAATCATCAAACACCAAGGAGCAACAGGTGCTACAAAACCAAAGGAGGGTCTAACAGGAGTAATGGACGGTCCGGCAACCCAACCCAAATGCCCTCTATCTTGTATTTGATTCATTATTTACCACTTCACTTGCGGAGGGACACAGAGGCTGAGAGTACAAAACAAGGTATTTCCATTTATGACACTGGGTGTGCATGTTGACCCACCACTCAAGCCATCACGGTGGACGTGTCAGATAATCTGTTTTTGTTGAGTGGAAGACATTTATTTTTCTTTTTTCTGGTTTATTTAAAATTCCTCGCGATGCCTTTACTTCCTGCTACTGTCTCAATATATTTTTATGAACATTCTTGAGGTGTTGCATGAGGAAAGGGTGATGGCTAAATTGAAAAAAAAAAAAAGTCGATTTTGGAGGGAAAAAAAAGATCCATTCACTTTACTTGGTTGTTGCCATTTTAATGTATTTAATAAGGCAAAAAAAAAAACCACTTTTCTGAAGATGTTCCAGTAACAGCAAAAACATAATCATATGACTGATCAATGGTTTTCTATACACGACTAAGTTTTGAAAACGTGTTCAAGGGGGTCTTTGGCCTGTCAACAGGCTGTGGCCTCTCTCTTAGCATCCAGGCTGAGAGTCGTGCCATCTATCAAGCTTCAAGTCACACTCCATGATACAGTGGGTGTGAAAAAAAAAAATAAAAAAAGCACAATGATTAATGTCCTTTCTGTGAGGTCAGTCTGCTTCCTTAACACACACACACACACACACACACACACACACACACACACACACACACACACACACACACACACAAACAGAGGTTTAGTGTGTACATTCTCACAAAAAAAAGGTTATCTACACACATGTCATCTACGCAGTTGGTTACATACACACTGACACACACATTATTACCACAAGGCTACATTGCAGAGTGTACAGTTGAAGAAAAAAAAAATCTCTGCACTCAACTCCTTTTATGGCGGCGGTGAGTGTAGGGTATTGACTGGAGAGCGAGACAGCTAGCTTTTATTTTTAATGGCCCTGTTGGAAGCAGCACAGCACAATGAACACGCGTGCAGATGAACATGTTCACCGTCATTTCTGGTACTTAAAACCTGATGAGCTCATTTGATTGTTTCAGTTCCTGAGCGCATGTTTTAACATCTGAAGGGTTTCATTTAGGGGAAAGGAAAAAAAAAGCTCATTTGGAACATAATATATTAAAATTCAAGAGTTTGTGATTTCAAAAAGATTTTTAGTGTAACGCTACACTTTGGTTTTTCTCCACTGACAAAAACACAATCCAGGCAATGTTAGCAGTGCTGCTTAGTTTTACGTAGCACAATTCCACCACTTAAAAAAACATACATTTCACATTTGGCAAGTGCCTTAATTACCTGTAAATGAAGAGCCCTTCTGATTCTGCCCTGATGGTCCTTTCCTTCAGCTGAATTGACACAATTGAGATCAGCTCTACTGTGAATGAACAGGTTACTTTGGCCATTAAAAGCTTCACAATCAAGTGGATTCATTTTTGTTTGGCCACAAAGGACGCCGGCCGGCCAGCTCATAAGCCACACATTAATAAGACCGCAGATCAATGGGACTGTGAGCTGTCTGAAAGTGTGGTTGATGTATTGGCTGCAGACATGGATATGGCTTATGATTGACTGGTGGGCCTCACAAGTAGTGTGGCTGTGTTATTGATGAGTGCAGAGTAGGAAGTCTTTTTTTTTTTTAAGAAAAAAGGAGACCATCAATTGCTAACACGCAGGGCCTGTTTTATTGGTATTTTCCTCACATAATTATATTTGTATTATATTGTGAGGTGTTGTGCAATCGCTTGAGATACATTCACTTTCTTTTTAAATTAAATAAAAAAAAAAAGACTTGGAACTTTGTGTGTATTCTGAGTCTTTTATGTTTTATTGTGTTGTAATTTTTTTCACACTGCTTTGGTAGAGAATGATTTTTCTCTTGTGGCAAAAAAGAGAGAAGCTTTTAAATGACCTGAAACTTGTTAAACAACCCCAGGGTCTAACCAAAACGTTACATGACATAAAACACAACTTAATTAGAAACACACCTTTATCATGACCTTGTGTATTTATAGCTACATATGTGGCGTAATTGTGGACATTATCGATTCAATGATCTCCATGAGCACCAAGACAATAAATATGATTTCCCAGGGCGGTCTCACCCCCAATTCATCAAAGACCGCCATTTGGTGAACTCCCCCTGACGTCCACAGCCGACACTGAGGGTACCCCCTCTGCATCACTTGACAACATAGAGGGCAAGCCGATAGATTTCAATCCCTCCATCCATCCACTTTCTAGCGCTCATCCTGTTAAGGGTTGCGGGGGGCTGGAGCCTATCTCAGCAGCTTTCAGGTGAGAGGGGTTCACCCTGGATGGGTCACCACTCCATCACAGGGCCAACAAATAGAGACAGACAACCTTTCACACTCACAGCCACGCCTACGGTCGATTTAGAGTATCAATCAGCCTCGTCCCCTCTTGATGTCTTTGGACTGTGGGAGGAAGCCGGAGTACCAGAGAGAACCCACACAGGCTCCAACATGGTGACTCCACACAGAAAGATCCTGTGCCTGAGCCGGGGCTTGAACCTGAACCTTCTTGCTGTGAGGCGACAGCGCTGACCACTGCACTACCATGCCGCCCTTCAAATCCCTCATCTTTGGATTTTGACGAAAAGGGATTAGCCAACCAGGTAACACGGTGTCGCTGCTATTCCCTAACCGTAACCATACAAAGAATATTAGATAATTAACAAATTGGAGCAAACAGAATAAAAAATTGTGGGACAGAGTCCTGCATTGCTGGTTGAAATGGATCAGAATGTTAGAGACACAACAATGCGACGCAGAGGAGGAACCCTCAACATGGGCCGTGGACATCAGGGGGTGTTGACCAAACGCCGGTCTTTGAGGAACAGGGGTAAGATAGATTACCACTCATGTCAAACTGTATAAAAGTACAAAGTATCTGAGATGTAACTGGACACAGACTTCAAATTTTTACATGCAAATGGTCGCTGAAAGATAAATGCAACATAAACAACAAAAATCAGTAAAAAGTCACTGAAAGATGTTTCAGTTGAATGATGGTGAGTGACTCGGTGGAAATGACTATGAAACCTATTGTGAAAGACTCTTACATAAAGAAAAAAAAGACCTGAAGACTAAATGTCCTATTTAATTAATTTCATTTTGTTTCCATTTAGCTTCTGAGCACTCATTCGGGTTACGGTAAAGGACCGAGGTCAACTGTCAATCAAACGGTGCTTTTCTGATATATCTGTACTTCTCTTCTTCGCTCTGGGTTTTTTTATTCATAAGAATCTGTCTCAGACTGTTACTTTGGGCAAGACTGGCGTTTTCAGACCAGCATTGAGTTTGACATCAGAACAAGCAATAGAAAAATATGCAGTGGTACCAAAGCTGGAGTGGTTTTTAGGGCCAATCTGTCTGTTACTCTGTCCCAGTCTGGGCGGGGCTCCACTGGCCCCGGGCCCTGGACTATCAGTCAGGCTGATGTATAGGTCCACAGGGTACAAATGAAACCTGTCACAACAAGGGTAATGATGTCAGAGTCACTATAGCTCACCGCTGGAGGAGCAGAGGAGGGGAGACGAGGGGATCGGAAGATGAGAGGATGGAAGGAAGGGAGGGGAGAAAGTATGGGAGGGATCAGGAGAGATGGGATGAATGGAGAGTAGAGAATGAGTCAGGGAGGGAAGGTGAAAAAGGGAGGACCTGAGAGAGAAAGAAAGGACGGGGGGTTGTAGCAGAGCATGAGGGAGAACAGGAGGAAGGAAAGACCACAGCAAAAAGTTTCACAAATGGTGGGATGAAAGAAGAGAACATGGAGGGT
Source organism: Aulostomus chinensis (assembly GCF_037954235.1). Taxonomy (NCBI): domain Eukaryota; kingdom Metazoa; phylum Chordata; class Actinopteri; order Syngnathiformes; family Aulostomidae; genus Aulostomus; species Aulostomus chinensis. Next base: position 9,631,135 of record NC_141333.1, on the reverse strand, counting down.
GAATAAAGAGATAAACTGAGAAATTAAGTGGAGGGAGTGGACAGGTTTAGGGGAAAGGAGGTCCAGAGGGGGGAAAAATGGGAGAAAGGAGCGGAACAGTGAGAAAAAGATGTGGCTTAGAAAAAGTAAGTAAAGCGATATAAAGTTAGGATTTGTTTGTCAGATTTAAACAGTTGTTCTGTCTGACTTTGCCTGTTGAGGACAAAGTGTGTGTGTGTGTGTGTGTGTTTTGTATTACAGGAGTACAGTAGCTGACCTGGGCAGGATTTAAAAAAAAGACCAATGTCCTTTCCCTCTCTCTCTCCCTCTATCACTGTGTCTCTAATACTGTACATTCCTGCTGCTGCTGCATCAACATCTCTGTCTCTCCTTCATTCCCTCACTCTCTCTACCTTCATCCCCCATTATCATTGACATCATCTTTTTCTGTCGCACTCTCTGCTCCGCCCCACCCCACCCACAGATGCTTCCTGCATCCTCCCCGCCTTCTCCTCCCCGGCAATCTCTCTCCATCTCAAGACATAGCCACTAATGGATTGAAAGTCTTGGTGAAGAAGCAACAGTCATTTAAAGATTAATGTCAGGCCTGGTATTCTGAAGGGCAGTCAGCCCTGTGTGTGTGTGTGTGTGTGTGTGTGTGTGTGTGTGTGTGTGTGTGTGTGTGTGTGTGTGTGTGTGTGTGTCCAGTAGAGGACGTGCATATATCATCTCTGAAATTTTGCCCTCTTCATTATCACCCATTAGGCAAAGACTCAGAGAGGGGACACAACAGAGAGAGACCTCTACAGTTTGGGTGCGTGTGTGGTGTGTGTGTGGTGTGTGTGTGAGTGTGTGTGTGTGTGTGTGTGGGGGGGGGGGGGGGGGTTAACTGGCTGGCCTCTACCAGCACATTTCACAGCCTGTCACTTTCTACTCTCAAATATCCACTCCCAACTACGGCTACTTTCCTCAACGAGCACACAGGTTACTGTGCGGTGTGAATACGTTCCTCTCTGCCACTGAAATATAATCTCTGCATCGAAGCATTAAAATGCCCATTGAGTATTAAAGCTGATCTTATTTATTTATCCAATTTTTCAAGACTTTTACAACCTTAAACTATTCATCCAGTTTGCTCCAAATGACCAAAACCAGAGACAAGCAGGGGTGGGAATAAATACAATTCCATATTCTCACAATATCCCACTACAGTAGTAATCAGTATACTGCAAGACAATTCATCTAAACATTATAATATCTGTGTGGATGACATATCATTAAAAAAAGCAGAAATTACTTTTTTCAACTAGTATTCCTCCATTTATTTGTTAATAAATCTGTAGCATTCATCAAACTTTGTCTGTGGGTTTTACAAATATCAAAACCCTATATTATAATAGTATTTGAAGAGCTTTTGACTAAATCTAATAAACAAGGTTTCCGTCCAACAGCTTCAAATTCAAGTTACTGCATTCTTGTCTAACAACCATGAAATAGATGATGATGAAACTTAATTCAAGTTAGCACAGGGATGAGGTTTCATGCTTCCATTAGGCTTGTTCCCACTGACGATCAGATTGTTAATGAGCGATTGAATGGACTGATCACAATCTTTTTTTTTTCCAAAGATGAATGGATTGCCTATTAACATTTAAGAGGAATACAGGAATTTAATAGGGGTCTCCTTTTCTCTACTACGTGAAGTGAATCTGGAACCTTTGCTAAATATCTTGCAACCACCGACCAACCTCGTGCTGCCACGCTTGCATTTTACATCTTTAGCCATTAATGAGGACAAACGAGGTGCATGTGCAGTGCTAGCGTCCATCCATTCATTTTCTACCTCTTATCCTGTTGAGGACTGCGAGGGGGGCTGCAGCCTATCCCAGCAGCCTTCGTTGAGAGGCGGGGTTCACCCTGGACATGTCGCCAGTCCATCGCTGGGCCAACACATAGAGACAAACAACCATTCATACTCACAGTCACACCTACAGTCAATTTAGAGTATCAATCAGCCTCGTCCTCTCTTGATGTCTTTGGACTGTGGGAGGAAGCTGGAGTACCAGAGAGAACCCACACAGGCACAGGGAAAAGATGCAGACTCCACACAGACAGACCCTGTGCTGACCACTGCACCACCGTGCCGCTAAGTGGTGCGAGCATGATGCATAAATCACCGATCTCCATTTAACATGACTGGACATTAGAAAAGGGAAATAGAGTGGATTGCTGAACCCTAGCTTCCATCCATCCTTCCATCCATAAACCCCGGCCGCTATTGTTCCAGCTTTACACTGACCTGCAGTATTTTCTTTGCGCTATTTTAGCCTAACTGTATCAACAACACACATCAAAAGTGAAGGGAGTGGAATTTAATTTCTACTGAGTAAGTTGTGAAATTCCATGCTACCTATTGGCTCTGAATATCATTCATACGAGCTTTGTGCGTTGTTAAGTGTTGAATGGTCTTTGTTTTAGAAAAGTTAAAACTATCTGCCTTGTGGTTTACAGACATGAATTAACGCCTTTATATTTACCGTAATGCTGCATGGGTTGATCTAGGACAGGTCTCCAGTCTATGACTGACCTACCATATACAAACACAGGAATCCTAATTTACCTTCTCATTCATCTAACCTCTCTGGACTTTGGGGATAAACTATCCAAAGAAAACTAGGTATGAGAAAATGCTCCAATGTAAACCAGCTGAAGCATATTCTAAATCCTGTACACATTTTTTGGCTGGGAGTAACTTTCATATTACAGCTTGCAAGAAAATTTAATTAAGTGGCAGGGTGAACATCCTGTTGGAAGTCTCCGAACTGACAGATCATATTTCATTTTTAGTGCAGGCAAAATATCCTTGAGGAAGACACGGAAACCCCTGGCTGCGGTTTATAATGACAACAGCTACGATAACAGTGCTCTGTTATGGTGTGAAGACACCATAGAATCAAGAAAGAAAATATGTTCCTGCCTATTAACTTGTTTTTGATCAAGGAAGCATTTTGATCAGCAGTTTCTAACTTGAATAGGGAACATGAGTGAATACTGACCAAAACGGGAGTTAAAAGCAATCCCTGAGTAAGAAGACCTCCAATTATCTGTTCAAATCTCGGCTTCGTCTGAAGTGTTACACCTTATTAATACCTGCACACGGGAAGAGACAAGCCTGAAAAAAACAGTCACACATTTGACTTTCTCTACAGGCGCATGCTATCATTTAGAACTCAGCATCATTCTTGAAAATAACAGGGAGGGAGAGGTGACTAGTGAGGCTACTCTGCAAGAATGTCTTTATCTTCAGTTCAATCAGTAGAAGAGGAGCTTATTTATTCTCTCAAGCAACTGATCATTCATATTCTTCCTGCAGAAGTACTTGCATGCATATTTTAATTTTTTTTAAAAATTATTATTATCAGTGACTGAAAGCCAAATCTGAAGGACAACTCTCTAAATATTATACATGGATCACTCATACACACATACACATGCAGGAAGCAGCGTGCATACATTATGAAGACACACACACACACACACCCCTCTTCAAACATACAGGCCTGGTGTGCTGTGGTAGATTTTTATTTAAATGAGCGCTGCCCCTCGAAATATCTGCACGCCTCTGCTGCGGAGAAGGACACTTTGAACATCTGTGGTGTGTATTCCTGTGAAGCTCGTGAAAGCTGCAGCCGGAGGTCTGCTAAATATTTAATGGGCCTGTCTGATGGTCATAATCGCTTTTAAGAAAAATAGATGAAAACAAAGGGCGCTAGTGGAGAACTGCACCAGAGGTCAAAGCCACAACTCAAGAGTGACAGGACATGGTGGTTGGGAAGGAGGGGTGGAAGAGGGGAATGGGAGATGAAAAAATAAAAAAAAGAGGAGGCACTCACAGGTTTGAAAAATGCATGACAGGTGACTATCAATCTTAAGTGGAACTGGCATTTGACCCAGTAACAGTATATAGGGTCCCATGACAGACACTGAACTATTTTTTTTTTTTTTTTTTTTTTTTTGGTGGTGGTGGTGGGTGGGGGGGGCAGACATATTTTTACAGCTTGAACAAGAGTGAAATAACGCAGGGACACACAGGTTCGATTAATGCTTTTGTTTTGTCAGATCATTTACCTGCTAAATGGGATGGAACATAAATTTCTTGACAGCAACAACAGGGCTTGGACCGGCAGTACAAATACCATTGCTATCAATGACAGATGTTTGCGTAATTTGCAGAGGTACGAAGATGACAACCACTGAGGTTCTGCTGTTAAACTCCATGGCACTTTGGTTTGTGGCACTCAACATAAATTACATCAGAGTCTACAGTCTGGGTTGTTTGAATAAGAGCCATTTTCTTTTAAAGTGCATTTGCCATCTGCAGCTCTTGTCTTCCTCCTTGGGATCAGTGGTGGAGGCAACAATAGCGCCATAAAGCCTTTCCTCTTCTGAAGCTCTGTCTCGTTGACCAGATATTCAGCTTTATTGGTCTTTCTACCATGTAAGCTATGACGTCTTATGCATTTGCAGGACCTCTTCCTTGAATTATTATTCAAAATATGTGATTCTAACTATAATTTGATTTTATTTCAGAAACCACACACAAACTGGCATGTTCCATAGTGTAGCAGTGAAAGGATGCAGTGGTCCAGACCAGCAACCTGAGGTGGAACCTCACCATCCCCTACATATTTTGAGTGCAAATCATGACTTTTTTTCCAGATTGGTGAAAAATTGGATCTTGAAAGGCTTCTGAATTTAAACTCATATCCTTTTTTTTTTTTTACCCCTGGCAACTCCTCAAGAACCCCCGTGGTCCTCTTAAACCATATGAATCATGTCATACACGTTATCGTCTTTCTTTGTTTACAAGCAGTCAAAATCTTCCATGGTGACTTGTAGTTACATGCAATAATTTACATTTCAAAATATTCCGCACGTGCAAATCCCTCTAAATAAACATGTTATCCATTTGTGGCATCATTTATCAGTCCTTTTGTGGACTTCCAATATTTTTTTTTTCTTTTCATAATTGGCAGAATAAACTCATAAAATGTTTGAAGTCAGAGCTGAGGAGAGAGCAATGCAGGTGAGTCAGGAGAGGGGGAGACAGTGGGGAAATGCAAATAATGAGATGAGGAGAAACAAGGAGAGGAGGAACAACACAGACAATCAGCAGGGAATGGGATCTTGTTGAACTGAAGAAGCAGAGAGAGGCAGACAGAGAGCTTAAGACATAAAGCAGGAGGCAAGAAAGAGAATCAGGGGCGCAGTGAAAGGGAGGCGGGGTAGACAGGCAAGGAGAATGATGGACAAGGAACAGAAGCGAAAAAATTTACTTAATTGACATGAAACAGGACGAGGCAGGCAGATAACCAGAGAGCTTTTTCCCCCTTCATGTCACTAAAAGCAGCAATTTGCCAAGGTATACAGAAGGAGAAGAGAACGTTGAGGATGTAGTGGAGCTGAGGTGGTGAGGGGTCGACATTTCAACTCACCCTGTCCTTCTGCTGTCTGTCTTCCTGAGTATCTCCAAGCTCACAGTCTGGCAACTTCTGCTGCTGAACTGCTTTTCTTTACAAAAAGGTTTTCAATCACTGCGGTGTGTGTGTGTGTGTGTGTGTGTGTGTGTGTGTGTGTGTGTGTGTGCGCGCGTGTGTGTGTGTGTGTGCGCATGCAGGAGGGAGAGAGGGCAGCCCATGGGAAGAAACATGTATGGCATCCCCGGGAAGATGAATCAAAGTGATGAACGGGACAGCTTTGAATAATCGGCAGACTTATTTGGTGTTTGTCAAAGGTCCGACTGATTTATGTGGCAGGAAATGATGGACGGACGGCTTCTCCATTTCCTGAGAAACGGGAGTCGATTGGATTGAAATTTGTTGTGCATTTCCTGCTTTTTAAACATCCGGCGTCAGCGTTTGAAGGGATATGTAAAAGAGCATCTTCAGAACAATGAGGACAAAAAGTAAAAAAAAAAGAAAAAAGAGAAAAAGTAGAAGTGAGGCAGATGGAGACGAAGCAGCAGATTGGTTCACCTCTCATTAGCCGGGCTGCCACACACTACGCCACAAAGCAATGCACCTCCCAAGGACATGAATTAAACACAGCCAACTACCTCAGAGGAAAGCAGCCCTGCCAGCACTTAGCCAGGCCTCATAAACAACCGGCTCGCATTTGTCACTTACTGTTCACCCAACAAAAGCGACAGCAGAAATAAATTAAGTTTAAGCAGACCTCATTCCTTCTTTTCCCTCAGGTCCTTTTCTTGCTCTGTTTGAGCCAACAGCACGAAGCGACCGTTTTACCAAAGCTACAAAAGTAACCGGTAGCAGATTTGAAGTTGTCAAGTCACCTTTCCCGAATTTTTGGCACGTCGTCGTTCTTTTAAATAATACAGCAGAGTGATGAGCTTGAATGCCTTTAAGTATAGTAAGTATATACAAAACAAACATGCAACCATAAAATAAACGATCAAAGTGTTCCACTTCTTCAAGAGTTGTTTCCCAGGCCAGAAATGGCTTCAGTGGCACACTTCAGAAAAGGAACATTTGCTGAAACTGTTTTTATCAGGGTGTGGTGGAGGCGTCGGGGGATGACAAGTTCAGGATGACAACTGAGGACATAACCTGTCACCTAAACCTACTTCATCCAAATCCCGGATCTTCAACATGACCTTAAGTTGCTCCAAAAAAGCTCTCCTCCTAAAATGTACTCCTCCACAGCTGGGATGTACGATCATGTCTCCTGAACCTCTCTCGGTCAAATTCCTAACATTCCAGTAACGTCGTGGTTGAACTCCTGCATCCATCATTGACCATCCAGAACAACACGGAGCCCCTGAAGGCACCAGCCAGAGGGGCCAGCCAATAATTTGACTGTGGAACCATTCAATAAACATTCTTACACCTTCACAAATGAACTTTGCGTTCTCTCCGTTGTGAAACAATACTCCCCCTCAAAACTAAACTCATCAATAAAGAAGGTTGTTCTTCTCTCCCCCTCCTCCCTTTACTTTCTATTGTAATCGCTGCAAATACCAGGTTAGTGGCAGGAGCTTGGCTGGGGTCCTGCCATTAAAGGCTGCTATTGAGCTAGCCTCCGGAGAAAACACAGGTTTGTTAATCAAGCGAAGGCAAAACAATTACTAGAAACCAATAATCAATGGCTGCAGACAAACAATAAATCCTTGGTGGCGGCTTCACAGAACGACAAGAAGTAGGAAAATAAGGTCCTGTACTAATTAAACTGAAATCTGCTGGTATGCTATCATTAGCTAATAGCTATGTCGCTACACCGTTTAGCCCATCTGATTAGACTGGACACAGCACGTATGGAGCCATTACTTGGTTTTTTTTTCCTCGCTGCTCTACTGAACTAACAGCTCAATTCAACTAATGGTGGTGTTTAAATGGTAGAGAATTTGGGTTGTGAATGTGGTTTGTGTCTAAGGCAGCATTCATTTAGAGCTGGTACACAGAGGACAGTTTCCTACACTGCAAAGTACATATTAAACAGCCTGTACAGACTTTGAAGCAGTATTCTACGTTAGTCAAGTTTTGACATTTTCACATCCAAATGAAACTAAAATGAACGTTTCTTGTGAAATGTTGGCTATCCCCATAAACCGGACCTAATCATTCAGCTGTAAAGATAACAATTTCTATTCCAATTGTCTTCTACTGATCAAAAATTCAGATTCTGCAGCAGGAAGTGAGTGGGAAGCCTCTCAAGGTGCTGGGAATTACAAGAATTGAGCTCAGTGGTGAAGAGAATGAACCAGGTACAACAAATCAGTCAGGATTTATCAGATCCATGTGGGAGAAACTGTGGAATATAGACGAGAAGAACGGTGAGGAGTTTTTGATAAGTAGCGCCGATGGTTTCATTGCTGCAAAGAGCAATTCTGCACGGTGTTGTGCGCTAAAGTTACAGTTCCTACAGCGAGGAGGGAAAAGGATGGGAGCGTTCGCCAGTGACAGGTGGAGAAACTTGCTCTGAAAACAATTTTTGCAGTTAACAGTAAATGAGGACTACTTTGTGTTGTTTTCCAAAGCGCAACATTAACAGGTGACAGCAGAGGAAATAATGATAAAGTGTATCGGCGGTAGAGCTGACATGTCTCCACTTAGCACAATAGCAACCATAACTCTGCCATGATCAATAGTTGTTCATGACTTGCTTTAAAAAGGTCCCATCCTCCACCCTCTTCCTATCCATCTATTCCGGCCTCATTTCCAGTCATCTCTTCCTGTCTGTCTCATTTATAATTCTACTCTCCTCTTCTTCTTCATGCCTCCTTACCTTGCCTTGCTTGTCTCTCCGTCATTTACTTTATCTCCCACTTGCCCCCTTCATGCTAATCACTTATTTCCTTTCCTTTGCATTTCTCAGGACTTTTCTTTCACCTACTCATCAGTGCCCCACCCCCTCCCCCCTCTCATCCTCTTTGCCTTCTTTCTTCATCTTGTATCTCCTGGCTGTCAATCATCAGTCTTTTGTCAACTCCCTTGCGCTAGTCTTTCCTCGTCTGCTCTTTTTGAGCTCCTAATATTGTTTCTCCTCCCCTTCCTGAAACTACTACTCCCATCTTCTAGTACATCTTTACTTCCACCTCATTACTCTCATCACTTCATTTCCTTTTCTTCCAGTCACCCTCCCTGTTCCTTCCTGTTTTCTATTATCACTCCAGTTTAGATTTAGACTTTAGATGAAAATGTTTCGTAGAGTGTATTTTTTTTATGAAACTTGTTGTGTTTAATCTGGTTTTAGACAGTGAAAGTCATTACATTCTAGCCAACCTATATAATCCCTTATATCCACAAGAGAAACTTTGAATCATTTTCTGAACAACCACAGATCATATCACATTGAATTTGATAATTGATGTTATAATTCCAGCTGAGCCTTTGAAACTTTTGTCATGAATCAAGCAAATGGAGAATTTAGAAAACAGTCCCCGTCCACCTGCTCCCTGCCACACACACACACATACACACACACACACACACACACACACCCTCTAAGTGCACGGTGAGCAAATCACAGGAACCTGATTTGGGTGAATGTCAGCAATGACCCTTAAATGTACATGCAAGTCTGGATGTGTTGGATGCAACCAAAGGCCAAGCTGTGTTTGAGCTTCAGAAATGCTTTTGGAGTTGAAGCCTGTGCACATGCTACATTACATCTTTGCTACTGAGGGCAACCCTAATCCAACACTGCTCACGCGCTGCACTGCTACACTGAGGGCCAGTCTTACTGTACGTTCAACTGCATGCATCTCACACACATTTAAACTGAAAAAAAGGAGGGAAAATGCTGTACTATTCATGAGGAAAGGGCCAACCGATTGTCTAGAGGATGTCGAAACCCTAACCCAAGCAGGTGTAACTTTCCTAACCCATGAGTCAACCCTAGCCACCCCCCTAACAACCCCACCAGCAAGCTCTCCCTCCAGCCCATCCCATTTTCTTCTCTGCATTCAGTGTCTCCTATGCAAACCGCAGTTCACAGGTTTACCGGGGCACATTGTTGCATCCCAATGGAAGCTTGCACAGCATTCTGCCATTAATAATTGAAGAGGCCCCACATGGCCAGGCACGCTCAGTCTAAATGGATTATTCTGGGAGAGATCAATGCTGGCGTGTGAGGGTTTTATTAGGGCCTGCAGATGAAATGTTCAAGGCCACCACCAATGCTCTCCTCCCTCTGTCTTAATTCAGTCCTGCCATCGTGTGAAATCCTCTACACCTCCTTCTCCTCGCCAGCAAACTCAACCACCTACCCACTCAGGGAAAATCCACCCTGTCCCACCACAGGAGAACCCCGGATGACGTCTTACAGTGCAATCTGAATTAAACATAAACGGCTATCCAAGACACTGGATGAATCATTCATTCTTTGTGATGCCTTTGACTATGATGCAGGATAGTAGTAAAGAGGCGAGACAGCATTTTGTTTCTCCTGCCGTTGTTGAGATGCATCATCCTCGCAGACTTGCACTTTCATCAGCCCCCGCTCACCACTATGGTGGGAAACATTCACCCATACTCACATAAAAGGGTGTGAAGGGTGGGGGGGGAGGGGTTGGAGAAGGTGAAATGTTCCTTTGACCTTCAGGATCTTCCACCCTGCAGTTCCATGCAGAAAAACAGTGTGGCGGCATTCAGCTGGACTGCCACGGACAGCACATGCATCCGAAGTGCAACTGTTACAAGCACACAGTGGAATTCTTTGTCTTTTTAGCAGGAAGCACTCTGTCCTGTTGTTTGTGTAACACCAAAAAAAAAAAAAAAAAGTATTTTTCCACTAAATGTATTCACGCTAAATATCAAATTCATTGTAAAATCTGATTTAGAGAACAATTTTCAATAAATGGTTTGTTATCAAGGAAAAAAAAAATCTTAAAATACATTCAATTAAAAATCATAAAATGTGTCCATTCAATTTTAAACTCTAGAATATGTATGCCAGATTGTAGGTAATCCCCCGGTTTGGCCCTCCAACTGATCTGTCCTGAGTGTGTATTTTAGATTACACCTGAACATTATTTGCTGGCATATCCTCAGGTTTTCTGCACACACATTGTTCTGCTGCAATTACCCTTGAGTAAAGAGCCTTTGAACACTTAACATGCCGCTTGAACCTGAACTAAGGCTCTTTTTGCCATCATGAAGTGTTCTTCTCCACAGTGAAAATGAGACACGAAAATATTACTTTTCCCTTCACTGTACAGGCATGTTAAAAAAAAACACAAAAAAAAGTGAACCCCGAAGAGCAGGAAGCAAATGTAAAAAACCGACAGTCTCATTCTGAAGATGTCAAACATGGAGGATCGCTCAGAAGCCCTTCAAGCTATGAATATCCTCTTCAAAGTATGACACCGTAGGAAACTTGTTGCAGTTCTATATGTCACCTAGAAGACATCTGGTCCGATTAGACACCCCGCCCCCAATCAAAATCACTTGGTTAAGGTTAGGAAAACATTGTTGCTTTGATTTATTACTTCCTGCAGATCTATGTGACTTTTGCCGCCATGGTTACAACAATAACTCACATCGCAAAGTCTCACAAATCGCTCCTGGTTGCATATATAGAGCACAAACACCAGCTTCTGGGTGCAAAGTCCTACTTTTCTTTCCCCTATCCACCTCCCTGCCTGCCTACATTTTTCCTCCTATATGGTGACATCACATTCCATCTTTTGCAAACAGCTCTGCATTCCTCAAAAAAACAATGCCTAGGGGATTCCTATGATGCAGTTTGATGTAAAAAGCCACTGACCAAGCATTAGCATTTTATGAGTTGGGAGTGAGAATGAGTTGACAAGAAAGTTCCCCCTGTTTCCTCAACCTTTTATCATTGTTTTAATTGGGAATATGACTAACAGTCATGATTAAACATTGCTTTAAAGATGACAATATTTGACAGGGAGAGATGTGCCCTGAAGCTTTTACCCCCCCCCCCCCCCCCACTTCCCCGGTTCCCTCTAAGCCAGTGGTCTTCCTTGCTTTCCAGGGAATGGAGGAGAAATGTAGCATTACTCCTGGATTGCATGTCTTCCTTCTTCCTGACATCTAGGCATGTACCAGGAAACCTTGTACACATCAAAGCCATTAAAGTGTCAAGCTCCTTGTTGGGTCCAAACAAGACCATCATGTTCATGGAAGTAAGTGAATGGTGCTTTTTTTTTTTTTTTTTTTTGCCCTCATTCTGGCAGTCAAGGCTTCCTGTAAAGAGCTTATATCCGAGCCATTTGAAATGACGTTGAAAAAGGCACAAGGACAATTTCCTTCTCTCCTGTTAAAATATTCCAGCACTCATTTGCATATGGATTTGAGGACCATATGCTTCCTGACAAGATTTACCGGAGAATATGGCACCGTTGGACAGAAGGCTGAGAACAAAAAAGTGCTCCGTCACATTATACGTGCCCCCCCCCCCTTCTTTCATGATTAACCCGATGCAAATTACCTCTACAGTGCCAGCTACTGGTGCATCTTCGACCCTTTGCTGCTTTTATGCACCCTGACTGTTTACATGTATTGAAAACAGATTAGCTTCATGTGTTGGCATGAGGCTGGAGTGGTGGAGGTGGGGATGAAATGAAATGGGATATTCAGATATTGAATATTCACTGCTCATAAGTTCAAGTTCTTGCCAAAGGCTGGGATGAGATAAAAAAAAAAAAACGGAAAAAAGAAAAGAAAAGGCTGCTGTTTATGTGAAGGTGACAACTATCAAGCACTCTCCTGGTAATAGGACTGCCGCAATTCACACGGGTGAAGCTCTCCATAAAGTGTTCTCATGATCAGATATCTTTTGACTCCTTTAGATTTACATGTTTATGTTCTTTTTAACAGTTCTGTCAGCCGTTTGCATCTATTTCCACTATAAGATAAAGAAAGGACACAGGTTGGTACGAGCTGGTCTGGAAAGAGGCTACACACAACGTGACTTATAACTCATCTTGTAAATGCAATAAAGATATGAGCGCACACGCGTGTGTGAGTCTGTGTGTGTTAGTGTGTCAATGTGTGCATTAGCTGTGTGTTTCAACCATTTTTAACAGCAGGGGGTGGGGGGGATGGGGGCGGGTGAGGGTCTATCACATGCCTGAAACAATCTTCACTGCCCAGCTGGTGACAGGAGAGCATGATTGAGGTGTATTTCTGCAGGAGAAAACAACGGATGCTGGAACATGCCATCCAATCACCCATCTCATACATACAGAGAGGCTGCTGGATGATTGATGTCAACTTAAGACGTGCACACGGTGAAATCCTGCTTGGAAAAAAAGGGCCTGGGGTCAGTGTCATTATCAAAAGCCACCCAACTAGAGGATGACCCATCAGTCTGCACACGAACAGGCTTCATATATTCATATATTGTAATTTGAAAATGTAATTTAAACATTTTGAAATGTCTTAAGAGAGCCAGTGAGTGAAAATGAAAGTGGTGTGAGAAAGAGGAATAATAATAATCCAAAAAAAAAAAAAAAAAAAAAAAGAGCGGGCTCAGCCCAAGGGGTCACCTTGCACCTCAGAAGATCTCTTCAAATGGTGACAGCCTCATATTTTATTCTGTGGGTGTTCCTCGTCCATGAAATTCTTTTGAATAACTTCAAAATGGCCCCAACAGGCCCCATTCTGATCTTTAGTAGAAACCAGCAATGAACCAAGACACTGGAGAGTGTTTGGCCTCCATGCATGTCCAACACGGGTTATTTGATTGCCCCATGAACAAACCCTGGACGAGGAGACGCTTCATAAAATGTATCCAGCCCATTAAGTCTGAGAGAAGGACTCTAGTAATGGCTGTCCTTCCTCTGGCCTGTTTGTTGAGACAGCAGAGCGGGTGACTCCTTCCTGTTGTATTGATGACAGGGTGGCACCTCATCTTCATACTGAGAGGAAGGCTCAAGCATCCGGGCCCGAGAATCATAATTTAAACTGAAGTATTAACATTTTACAAACAGTAGCTTCAAATCCCAGGGGTGCTGTTGTGTATCAAAAGATGCATCACAAATGAAATGGGAGTGAATGCACATCTCAGAGTGTCTCTTTGTGTGTAAACGCCATCTTATGCATTACATAATTTGTTCCACTGTCGGCTCTCAGTATTCTAATGTCTTCCTTGCAGAAGGCCAAACTTTCCATTGTAACAGGGAAAAAAAAAAAAAAAAAAAAATATATATATATATATATATGCATGAAATATGAAAAATGCAAAACTCAAGAAGCGTATGATTGGTTGCCAGAATAAATTTGTGGTATAAGTATGAATATCATTTTGAGGAGGACTATTTTGTGAGGGGCTATAGGTGAACGCTCTCATACAATCCACTGGTGGATGTAACTTGCCGGCTCTGATGCTCCTGGGCGTTCTTCTGAGGATGGGGGGGGGGGGGGGGGGCACAACAGGGAATTGTAATACAGCAACATCATAAATTTGATTACATTACATTGCACCGCAAGCCTGTGAGCCATTTCCTGGCACCATAAAGAGCTATAACTAAGTTACCACTGCTACAGAGAGAAAAAAAATGAATAAAGCCATTTTCTTTCAACTACACGAACGGTGGGGGTGATATTGTTCTCTGCTCCGGATTTTATGAGCTTTATAGACGCCTGATGCGCCCATAGCGATCAAAGCTGGAGAGAGTAACATGGAGCATCCACCACCGAATCAGTTTGAACGCAAAACTGATTCGAACAGAAGCAGAGCCTTACACAAATACGAGCCTGGGATCAGTCGCGCATCTTTCAAAAAACTTTACCATGACGTTTTCTTCTTTTCTTTTTCTTTTTTTAAATCGCGATGGAAAGCGATCAGGAGTCCCCTCTTTACATGATGGGCACGTCACACACACACACAAAAAACAACAACCGCAAAGTTAATCGTCAAGTTGCAACTGATTTAACCTTAAACCTTTTTTAAAAAAAAAAAATCTATACGTCGCTGATCATGAATCAACGCCTTACTAATCACAAGCACTTCACTTGTCTCAGGCGTTCAACAAGGGCATCACCATCACCAAAATGTCAGTGTCACTGCTGCTGACTCCACCTCAGCGGGGCTCCGGATCGCTGGAGTGGCGCACCACGAAATGAATCCAACTCTTACTGTACGCGGCATGAACAACGGGGAGCGCAGAGGAAAAGCGCATTCCTGGGGTTGGAAGCATCGCTTCGGTATTCCTAAAAGTCCAGCTTGTGTTAACCTGCAGCCTCACATTTGTTCCGGTGAGACACACAAAGAGGTGAAAGAGGGATTGAGAGGAAAGAGTTGATCGAAAAAGACATAAGCGATCGATGCATACATGAACCGCAAGTGCCCGAATCCATTGGATTCCAATTCTGAGCATCTCACGGATGACTTGGTGAGCCCCCCCCCCCCCCACACACACACACACTCTCTCAATCCCCCCTTGCTATATGGATACACACACACACAAGATGATTCAGAAATATGCGTTATGGTACAAAGCCGTTCAGCCGAAGAATCATAAAACAAACCCTCAAATCTCAGCTCCATCACATTTTTTTCCGGGGGGGGGGGGGGGGGGGGGGGTTAACTAGCCAGTGCAATTAAGTCCGGGGGGGGGGGGGGGGTACTGAAAGGGAATCCGTGCCTGCGATGACCATCGTTCAGGGTGACGGATCCCTCTTTTTCAAGGCGTAGAGATTCTCTGCAACCAGCGGCACCAGCACCAGCACCAGCAGCTTTGCGGAGGCAGAGGCAGCTCTCCCTCCCGCTGAGTGTGGGACAGTCGGGCATCACTTAGGCAAATCTCTTCGCAAGCTTCTTTGCAGTGTTCTGAAACGATGCCCCTCTTTGGGCACTTGCCTGCATGTCTGTTTGCGGGTACTGATACGGGGCAGAAAAACGCATGACCAGGACCCCAAATGCACAAATGCAGACTGTTTTATTCTTCTTCTCATTATAAATTCTATCCAGGCAAAAGGGACATGTGGCGATGAACATTTCAGTCTTCAGATTTACAGTGGAAACAAAGTAGGAGCAAAGAGTGGAGACATGAGACCGGGCTACATACCTTCGGCAGACTCGGAGTTCCTCTCTGTTTCTTCTCAGCTTATAAACCCTCACATCTTCATGATTTAAACCAGCAATAATCCCCGGGATGGTGTTAAAAGTGTGCCTCCTTTCGACAGGTCCAGTTAGGATGGGTTCACGGGTTCCTCTGCCGGGTTAAACAGATTTCTTTTTTTCTTTTCTTTCTTTTTTTTTTTTTTTTTTTTTACAATCCAGCCCAGGAGCGCAGGTTGCTCAGGACGCGTCTGGGTACGGCAGGAGGAGTCGCTCCCTCAGCACCAGCCGCCGTGCGCACTTGGAGAAACCAGAGCTCTGTCCGCGCAGAGAAGCTGAGGGAATGATGTCATGCGTTCGGCCCTCCCTCTTCAGCCACCCCTCAACACACAGGGCTCTCCATCTTCTCCCCCACCTCCTCTAATCTCCCTCTTCTTCCTTTATGGCACGCTGCCATTAGCGCCAACACACACACACACGCACACACTCACACTGAGCTAGAAATTAATAGTTGAAATATTTGGACTTGGAGACACAAACTCGATACTGTTCATTTTATGGCATATATCCAGAATTTGAAGGAACCATAAAATGCCTGATCACAAGTATCTGCCGTTTGTTTGCTGACCCGTGAAAACAAGTTTATTTGGTTGTTCAAAACTAGCCGGAACGCGGGGCTGCGGGGTTTTGCCGCGGGAGGATATTTTTTGCAGCGCTTCACTTGACGTGATGAAGTCATGCCTTTCCCCCGCGCCTCGCAGAAGGTTCAGTCCAGTAGCGTCGTCAGCCTGCCTTTACCCGGGATAAGAAGGGAGGTAAAGGCAGCATGAAACGGACCAATACACGCAGAGCAGCCTCCTCCTCCTCCCGGTGGAGCTGGGGCATCTTAAAGATAAAGCATCATGTCTTATCGGCACAAAAAGGCGAGGTTCACAGTGCCTGTTGTGCTCCACTGCAACTAAAGCGTGTTGAACAAGTCATACATGTTGAGTTACGATTAATACAGAAATGCAGTTGTTTTTATGTAAACAGGCAATTCCTTTCACTGTTTGAGAGATTTTCTTGATTCATACACATAAAGCTCCACCTTGCCACGTCCTGAACGTCACAATCATGTAATTCTTAACTAAAGAATCCAATTTAGTCCTGTGGATTAAAAAAAAAAAGGAAGAAAAAAGAGCAGACTTTTCTTTTTTCAATTAACATACATTTTCATATGCATAAAATTCAACACAATGGGTGAACAAGCTATAAGGCATTTTCTGCATCCCTACTTTCCCGCTGGCTGCTTGCTGAAATAAGTGAAGGGGGAGGGAAAAAAAGGCTGCAGGCATTTAATCAATCAACCTCAGCTTAGGTTTTACTTAATCAAATATTTAAAGTGGCAGAGCTGCTTTCCTTTACTCTGTTCGCTGTTGCAAATATGCTGCCACAGGGGCAGGATCCTTCCATCAATTTATAGTCACACACACTCACACACACAAACTTGTATTCCTATATTAACAGGGGCTCGTGACAGACATTTATTCCTATCAGTGCCACTTACACAAACCATGACAAGTAAATGTCGAACTCTAAACCCAAGGAGGATATGATTCCTAACCCAATCCTGAATCCAAACTTCGACCCTTAAAAGAGGCAATTCTATTTTTTGGGTGTGGCGGGGACTGTGGCCCCACAAAACACAATCGGACCCCACAAGAATGCGTTCTCCCTGTTTTCAGAACCCAGAAAGTGAGTTTGAGAGGAACAAACACATTCCAATTTCCACATTTCCAAGTTCTGCGAAAACACACAGAAAAAATAAAAATAAACCTAAAAATTCCCCAAAGCTTTATTCATACACAGACTTTCTTAGCCCTGACTTTGGTCTCACAGACAAGAAGGAAAGCCTGATATGCATTTCTCACTACTGACATCTATAGTGTATTTCTTGAACATGCAGGACTTTGTGAACAGAACACGACCTAAACATACACATTCCCATAAACTACGCATGTCACGCCTCCTCAGCCAGAACACGACCCTCTGACCTCTGACACCTTTACCAGCACCTCCTCCCCCCAATGTGAGCACTGGTTAGGAATGAGAAAGCCAAGTGCACACACACCACACGAGCAGCCTCAACCACTTGCCGCTCAAGGAAAGAGTTGTTAAATGTATATTTTTAGATGCGTGTTACTTTCTGAGAGCCCACCTTCCTGTTGCTAAGGTGTAAAAGGTGGTAGCCCGTGGAAATCTCATCAAACATCTGCGCTACCCGACATTGGGGTGAGACCTTGTGCACAAATCAAAGATGCTTGGGTCACTAGCTGTTATCTTAATGTTTAGGTAAAGCTGGCGACTTGTCCATGCTACCGGACATACTGTAATATTTTCACGTAAATACTTTGCTGTGTAGTCTACTCACGGTCTCATATTAAGGATTTTAACTTCTAATAATGTCACATACTGATTTCGTGTGCTCAAAAGCATGTAGGTGTCCGTTGTAAAAAGAAACGATTTTCAGTCTAGAAGTCTTGTCTTGTCTTGTTGAAGTCATCTCTCTGAATAAAGACCAAGGCCCCCCCCCCCCCCCCCCCCAGGTTTAAGTTCGAGGGACACAACGGCCAAAAAATGTTCTTAATAATCGATCAGTATGCCTTATGATTCATTTCTTAATTCTCTGCAACAACCATGGGTCAGAGGGATTATATTTTAGGGTTGTCTGTCCCATTCTCCTAAAACCTGAGACCTCAGGAAGGCACGGAGCAAATTTCTTTAAATTTGCAAATACGTCCACTGGGACACAAGGATGAACCGACAAGATTTTGGTGGTCAGACGGTCAAGGTCACTGCGACACGTTTAGCAGAGGCATAAAACTGCACTGTGTGTTCTCCAGTTGTCGATGATTGACATCCTTAAATACAGTATCAGGTTTCAGTCCACTAATATGCTTCAGCAGATCTTTGTTGTAGATGATTAGGGGAGTTTTTCAAATCTCCCTTAATAACTGCTTTTACAGAGGTGACACACACACTGCTGCTGCAACATTATCTGACAACCACGTCTGTTCCTGATTTGTCACCGATTCAATATGCACAAATCAGGAAGAACCAGAGATAAAAGAAAACAGACGACGACAAAGAATTGAGAGACGCCGGTGTGTCTCGGGTGAAGCAGCTTGTTTTTCCAGGCTTATAGAAACAACCACGAGCTGTTTCACATGTACATCTCAGAGGGAAGCAGAATTTCTCAGTTGTATTGTGCTCAAAGTCAATTAACTCGTCAGTTTCATAATAAAGGTCCCTGACTTATACTCACCAACAATTCCTTTAATATAATAGTGCTTACTTAAAGGAGAAGTGTGGACAACTTAGGGACAGAGAGCAGTCAAATGCAAGACATTTATGCAGAATTAGAAAAATCCCAGGTATATTCACGCAGATGCAGCTTTTTTTTTATTCCTCATTCACCCAGCCAGCTTTTCTCCAAACAACATGCAGACACAGAGCTTTTCATGAGGCTTTCAGTGCGACAGTGATTCCACAGCACTCAGAACAGCGGAGTGAAACTCCAGCATCTCCACATAGACACATCCTGACTGTGACTCTGGACTGAGACACAAATGACACGAGACATGAATAAGAGGAAACAACATTTTCTCGCGATAGCAGGTTGATCATCGTTAACTTCTCGTACACAAAAGAGCTCGCTTTACATGAGATGACAGGGTAAAATATTTCTTGGCGAGGCAGCTGAATTTGCCAGAAAAATCTTAAGTTATTCAAAAACGATTTGGCCAATCGGCATCCTTTGATGCGATAGGGGCGTGGTTTAGGCGTTCAAGACTCTTTTCATCAATAATGGCGGCTCCTGAACAGGTTAGCGCAGATGCTAATCAGTTTTTCACAACTGGGTGGATGCTTTTTTTTTTTTTTTTTTTTTTAAGATGATCAAAGAACACCACTGAAGGCTTTCCTCCACAGAAAAGATGAGGTTTTTCTCTTCAAACTGGTTTCAGCTCCTACGCGAGTTCATTGATCTGATTGGCTGAAGTTAGCCTGTGATAGACAGACTTGCCAAGAAATTTAAAAAAAAAAATTCTAGAGCCCACTCTTTCCCCTCACAGTTTCTACGAAGGACTTCTCAGATGGTTCTGCATAACTTTCTTGCAGGTCAGGTTAGACAAATTACTGCTTCCCCTCAAGAAACCACAAATAGAAACTTAATGAAATAATGACTTGGATAAATTTTAAGTTTACGGAGAGCAGAAGGAACACGATGCAAAAATCAGTCAGATATTGACAGGTTGGTGGCATCAAGTTATAGAGCAGAAGAAGCTGATGGGGGGGGGGCAACACACACTTCGCAAGGACTTTATCACAACAGGGGATCCCCTCCACGGTGGCATTCCAGAGCAAGCGTTCCAGCTATGCACACATCCTCCCAGACGTGTTCAACAACCACACGCGATACAACGCTAAATTTATTCACACTGTCTCATGTGTATCACCGTTTTTGACAATGTGTAAGGAAATCTGGGCGTTGTGAGGTGACCCCACTCTGAACTCAGCTAGAGGGCACTTCAGGAGAACCCTCTCCAGGGTATTGTGCTCTGTCTGCACGCAATCTTCCAGCTTCTCCAGAGTGCAGAGACTCTGATGGAAGAGACATCCCTGATGAACTGAAGGAGCCAGTCGTTGCCGTCAATTGCAGTCCTGCGTACTGAGTGTGTGTGAGCGTGGGTTTTCTCAAATGAACTTAATTTGCACTCTAAACTGTCCTTCTCTAAACACAAATCTTCCATATTTGTATTTACCGCCCCCCAAGTTGCTCACGCAAGATTGTGGGTAGCTAAATGATGTAACAGTACCACAGCAGTAAAATCTGACACAGGGTGGAGGAGAATTAGGAGTGTGTGTGTGTGTGTGTGTGTGTGTGTGTGTGTGTGTGTGTGTGTGTCACATGCAGTATGTTATGAATGAAATACAGTTATCAGGCACATAATTAAAAGAAATTGCAAAGAACTTCATAAAAACAAAAAAAGCTTTTCAAAACTTAAAGTTAATACTTCCTTGTATCTGAAGCATTGCGAGGTACGAGTGCAACCTTATGGGTTGTTTGCTTTTCCCATTTCCCATCAAAAATCAATTAATCATCTCCTGATACTGCAGTTCAAATGATCAGCTTTGCACACAGAGAGCAACTGATAATTTCTGAAAAATACTGGTGATGTAAACAGTTTTATGCGTTCCGGGACTTGGGAACCCCTCCGCTCCCATAAGCACTTAGTGTTCCGGTAGCATCTGATTTATAAATTAGGCACAGCCCAAAATAAATAAACAAATATTAAAGTCATAAAGAAACCTATTCACCTGGCTGTTTGAGCTTGTTAGTGAGTGAAGTTCTACAGAACAGATTTTGGAGGACACTTGTCGAGCTGATGTCACGCAAAACACCAACCATGTTTGGACATCATGCGACAAACATTTGCTCGTGTCTTTCTATTGCTCTAAATAAACATAAAGGGGAAGCGGTCCACCCTCTTTCCCTCATGAATAAAACATGAGACGGCACCTTGTCTTTGATTTTCTCACAGCATCTTTTTTCCCTTTCTTCTTCTTCTTCTTCTTCACCACGCCCTGCTTTGTTGACCTCGCTTCTCTGCAAACCCCTCCTCCCCGGTATTTTCAGCTTGTTGTGAGAAACGCACGCTGAGCAAGAGAGTCTGGATGGATGAGTGGTTTAATTAGAGGAGAAGTAGAGGTCTGTCACCTTGCGCCGAGCACAACCAATCAAGGGTCTCTGGCTTGAAGAAAGGTTGGACTGGACTGTTCATTGATTGGCGATTTCAGGAGTCTTACTTAAACTACACAGTTTGCTGGAACAGCTTTGATTTCGAAATAAAAATATGCTACAGTGAACTTTCCAGCAGATTTTTTCTTGCACGCTTCAAGCTGCATGCAGTAGCTGCTAGTTTGCTTCAAAGATCCTCTTTAGAAAGGCACTTCCTAGAGGACCTGATCATAGTTAATATATCTTTACCTCCAGTGAGGAGGTTATTTGTCTGTACGCTTGCAGGATTACACCAAATTACCAGGCTTCTATCCACAAAACTAGGTAGAGAGGTGGGGCATGTTCGAGGAAGAGCTCATTAAAGTTTCCAAGGAGATCTAAACGGAAGGTTTAGTGAATTAATAAGAAAATAAAAACTAACTGACAACATGCTCAGAGGCTAAAGAGCACCTTTCCAGTTTTATTTTTTGTCCAATCTTTTAGTTGCATATTTCAGCTGGATTGCTGTTTTTGCACAAACGCTCCTGTCAAACATATCCAGTGATCTTGTGCTCCTAACATGAGGAGACGGATGAACACAGCCGTGTCCAATAATCTTTAAAAGCAAAAAGGGGAAAAAACACACACACACACACACACACACACACACACACAGAAAGAGGCAAACAGGCATGCAGGGTTAATGAGGGAGGAAACTCAACTTACAGGAAGTCAAAAGAAGTCCAAACTGTGCAACCCCCCCCCCCCCCCCCCCACCAAAAATGTCCAAACAAAAAATATCCATGATGATTCCAACTCTTGAAAAAATCCAATAAGGCAATCAAACAACTGGAGGCAAGAAACCTGGGAAGTGAAAAGGAAACGAAGAAGGAAGACCAAAGAGAACTAATCAGTAAGGAAACACACCTGAGACAGAAGGGGGGGCAGGGCAGACAATAGCACAATTGGAGGAATTAAATGAAGGCAGGAAGTAGCACTTTCAAAATAAAACAGGAAGTAGTGCAAACCCCTGCCCCCCACCCCCAAAAGAACCCATGAAAAGCAGGAACCATGACAAATCATGCCTGAAATGGAAACAAAATTACAGATTTTTGATCCGTAAGTAAGCTCTGATTGGTAGGGCAGGAGATGGTGGAGTCATATAAATTCCGAGGGATCACAAAATGTTCTTGTTTCAAAAGTACATGAATTATAGAGGCTGGCTGCTGTTATCTTTGACAATGTGTGTTAATATTTTTTATATATGTGCATATATGTTCCCAAGGTTGGACAGTTTCAATGTTATTTATTCTCATTTGACTAGTTATGTATTTTCCCTGTGTAAAATATGATTATTTGATGATGTAGTGATGATAGTATTGAACTCACAGTATTTATCACAATCAAAGCTGGTGGGAACAGGCATGAAAATATTCCTATATGTCTATATTTGTAAAGCACGGCAGTGGAGGCCAGAGCCTTAATAAGCAGGAAGGGAACGGCTCTCACGCCACAGATGCCACGTCCACTCTCTTGCCCAGCTCTGCTTCAAACCATCATAAATTACTGGTGAGTCTCCAACAGGACTGATTGACTTTTACAGTCCCATTAAGTATATATCAATTGCCAGTTTGCAAGAGCGTTGCATTTTTTTAAGGCACCTAATTCTTTTAATCAGACTGAAACTGAAACGTGGCTGTGAGTGTGAATGGTTGTCTGTCTACATGTGCTGGCCCTGTGATGGACTGGCGACCCGTCCAGGGTGAACCCCGCCTCTCGCCCGAAAGCTGCTGGGATAGGCTCCAGCCCCCCCCCCCCCCCCCCAAACCCTTAACAGGATAAGAGGTAGAAAATGGATGGATGGATGGAATCAACGCTGATGAGATTCTTGAGTTTCACTGTGGTAATGAGCAGCGTGTGATGCTGCAAGGCTGTTTAATGAAAAGCATTACGTGAGCGCAGGCGTGGCACCACAGGGAGGAGTGATGACATCACACGTATGTTGAAGTCAATCGTTCAGAATTCTACAAGTACGAGATGGAGATGTGAAGCCTTGAGACATTGATGTTGAGACTCATAGTAAAGTTAGAGACAACTTGTGTCCAGCAGTTCAACTTTTGATAAGAAAAATATTTGCATATTCATGTCTATTCTGAAATTTTTTTATGAGAAAGGAGTAGGAGGAATTCTAATTCCTATTTTTGAATGCCTCATTACTGTACATGTGTGGGAGAGATAAATCAGGTTTAAAAATAAAGACTACTCTTTACTACCGACAATGTTAAAAACACAGCTCAGCAAAACCTGGTGCCACGAACTATAGTCTCGGTAATGACCGTTAGAATAAATCACCTCCTTTCTCAAAATGGATTCAATAATTTCTCTAATACAAAGATAATTCACTGTGGAAAAGAAATAAAGGAAAAAAAAAACGGATATGTTGAATGACGCCTGTTGGTTTAAGTTTTGCACGAGAGAAAATAACCGCTGTGAAATAAAATTGATGCTGTTCTAAATCAATGCGCGCTGCATCCGTGAAATATCAGAATTAAAGCATTTCAGTTCAATTTGGATGGATTACTAAAATCCTCAGTTATCAGCTCTGCTCAAAGACAACCATTGTGCAGGTTTAGGCGTGTGGCATTAAAGATTTGGTCTTTGCCTGTTGAGAGGCAGCGGCGTGGCAGTATGTAGCCTGCAGGTTGTGACAACAGCAAATGTCAGTATGCGCTGCTGTACAGGGTGATAAATTAGTCTATAACACAGACTTTTAATGGCTGTGTGAGGGCGCTGGTGTATACAGGAGCCATTGAGAGGCACTTGGCTCATTAGGTTGAAGCATTGAGGGGATGAGTGGGTGTGTGAGGGAGTGAGTATATGACACGACGAGGCTTTGATGTGCCGACAGGAAGGGAGCTCATTCTCCTGCTCTTCCCTTGTCATTATTCCCTCTTTTCACTCCTCACATATTCTCTCACTTTTATAGAAACTCACCAACAGCTTGCTCACTGTTCCCCATTCGCTTGTCTCCCCTGCTCTCCCTGCTCCCTGACTCTTTTCTGCTGCATCTTCTCATCATTTGCTTCCTCTTCTCACTTTCTCTCAGTCATTGCCTTCTCCCCCTCGCCGCATTCCGTGTGGATATCTATAGCAACAGCCTGACAGGACTTTCAGGTGGGTGAATGTGTGAACATCTCTCAGAGAAAGAAACACACTAAAGATATCTACGTAAATACATAATCTCCACAAGCTTGGCGGTTCATCACAGCAGTTAAAAGCATATTTAGAGTATAGAGCAGTTAGAATAGTTCTGGGTGGGCTTGCATGGATTCGTAATGTAGGGAAACAGTAAGAATGAGTAATCCGCACCCACACTGTCCGCTTGCTGTATTTGATTCAGTCTACCTGTTAGATATCAGCGGTGATGGTGATATTTCTGTCTCCGTGTTTGTGCCATTCTGTCTTTCAAAGCCGTGTGTGGACATGCACATAAAAGGGTGTGCATGAGAGCTCAGAACACACATAATGTATTGCGTGCAGACTCACACATCCACTCGGAGGAGTTTGTTAGTTCGAGCTGAGTAGATCGGTGAAGTAGTAGAATTTGAGCTCTCAACCCCCCTCCCTCATCTCCATCTGTTGTCATTTATCTAGCATTTCTATTTATAGAACTTCTCCCAGACCAACATCTGGTCAGTTCTGCCACAAGCACTATCTGTACCTGAGGCGTGCTGAAGGAAGGGACAGAAGCCGGATCATCACCTGGATTTTGCAGCAACACAAATATTGGAGATGTAAAAACTCCTCCCTGAAACAGAAACCCTCCACAGGCAAACTGAAACCCTGTGCAGATCAGCAGCCACTCAGTCACAGTCCATCCATCCATCCATCCATCTTCTATACCGCTTATCCATTAAGGGTTGCAGGAGAAGGGGGCGGGGGTTTGCTGGAACCCATCCCAGCTGACATTGGGCGAGAGGCGGAGAGGTGGGGTTCACCCTGGACAGGTCGCCTGTCCGTCGCAGGGCCATCAGGAGCAATTAGGGGCTCAGTATCTTGCTCAAGGATATTTCGACATGGTCACCAGGGAAGTGAACATCAAACCTGCGACCCTTCAGCTACTAGACGGCCACTCTTCCTCCGAGCCATGCCGCCCCCTCAGTCACAGTCCAAAGAAACAAATTCAACACAGCAAAAAAATGATGGTGTATTCAGCAGAGCCAACTCGTCTCACAGTGCCGTGTCAACTGCTGAAACTTAAACACAGTTGTGGATAAGGATTTCCATCCTGTTTCATCAAATGTTTGATCAAATCTGTTTTTTGTAAGTTCCTGTTTTATTTTGAAATGCGCGTCCCCTCTGGTGTCAGCTTCGTTCCAGCCCTGGTGCGATCCCACTTGTTTCTCATTGTGTGGTTATTTCAGTTTGTAGTCTGGATACGATCCCCAGTCTTAGTCTGGTGGTCTGTTTTTCTCACCTGCTTTTCCCTGCTTTGTCTTCCTCAGGCTTTAGGATTTTAATTCGTTGTTTAGCGTCTGAATTCTTGGTTTGTATGTTGTTTTTTGTTTGTTTGTTTTTCATCATCAGGTCTTTATTTCTCTGCATTTAGGGCCACTTGGCTCCACACAACGCCAGACAGGACTGAGCACGTTGGGAGTTGCTCTGCACTACCAGGCCACTGGAGGCGCTGAGGAGCTCCACACTTGGAGCTTAGCCTGCTAGCTAGGAGGGTGCACGTCCATGCTCCATGAGCTGTTTGTCTTAAATAATAAATTACAGAGTGTTACAAGATTCGCATCATCCAACATCCAGCGCTGGAGCCAGACATACTCGATGAGGCTGCTGCACCACTGGCTTTGGAATGAAGTAAGCCACACACACACACACACACACACACACACACACACACACACACACACACACACACACACACACACACACACACACACACACACAGCAACAGTCTTTTTATATGGTTGTATACACATACCTCAAAAAAGAGAAAGCTCTGTACAAAAGAGCAGTTGTCCTGGTTTTATTCCTTTGGGGAGGCCAATTTATAGAGTCTGATTTCTCTCTTTCTTTCTTGCAGGGGAATTTGAATAAGTTCCAAAAATATGCAAAACCCTTTCTCTAATAACATGGTAATACTCCTATTTCCCTAATTCTGACGTTGAACAGATATTTGCAGATATTTAACCTATTTTTTTCCTCAATACAGTTCTGATGCATCCTTTTTAAAGTCAGGAATTATTGGCTTATAAGGTACTTATGAGCACTTATTAAAAACACTGTTTGATACGCAATGTGTCAACGTTAATAATGTGCCCATACATATGAATAAGTCTTAGCAAGTGTTCATAAGGGATATATTAACCATTCGCAATTCTAAAGTGCTTATGAGCAATAGTAAATGTTTTAATTATACTTTTATTAACACATATCATTTTATTCATGTTAAAAGACATTTTATTAATTTCATGAACTATGAACTTTAGACGTTTTCTAATAAGTTCCAATGAGTAGCTTAAAAGCAATAATTCATACGTTATTCTACAATTATATATTCAAATTAATGTTAACAAACAACTTATTAAAGTTCATGGAAAGAATACATGTGTTAATATGCTTCTAATGAGTGTTAACAGTGTCATATTAGAACTAAAACATTCATTAATGGCAAGGCAAGGCAAGGCAAGGCAATTTTATTTGTAGAGCCCGTTTTCACAAACAGTTTGTCTCAAAGGGCTTCACATGGCATCATAACAACATCCTCTGCCCTTAGACCCTCACATCGACTGAGGAAAAACTCCATAGAAAACCCTTTTAACAGGGAAAAATCTGAGAAACCTCAGGGTGAGCAACAGAGGAGGGATCCCTCACCCAGGACGGACAGACGTGCAGTAGATGTTGTTACAGACAAGAAAACAGTTTACAATGCAGAATGTGGGAAACACGGAAATGTTAATAACAATGATGAATTAATGATGCCTTCATTAACACTTCAGTGGTTTTAATGTTTGTAAGTATCTTAGAAGTGCAGAGCAAAGTCCAGGGTCTAACATCTACCAAAGAATCCAAGCAACCAAAGTCCAGGACAGCAAAGAAAAGCGCAACGATCCATAAAAAAAATCCAGGTCAGGAATAAAGAACTCCTACTGGCAAAGCCTGACTTGATTTAAAGTAATTCAATAACCATAGCCAGCACAGGTGGGAGTAACCAGCAACAGGTGACACCGATCAGGAACAGGAACAGGAAGTCAAACAAGGAAATAATACTGAGCGCATACAACAAGTAAACAGAAGAGAAGCTAAACAGACGTTACACACACTCACAAGCACGAAGGGAACTAAATGGCGATTTTCAGTGAAAATTTTTTTTTTTTAAAACCTGCTCCTGGATTACGGAGCAGGGAGGTGATATTTGTTTGCAGAAATAACTGTACTGCACCCTGAGACATAGACAGAAAAAAGACTGTAAATGCAAACATTATTTATTTATTTATGTATAATATTAAAAAAACAGGTACAACTGTGTCCTCTCTTCTAATACAAGACATATTGCATTGACTGTTTTTTTTTGGGGGGGGGGGTTGCCTTAAAACACCTCGACTGCAAATGCTTGGAATGATACCTTTAACCCTGACAGTTATGATGTCATGCACCACTGAACGATGCAGCAACCAGCATGACCCGGAATAACATTACGCTCAGAATTATTATGAATTTACACAAAAACACACACACACACACACACACACACACACACACACATACACACACACAAAACAGGAAAAGAAGTCGTGAGTCAGAGAGTTGGCTCACAGTTCATCAGTACATTATCACCCAACCTTTACCTGTTCGCTTCACTACAACTGCCTGCAAAACAACATCTCTCGTGCACCATCGCCGTGATAAGATCTGACTTAACCTTGGCGAAGTGCATCACCTCTAACAATAACGCTACGTTGTCACAACTACCCAGCATCACCTCCTGGGGATGAGGGTACCATTAGGAGAGGGAATAAGCTCAAAATTCTCTTCTCTTATTTTTTTTTTAAATTCCCATGTAAGTGTGTTGCGTTTAGTTCTGAATAATTCGTCCCTGTCAGATTGTCCAAAAAAAAAAAAAAAGTCAAAACAATCGCCTGAACACGCTAATAAAGTGACAAGAACTGAGAACAGATATTGTCACTTTCCGACAAACCAACATTTCCATGTCCTGTGATCCTTTAAGATGAATTTTTGTTTTACTTTTTTATTCATAACAGGGCAATTTGCAACAACGCATAACTTATTCTACAAAGACATTAAATTTCTAATAAAATGCGACACTTTGCAAATGACAGATAGATAGATAGATAGATAGATAGATAGATAGATAGATAGATAGATAGATAGATAGATAGATAGATAGATAGATAGATAGATAGATAGATAGATAGATAGATAGATAGATAGATAGATAGATAGATAGATAGATAGATAGATAGATAGATAGATAGACAGACAGACAGACAGACAGACAGACAGACAGACAGACAGACAGACAGATAGATAGATAGATAGATAGATAGATAGATAGATAGATAGATAGATAGATAGATAGATAGATAGACAGATAGATAGAGATAGATAGATAGATAGATAGATAGAGATAGATAGATAGATAGATAGATAGATAGATAGATAGATACATACATACATACATACATACATAGATAGATAGACAGATAGATAGAGATAGATAGATAGATAGATAGATAGATAGATAGATAGATAGATAGATAGATAGAGATAGATAGATAGATAGATAGAGATAGATAGATAGATAGATCGATAGATAGATAGATACAGTAGACAGATAGATAGATAGATAGATAGATAGATAGATAGATAGATAGATAGATAGATAGATAGATAGATACAGTAAATAGATCGATAGATAGATAGATAGATAGATAGATAGATAGATACAGTAAATAGATAGATAGATAGATAGATAGATAGATCGATAGATAGATAGATAGATAGATACAGTAAATAGATAGATAGATAGATAGATAGATAGATAGATACAGTAAATAGATCGATAGATAGATAGATAGATAGATAGATAGATAGATAGATAGATAGATAGATAGATACAGTAAATAGATCGATAGATCGATCGATCGATCGATAGATAGATAGATACAGTAAATAGATAGATAGATAGATAGATACAGTAAATAGATAGATAGATAGATAGATAAATAGATCGATAGATAGATCGATAGATCGATAGATAGATAGATAGATAGATAGATAGATAGATAGATAGATAGATAGATAGATAGATACAGTAAATAGATCGATAGATAGATCGATAGATAGATAAAATAAATGATCAAAAGCTGACAGAAGACAGAGAGGTGTAGCAGGTCTATTAGAACGGCACTGATTCCAGATCAGGTTCATTGGGTTTGTGGGCTGTTTGCTTATTTACCATGGTTACCTACTTCATTTGTTTGCTGACGTAGTTGTGCACACGCGAGCTGACAATAGATCATTACATTTTTCTGACATTTTATAGAGAAAAGAGTTTCAGAAAATGTAGCCGAAACGATTCAGAAGCATTTTTTTTAGTCAAGATCATGGACTTGGAGGACGGCGGCCAACCACACAAGCCTGATTTTGGAGTTGCACTCCCAGACACTGGCATCCCCCCTGAGTGACCAATAAATGGAAATGCTCAGAGTGGCAATAAATCCCCTCCAACACTCAGACTGTAATGGTGTTTATGTATTTGGAGACAGAATTTGTCCATTTCCTGGTGCATGACGGGTGTAACAGCTTAGGGTTATACACTTGAAAAATGTGATGTGGTGTTGACAACAATAAATAAATCAGTACATTTAAAAAAAAAAAATGGTTTGCTCTTGCATCCTACATACAACCTGCCACTTTGATCTGAGTTGACTTAACCTTAACTTTTAATAAAAAAATTAACTAAAAACTGCTAAATACACTTCTAAAATGTATTTGAAGAACGTTGTTTTATTCCTTAAAGAACGTGTCATCCGTGTCAGGGGTCATTCATTTTAACACGATACATTCCAAAATCTAAGAATGCCAACATCATAAAGTGCAAATAATTCCTTCAACTTCCAAATCTTGAGTGATTCATTTCTGCTCACATCGATGACCACATCCAAGTCATTCAACACCTCAAGGATTTAAGGAGAAAAAAAGACCTTTATTCCATGACTCACGTGTGCCGTGGTTCAGTAGACCCTATGTGTGATAATTTCATTTTCACACCACACCGTACACCAGCTATCGCTAATTCTCACTTCCTGCAGCTTGGGTACCTCATTCACCACCATGTTTTTTTTTTTTCCTTTCCTTTTTCCACTTGTCAAGCTCTTTTGTCCCATAATCAAATATTCTGAATGCTTTTGCAGCAACAGTCTTGTTAAATTCTCCCGGACGCATGTGAGACATCCTTCTCTGGTGAAAATGCATTTATTTGATGACTTTACTGAGGTCAGGGTTGCTGTTAAGACAGTACCTTCTTTAGCATAGAGAGATATGAATTATACCTTCAATATGTGAGAGTCTCTCTCCTTTTCATCTCGTCTTTCATGACATTGACCAGTGTCCTCATCACCATGTCACGAGAAGGCTCATAAAGTTAATGGCCAGCCCCCACCTCCCACACACACACACACACACACACACACACACACACACACACAACACACACCTCAGCAGCTGAGGTAGGTTGGACTGTTGAACTTTACTGTCATTGTGTCAGATTTTTATTTAACTCTCAGCGATGCCCTTAGATGCTTCTTTCCTTTGGCTTTGTGAGGTCCAATCCAACATCGCTCACCTTCCCCAGCACTTTGTCAGCCCGAATAAAAAGAGTATCAAGCCAACCTGATGTTGAGGAATTGTGGAGACAGACGTCTGAATCAGGAGCAACTGCGGATGTGCAGACTGGAACAGACCGGGATGAGAGTTGTCAGACGCCATTCCTCGCTTTCATTCTCTCCATCAGTGTTTTAGCACCTCCTGCTTTAATGCAAGAAAAAGAAAGACACGTATGTTTGTTAAAATACGATGAGGCGTCTCCGTCAGTCCCTGCTGTTACAGGCCGACGGTGCTACAACATCCTGCAATGCACTGGCGGCTACACGTGTTAGAAGGTGCGGAGGAGCGCAGATGACAAAAAACACAATTTTACTACTTCTTACCCTTTCTGGTGGCTCTCAAAGCCATTTGAATAAATGAGGGAGTAATTTGACCGTGAAACGTTTACATGGACAAAAATCTGTAGCAACTATGAAATGTAACATTTTTAAATGTTTGTGTGCGGTGGGCAACCTCAGGGAGAGTCAGCAACTTCCAGGGTGAATGAATGATATTTAGGGTGTTTTTACTACTCAGGCTTAAGAAACTGACAATTACCTCTTAGCACTTGTTGACTAATTCAGATTAGCAACCCAAGTTGAAAAAACAAACAAACGTGATTTTCCTTCAAGTATCTGAAGCTATGATGCATCGATGCCTTTGCGGTACCTCGCCGGCGTTCTGCAGCACCTGTCCTGCTCACACACAATGTCTCTGGACTTGAATGTCCTCATTGGTGGACTGGTATCAAATCCTAACAGGACCTTTTCATCCGACTCCGATGCTCTCTCTCTCTCTCTCCCTCTCTCTCTCTCTCTCTCTCTCTGTCCAAGCCTTCAAAAATGAAAGAAAAGACAGCCCTGTTGAAAAGGTCATTACTTCAGACAAAACTATTAACTTTGGACAGAAACAACAATGAACTGACCATTTCACTTCAGTTTAAACTTTCCTAAGATTTTTTTTTTGTTGCAATTATGACTCTTAACATTTCACTGTAGAGGTTATAAATATTTGAAGAAAAAAACACTTGAGTTTCTGAACATCAATTTTCAACCTTTGAAAATAATATAACATGAGAATATTTTGATATCTGAAAAATATCTAGGTACTCTCACACAGTTGTTTTTTTTCTTTGTCAATTATTACACATCTTTGTCGACGTGGGTGGTATCTTTGAAAGACCCTCACACGTTCAACCTTGACTAACAATTCCCGGCGCAACGTCTTACAAGTGATAATGAAGGAGAATGGGTGATTATTCCATTGTTTTTGTTATTTAATAACAGGTGAAATCCTAATAAATTGAAATTACAACAGATCCCCGTGAGCGCTTGAGGAATCTTAAGTTTATTCTAAAATGTGAGAGTAAAGATACAGCAGCAGTTTTTAGATGAAATGCAGTCCAACTTATCAATGCCAGGGACACCAGAGGTCACAGTGGAAGTGTTGGCCTGACTCAAAGAAACATCTGTCATGAGGTGTGTGTGTGTGCGTATGTGTGTGTGTGTGTGTGTGGGGGGGGGGGGGGTGGTGGTGGTGTCTGTAATGAACTCAACATTAAACACAAACAGCTGCCAGATTTAAATGCTAATCTTCTCTGTTTCAATCTACAACATACAAATTTTTAATAATAATAATAATAATAATAATAATCCCCCCCCAAAAAAGCTGCAAGAGTGAACATTCCCAGCAGCTTGTTCTTTGCTCTGCTCTCTCTCTCCAAACAAGGCAAGACAGGTCAGTTATCAGTGTTTTGCCGCCGGCAGCTTACTTTTGTTGTTAGCTGAGTGGTTGTGGCTGAGGTTAAGATGATCACTGACAAAGAGATATCTGGACTTTTTAGAAAAATGAGAAACGATGTCAGAGTACGCTTAAAATCCAAAGTTTGCAGTTATCAGCCAGGCAGCCAACAACATCTGAGGATGAAGCTTTCCATTAGGGAAAATACATACTTGTCTTTGTTATCGAAGAGAATAAAGAGGGAAGGGATTGAAATTCAAGGCTAAAAATTGTCATTGAAAATAAACGACATCATTATCACAGAATTAATAGGGTATAAAAATTGCTTCATGTTTTAATATGTTATTCATTCACAGCAGGAAATAAAGCTTAATGTTGCTAGTTACCTCTGTTGAGGAGGTCATGTTTTGGCGGCGTGCATCTATACGGGCCAGGGAAGTAACCAGTAGTTAGGGGCAGTTTAGTCATAGCACCACCTAGTGGCAATAGGAAATGATACCTCTACTCTTTGGCGCACTCCTCCTCATGGGTCAGCCAGATTCAACTCAAATTTGGTCAGAGAAACCTAAAAATCTTGGCGATGCGTTACTGAGGAGACTGAGTTTTTCATGAATCATGTTACCATGGCGATCATGCTAATTTTTACTATACAGCTCAAAAACAATCTTACAAACTCAGCTGGATTCCACACGCTCAGATCTTTTCCAGACTTCTTCAGGTTTGTTGAAGAGCCCCAACCGAACCTGAGGACATCTACGAGCTGAATTTAGGTCACAGGAAGTGGTATTTGCAGCACAGTGTTCGCATTAGTTTGTTCTTTCATGCAAAATCTAAATATGATCAGGTTTCACCACCACCACTGGGATGTGCATTGCCAGGGAGGCCCACACGTTAGCAGGCACTGAGTGTGATTGACCCTTTCTAAAGTACTCCATGCAGTTTTGTCTAAAGAAGCACATTTAAGAATTTGAATTGCGCTAAACTGGTTCTAATATCAAGAGACCTTTTTTCAGGTGTTGAACGGTGTCCAATTTGTCATTACTGAACGACTGACATCAGAGTATATCATCATTCCCACAGTCAAGAGAATAAGAGTTGTGGCATATCAAAAGCAAAATCTACTGTATTTTCATTTCTTGCTTGGGTTGAGGTTTGCTCATGGTTGACACAAATAAACAAAAACTGCATGTTAGAAGAAGCCACTTACACGCTTCACATTTCAGTTCAGAGTATTGGAAAAAAAAAACTGCCATCGTAGCACTTACCAGCCTGTTGGTATGCATCATCTTTTTAACCATTGGTTACTTTGACCCTGACAAAACTCAGTTCTCTGGATCGGCATCTGGGGTGAAAGTATGTTTACAACGGCTGCGCGATATATTAAAACGTGATGGAGTGCAGCTTTAACTGCTTCTCACTGTCATTCTCTCTTAAAGAAATTGAACGCTCGGAAGCCTTAAGGGAGGCGGCTGCGGTGAGAACCAAGTTCCTTCAGAGGCCTATTATCCACAGCGTCTGCAATGTTGATATGGGGGTATTTAACTTGAGCTTCTGCCTCTGCCTCTATCTGTCTTCATCTGTCTCGCTCTGTCTGTGTTTCCAAGTGTTTGTGTTTGTGTCAACAATCATTAATCATCTGTAGCCGCTACAACAAATGCTCTGGGACACTTTCACTTAGGTTCAGCTTTGACAAACATACAATATAGCGTATGTCTACAAAAATATTCATGCGCTAAAAGTTCCATCCCTGCACTACTTAGTCTGCCTAAAATGCTGACAGAGATCTATTAAAATACATCGCAATATACAGGGTTTTTTTTGCCTTTCTTCAATGCAGTTGCCACATAACCTGTCAAATGCACTATTTGTCACACGTGTGATGTGAGATCAAATCAGAGGGTTTGATATCTACATTGGCAAGTCCCCAGTGTTAACAGCATAGATGGTGTTAGAAGGATTTTTATTTCATAGGCTGCAAAACAGTCATCTTCGTTTATCCCAGCTATTCTGAATAAAGTACATAAAGGGGCATTGCTATTTTTATGCAAATTAAATCAAGACAGCCACACAAATGATGCAAATGACCTCAAGACGTCACAAATTGTCATCGTTGCTAAGCGACAGTGGCTGGTTAGCAGCGGCATAATATAAAGATGAACACACACTTGTGGTTGGAGAGAAGCTTTATTGTGACAAATAACTTTATTGTTACACTGAAACAGAACCGTAAACCTTGTACTTCAAGAGAGCGCCTAAAAAGAAGACCTGTATCTCAGGTGACCAGTGACATGCACGAGATAATAAAGATAGAAATTAAATCATGCGCAAACCAGAATCACCACAACAATTGCTTCTGTACAGTGTTAGAATGACTACCTTTTGTGTAGGGAAAATGCACATCTCTCACACACACACACGCACACACACACACACACACACACACACACACACACACACACATGCACACACACACACACACTTCAGCATATACAGTATGTGTCCAGTTACATATATAATTGGATAGCTGGTAGTATGCAACTGTTAGCAAGTACTTACAGGCGAGGTAATGCAATAATGAGCTCACAAGAAATCATAACAGAGTAGGAGATGAACAAATGAAAACAGTTAGGGGCAGATGTACTCACTCATCAGAGCCAGATTTAGGTGTAATATTGTTGCAACGTGCGCTGTAAAAACATGGCATGATAGGACAAAAAGAGGAAAAAACCCTCCCTCCACTCGTGGATATGCATTCATGAGTGGAAGGAGAGTAAAACTGAGTTTCATGAAGTAACATGGGAGGATGCACATTGTAAAAGACTGATTATTTTGCATGTATGAAAACAAGATCGCGCCACACACACCAGTGCAAAGCCCTGAGTGTGTCTGCAGATGCATGAATCCTCCGCAATTCCCACCTGGCAACTATAATCAAATGACAAGCTAGAAATCTAAGTAAAGCAAAGTGGCAAATACATACCAGATAGCAGAGGTGCAGCTTCCTGAACCGCAGGAAGGTGAGGGCAGTGAGCCGTGACGCGATCACTATTAACAGGAAAACCAGAGACAAGAGGTAATAAAAGAGTAGCTGCATTTAACTGGAGGCCGAATAAAAGCTGCCTGAAGATAGAAGAACAGAATGAACCAGCCTACCTGAAGGAAGAGAAACTGCATGAGCAACAAGCCCGAAGCAGAATCTTCACTCCAATTCCTGCAGCCAGGAGACAAGCCGACAATAGCTGGCAAGTCAGGTTGGGGAGAAAACAGCATGTGAACCAGCCACACTGTAGTGCAGATGCACCGAGCACGCCACACTGTGGGTCACGCTCGGGGAAGTGGGGAACTGAGGGTGCAGCAGCTCCCTGGTGCAGAGGAGCAAACTCCCTGGAGGACAAGCAAAAAAAACAACAACAACATGTGGGACCAAAATATATAGAGAACCTCTCAGGATGGTGGTCAAACACAGTGTTTGAGCCTTGTCTGGGAGGTGTTTCACTGAATTGAAATGATCTGTTGGAAAAAATTGTATGAGGTTCAGAGAAACTTTAGTGATTTCCAGTGGGTCAAGGCTCACAGACACCTTTGCTCACCAAAAACAGAAGTTGCTAGCTGTTCATTCACAGTAGTACAAACCAAAAAAAACAAAACATGGCACGAATATGTATTTCAGGGTTTTTTTATTACAAAAAATGCGAAATACACACAGGACCTGGTGAGAAGAGAATATCGCACTGAAAACTTTTCTTCTACTTTGCCCACCAAGAGCAGGTGATAGCATGGCGGACAGCAGTGGAGCTAGAGGGTCAGCGGCTACCCAGCAACCACTGACCAGCTAGTTTCTACCATCGGTTACTGGGTTGGACAAGAAGTGACAACCAGACATATGTTTTCCTGGTAAGATCACAAAAATGCAAAAATGCTGGTTTACCAATTGGGAACAAATCTATTTTGAAATCTGCTGTTGAAAGTTATACAAAGTCATTCACTACCGGAGGCAAAACAACCTAAAAGTTTAGCCCGTTGACTGACAAATGACTCTCACTCAACACCACTCAAATTAAAGCTCTGCTGTGGGACATCGTTGCTAAAGATGAGGTAACTTCCAGAATCATCTTAGAACTGTCCATCTCCTATCCACTGTCTGATGGGTAGGTGAAGTACTTCTATTAAGAGAATTGAGCACACCGCAGACGTGGAAGCCAGGCTCCGGGGAGAGTTAACACACACGCACACGCACACGCACACACACACACACACACACACACCTGAGAGGACGATACTGTGCAGCCACCTAGATATAAGGCTCATCAAGGCTGCTCACTGAGGTGTCAGATTATGATTGAATCTGACCGGGTGACAATAAGAATTATACTAGGACAGCCACTGGTCAAAGACACTGGTTTCCAAACTCCTGCACCCCTGGCACATCCAACATTGTGCTGTGTACTCCTCTACCTCCACACACCAGTGTCTGACACAGCCAATGGTACTGGAAACTGCAAGGCAGATGGTTTTGACAGTCGGGACTCAGTCCTTCGCTGTTGTACTGTGTCCACTGACAGTGCTGCTCCCTGTGGAAGTGGGGTTAAATCAGGTCAACCATTTATCCATACTTAAGCAAGTTAGGCAGCATACTGGGTGCTACACAGTCAGGGGAAACTGGATACAGGCCTAAACTGCATATCTGGAGAAGACATCGCCGCAGTCCTATTTCTTCTGTTTTGTGTCATTGTTTACCACATGGGTGTATCTACTTAGATCATTTACAGTAGTTTTTTGCTTACTCCTTGCATGTTGACCCTGATTCATTTGTTGAACATGTGGGGCAGATTGGTGTTTAATGGTAAGACTTACAGAAGCAATACTTTTGTCTTTTGATGAACTCCAAGCTTAACTGATGCTTATGACTTGCTATGAATGATACTTTTTAAACCCCTGGAGAGTTTTTGGAAGTTCTCATTTACATTTTGTCTTATTGTGGAGTGGATATTAATATTTTTGTATCTGGAAATAAAGAAACGCTATACCCAGGACGTAATGGTGTACCGCAGTTTGGGAATAATAAGTTTAAGGAGATAGTGGAAACAGTAAAATCAGGTATATTCATACATTTCTGGACGTCCATGTCTCATGCTGCTGCGTTGTTGCAGGAAGTAACATATTTAACAGGCAGATTCTTTCTGTACCCCCCAGCAAAGATGGTAATTTCTCTTTCCTTTCTGTCAGAATTTCTGAATTTGACATTCAGTTCGAGAGTGTAACTCTGTCTCTACTGCACCATCATCACATTGACAGCACAGCCTGTCCTCTCCAGGCTGCCAGGTCTGCCCTTCTCCGCTGCCACACTACGGTCACTCAGTCTGTTCACTGTCAAAGTCTTTCTCTGGGTCTTATTAGTTACTATGGTTAGAAACTCTGTTATCATGCACTGCCTGTTTTGGGACAAATATGTTTTTAGTTTGTTTCAAATTGGTAGCTCTAATATCCAGCAGGACCAGTTGGCTGGGAGAACTCATTTTTGTTTTCAGCTCTTGGCAAGCAGCAGGCGCGGACCACTTTAGACAAATTAGCTGCAGTTGCAAAACAGTTAAGAGTAAACTGAAACAATACATTGGAGGACGGGATTATCCGACAAATGAGCTGCATTTTGCTCAGACCCCCCACCCAGCCTTGAGCTTACTGGAACACCTATAATTCTATGACACTGATGGTTATAGTTCATGAGTGTAACGTCTCCTGCTTATGTTGGATACATTTCCCTGAGGTGCTCCATCGAGCCGATTCTGCCATGCATTTGCTTTATTTTTTATTTCTTTTAATGTAAGACCCTCCTTCACCTCGTTTTTTAACAGCCTTTTAGATTTTATATCCGTTCCCCTGTCAGCCTTCCTTTGCTTTTTTTTTTGAACTTGTGGTTATCAGCCAGTTATTGTTTAATTTCCTTGGATAACCTTACCTATATCCCTCTTGATGACATTCTTCTGGATGATAACCTTTTAGTGTTTGGGTTTTATGGCCTTTTTTTTTTTGAGTTGATCTCTTCTTTGTGTTTTGTTTGTTTTATTCATCGTGTTTATTATTCGACTGTATCCCAGTAATACGCTTTATGACTTGTGTCAAGAGACGTACTCGACTCATTGCAGCTACGATTCATTAGAACTCCCTGATCTACATTGCAAATGTTTGCAGCGTGCAGCAACTGTCTCTATATTTTACGAGTGAGACTTGATGTGTAGCTGCACTGCAAAATGACGTAGCTGCGAATGATATTATGAGATTTTAGCTCCCGCTCATTTCTTTATTCTGTATGAAGAAATGCTAATACTGTTAAGTGCAAAATGGGATATAATGTTAAACAAAAACTTCAAGCCTTCCTTGTTTTAAAGCTTTATATGTAACCAATAGAGGAGGGCAGCAAATCGTCACAGTCAACTAATAGCCAAATACAAAATCACGAGTCTGGAGGAAGAGACCGCTTTCTAATTGGATCCTCGCTCTTGGTTTGCTAAATTGTGGAGGTCTCACTGATTCTTAAGGAATTTCAAAGTTGTCAAATAAATGACCATGTCTGGCATTTAACTGCTTACCATTAAAATATCCACTCAGTTCTGCTCATGTACTGCTCTCCACCTGAATATGTTTCATAATATTCCTCCATAAAAAAAGCTCACTCTTGGCCTGTCTGACTTGTATTCTGCTGAGGCCTTTTGAACACGTCGGCTGCACTCCTGACATCACATCAGATGGTTGATGTGACCCCATGTCCCACCACTGACCCGGCAGGCTCGCCTTATTACACCACTGCCATGTTAGTGCCAATTCGAAGTGGCAGCAGAGCCTGTCGCCGAATCCTAATCACAAGGTATAATTGGCAGCAGGTTCTGTGTGCCCATGCACTGTGTGTGAGAGTGTGTGTGTGTGTTTTATACTAACATGCACAAATAATAAAAATGTAATGCTTTTCATTGGTTGCATGTGACCATAAATTAAACTGTGACAACACAAAGCTAAATAAAACACACTACTGTAGAAATATAATGATGGGGGAGGTTAATTAATACCTTACTAATTAAGTGACTTTTTTTTGGTCCAAAAAGTGTCTTTCTTAAAATTTGTGTTTAATATTTGAGCTGTATGAAACAAAAAGATGACTTGTGAACAAGTGTCCCCTCCAGCAAGGTGTGTGTCTGTGTGTGTGTGTGTATGTGTCACACTCAGCAGTAGAAAGGAGTTTAAAGGGGATTAAATCAATACAAAAAGAGCAAAGAGCAGACATGTGGTCAGTGACTATTATTAAAATTAAACAAGGTGAGCAGCAAGGGCACAATGTATCCAAAATTAATATGGTGGTGTCAAATCCACACTCTTATGTCAAATAAGTAAAGAGCATAATGTGTTGAATTATTGAATTATTTTGACTGGGGCGAGTGGTGCAACAGCTAACTCATGTGGTGCCGATATATCTGTGGAAGACCTTAAAATAAAAGTATTGACTGTGGCTCAGTACAAAAAAGTAATAAGAGGCATCACCACTAACTAACTACTTCACTGGAGGCAACATTAATTTTTGATTTCTTCAGTTCTGAGAGAATGGAAAGAGAAATCTATTTCTGGCATGAGACAAGCAGAAAGTTATTTTATTGGAAAAATGCATTATTACCTTTGTCTGTGTACTGTGTTTTCCAGCTTCACGTCTGGATAAGCAAGGTGATAGACCTCTGAGTTTGGGTTCGACAGGCCACTTCATCCAAACTGTCCATTTAATAGCAGCTTGCTTTAAAAAAAATTAAGACGACCCAAAATGGCATTAAGGGAGGAATGGTTGAGCGCACATAATACATGGGGCAGCAATGCTAACTGGAGAGCAGTAATTCAATACTGCCATTAAAACAAAACATATAGCAGAGTGTAATAGTTAGTGTTACATCACTAGCCATGGAATATTACCAGGATCTAGGAGAGGCCCCGAAACTGGGAACTTCCCCGTTGAAAATTGGGACTTCCTCAAAGCGTTCCAGGTGGCTCCTCATAAACAAAAAGAAAGGCACAAACAAACTTCTTTTTCTGTTTTGTTTGTGGCGAGTGGTAATGGTGACACAGCACACCTGTTTTCATCAAAGAGAGAAGAAAATCAGCACAGAAGGAAAACCCTGCGACATTAGTATAGATGTTTTTACAGCACTTAATATTTGGAAGCATACTTCAACATTTCAGGGACATAATGTGAAAAAAATAACTTGGACCATAAATGACGTGTTCTTCAGGGAGGGACGTCAGGGAGTTCATCTCCATGAATTCATGCAATAGGCTACACATCTAAGTTTTGTCAAGATTTCCCCGCATGCCTCAGGGTGGTAGAGTTGCCGTCAAGCAACTGAAGGGTTGCTGGTTTGATCTTCACTCCCCCCCCCCCCCCCCCGGTGACCATGTTGAGGTATCCTTGAGCAAAATACTGAGCCCCTAATTGCTCCTGATGGCCCTGCGATAGACTGGCGACCTGTCCAGGGTGAACCCCGCCTCTCGCCCAATGTCAGCCCCCCCCCCATGACCCTATTGGATAAGCAGTATAGAAAATGGATGGATGGATGATCCTAGAAGGCAGCAAACAGACTTTTACTGGCTGTTGTACTTTAAAATGTAGCAGAACTACTAGGACAATGCTGCCAAACAAATTCACTCTGTTTTAATTAAGAAGTCAGTCAATTATTGTTACTTTTTTTCCATCATGCCAAGAACAGCATTGATTATTGCATTTAACACCATCCACAGTGACAAGTCCACTACATTTTTTTGCAACTGCTCCACAATAAAAGACACCTTTCATTATGGATGCTTTTAATGTGAAGTATGCTCCATTCCCACCTGCAGTAAAGGAAGGTACGACTGTTTATATATGTCAACATATGTAACAATTAATTACAATAGAGGACTATAACAGAACAGTACATGCCTTAATGAGTTCAGTTAAGTCACTGCAACTTTGAAAGATTTAATCAGTCTAATATTGAAAAAAGGGAATAGTAACAAAAGCCAATTGTTTGACGTGCGCAATAAAAGAGGTGTTGTTTATAGTGACAACCTTCAGAGAATTACATGAGAATTATCACTTTACACCACCCTTGGCACATACAGATTTTAATATGCATGGATACATGACTGGGTGACAGAGATCAGCATTAATCCATACTGAATATTTCCATAATATCGGCAATAACAGCAGTCAAAAAATATTACAAAAAGTTAGAAGACTGTTCGCAAGTCTGACCACCATGTAACGGTCGTCTGAGATCTGCGAGGTGCGAGGTCAGCAGGGATCTTTGTTTTCCGACAACATCGAGAAAGTGCTTAACACATCAAACTTTTAGGATGACAACAGTGAGGGATCTGTATAAGAACACTAAGGCGGGCAGAAAATCCTTAAAAGTGAACAACTTGCCTCCTTTCTTTGAGACATATCTGACATGGTGCTGGATTTGCACCAGCTCTCCCTCAGATATTGGATGCCTACATTGAATCCTTTCATCCTGAGCTCCAAGCTAAGCAGTATTATCATAGCACTGTATTTCAACACGGCGGATCAGATAGGGGAGGCTAAGGTGAATGTGCACTACCAGCGGGTGAACTTGTTAGGCCTGCTTCACTGATAGGATGCATTATAATCCAAGAAGTCCAATATAAGCTCATGATG
Source organism: Aulostomus chinensis (assembly GCF_037954235.1). Taxonomy (NCBI): domain Eukaryota; kingdom Metazoa; phylum Chordata; class Actinopteri; order Syngnathiformes; family Aulostomidae; genus Aulostomus; species Aulostomus chinensis. Next base: position 9,588,524 of record NC_141333.1, on the reverse strand, counting down.
CCAAGTCACTGCACAGCTACCTTTGGAGCAAAAGTTTGCTGCTCTGGATTTATCACTGCTGCAGTAATTTGTTCCTAAATCTCAATGCTTGCAAGGTAAATAGATTCAGCCCAACATCGCATATAGTGCACACCAAAGGGTTTCTTCATGATGTCACCCATTTTTCATTAGCCATTGCAGTGCTGTGCTGGATGACATTGGACTATGCTGCAGAAAATGTTGAGCCTGGATTTAACTTTCTGCTGGACCACCAAAGGTGGTAGGGATTTAGCTTCTTGCTAAAAGAAATCTAAACACCTCACATTGCCTTTGAATCACACTGGCTGTCGCAGAGCCACCTGTCAAGTGTTTGGGATGATGCCTGCTGACTCAAGGGGACATGTACCTGAATTGGTTTCTAACAAGGAAAAATATTTGGATCACGCATCTTCCTTTCGCTTTGAACAAGGACTCGTCTGCCGAAGCTCAACCACTTGAGATGAAGCCAGACATTTCTGAAGGATTCTCAACAGACATTAAAACCCTCCTTTTATTCTATTGAACTTTCAACATCAGGGATGATGTAATTTTGATACATTTAAAAAAAAAAATCCGTTTCATGATGCTTGAAACCATTACAGAAGTCGAGGCTGTTTGCAATCTTGCAAACTGCAGTGTTTTATCTGCACAGAACACGAAACAAAAAACCTGTTTCACAGTTCCAACGTCTACCAATAAAAGCAAGAAGCTCCTGTATTTCTGTCTGTCTGAGACTCACTAAACAGCCGTCCAGCCCATCAGCGTCAAACCTGTCATGTGCATCGCTGGCTCCTGGCGGAAGTGCAGCACTGACTTTGAAGCACAGGGTCTATGAGGGTCATACAGACAGAGATGACAGATATCTACCCTGGATAACTTTGATGCTGCAGTAGAGATCAAAGTAGTCCAATTTGTGATTTACATTTGTGATGTCACACAACCCACGGCCCCGCCCCTTCATCAACAGGCGCTCCCTGCTGTAGCGATGTAGGTTTGAAATCTCGTGAGGTTTTCGGCTCTTTTATCTCTGCATATCCAACATCTGTCATGATTTGTCATGTTTCTATTTTTGTGAAATGTTCAGAGTTTTCTTTTTTTTTTGGGGGGGGGGTATAAGGATAGATAGGCGCTCCTGTAGAAAATGTGCCACAACATTTGAGAGTATACAGTGCATAGTAATAACATTTTATACATACCCAGATGTAGCCCAAACCACTGAAATTAAAAAAAAAACAAAAAAGAAACATGAAAAAGAAATCCCCTTTAACATGTTCCAGGTCTTCAGTTTAAAGTTACAAGCAGAGGAGTTGACAGTGATGTTTATGATGCAAGCAGAGGAAATGCAGCAAAAACTTTTAAATCTATTACATATGCCTCAATTAGATTAGGGGTTTCTTTTTTTTGTTGTTATGAGGAAAATATGTATCCTGTGAAGACGCCCACACGCAGCAGCGCAGACGTCCCTGGAGAAACGGTTGTACTCTGGTTTGAATTTCAATGGCTTTTTGGCTGATGGGTAATTGTACTGTAAATCCACAGGAAATATACCCAAACTGGACTGGCTCCGTATGCATGGCTTCTACGCCAACACCACAGTGTGTACTCACGGCTAACGTGAGATGCGGAGCAGTTAGGTGACTGTCAGGTCAGCTGTGTGACAAGTAAATGACTAATCAATGACCGCGTGGACATATTGTTACAGAATAAAGATCACTCCATGTTTTGACATCATGAATCATCTAATATCAAATGATGGTCACGACTTAAAACAGACTGGAAACTCTTCAAGAAGAAGGGAGCAACCAACCAGGAAGAAAGAATTCTGCTGTTATGTCTGTGGTCTCCCACGTTTGCAAAATGGGTGAAGATGTGAGAATTCTCCAGCGTGCACCCGCACAGACGATGGTCTGTATATTAATTTGCTTCAAAACTGCACTTTGAGGACATTTCGTTGCATTGTTATGCAAAGCAAACCATTTTGAGCACATTTCAAATATACCTCAGATTACTGTGAGTTTCCGCACACCTCCACAAGTCATTGTTATCTTTGAATAGAATTTCAGAGCCTAGTAGAGACAGAAGGGCTGCCATTGAGGGTGTTTGGGCTATCACTAGAGTTTATTTTACACCTCACTAGGTTTGGATGAACCTATAAAATTACTGTGTCGGGCTTCGGCCTGGTACACCTGGCACTGGCAATGCTCTCCGGTGCTTCATTGCAATCTCATATAAATTCATGACTTCTTCTTTCCTGTCTGTCTCATGAGAAAATAGGAAACTCTCTGTTGCCTTTTGACGAGATATAATGCGTAGCTGGCTTTATCTTCCTTATCCCTAGCCATAGCAGCTCATACATTTTGTCGCGATGGACCTTTATAAATGCAACACGTGCACTTTAAATCCAAAAAGGAGGTGGCAGAAATGAGGGAAATATGATGGAAAGAAGTCTTTGCTAATGATGTTGCTAATTTGATGGACCCTAACACCCGGGGCTGGAGGAGTGTGAGATGGAGGGGTAGTTAGGATCATCACAAATAGTTGATTTATGCATGCAATGCTAATTAGCTGCTTTATTTTCTCTCATCATTTACTCGCCACCTGAGATGTCCTTGGGCAAGGAAAATAAACAATTACACACCCGCACGCACACACACACACACAAAGACTCAACTTCCAACTGGTGTTTGTGATTCCTCGGCAAAGGTGAGGAACCTGTGAGCTGTTTTGAGTTTAACGTTGATGGAGTTGTGTGACTTCGGTCCTGACTATGTGGATGTGGTCTCTTAGAGTCTGACAGCCCCGTCACACGCCTGCAAACACCAGAGACGCATTTATTTAAAAAGATCCATTTTAAAGGTTTTAGTCATGCAGTTCTCTTATGGGTTGTGGAACTCAGGGGAGACAGATGTTCCAAATCAGAACACAGAAGGTCTCTTCATCTTCTAAAACATGTTTCGCAGATTCCGTGTTCTTGCTGCAGTTTCCGCCGCCGCCGCCATTTATCTGTGATATTACCCAATAACCATGTATCTCATTGCTATAAATCCCTGCTGTTGCTAACTTTTGATGGATTTTACATGTTAATGTTCCACTGGTGCTGTCCATGTTTTAGTTTTCATCCACAGGCAGAAATATTATTTTTTTTTCGGCTTCAGAAAGCCTCCAACCACACAGAAGACATTAAGCACCTGTTTTAGCAGGCTGAGTAAAGCGACTAATGATGGCTTAATTGAGATTTGTGTCAGGTTTGAAGCACTTAAGTGTGTGTGTGTGTGTGTGTGTGTGTGTGTGTGTGTGTGTGTGTGCGTGCGTGCGTGCGTGTGTGTGTGTGTGTTGCTTGGTTGGCGCTTGCTTTAAACATCACCTGTGTGGACTGTAAGCTCCACCACCCCCTCCTACATCAAACAATTAAAGGTACAAACAATAATGCAACAATACAAATTCATAAAATGAAGAATAACTATCAAATATTTCGAACTGAGATTTAAGAGTAGAACATGCACCACAGAGAAAATGTTGAGGTGGGAAAGCCATCTGCATAGTAGCAGTTAATCTCTCCTGATAAATCAGCTGGGGTCAAAGCAGCCTAAAATGAACAGGGACATAAAACTGTGTAAATAGAGACTGCGAGAAACAGACGTTTGGAGAGTTATTGTTTAATTAAATAGTACTGATTTACCTATTGACTGACAATCCAATTATTGTCAGCTCCACGCACAAGACGAACAACCATGACCAGGATTTTGTCGATCCAGATATAAATCACTATTCACAGCTCCCATTATCCTCCCCGTCAAGTCCTTCCTCTGACAGGTGAGAGCTCGATGCACTGGACACACAGACATGCTTCAAATATGCCTTCATTGTGTGTGTGGTCCCTACATCTTTGGTGATGAACATTAGCACTTCCTTTGGCCTTTTGACCTACTGTATTTCTCTAAAATCCCCAGTGGCAACCATGACCTGCACTGCTCCATCCATACACCATCCCCTATATCTTTAATAAAAATGGATTGTGCTTTAGTAGAAATAATAGGAGGACATGACAGAAAGGCTACCAACAGACAACACACCTGCCCTTTTGCATTTCTTTCCAGTGGCACGTAAGCAGGGCAGAAGCATTGTCTTGGTGCGAATGGCTTGTAATTACAGTACCCTCACTCCTTGGCAGCCGTCCTCTGACAGCCCTCTAATGGATTCAGCGCCGGCACTCTAGCAAACACCTGTCGGCCCCCGGATAGAGAGAGACGGCCTGCCTCGTCCTTTTATATTTAAGTCATTATTTCATTACTCATGCTGTGCTTACATTCTGTCTCGCCTCAGGCACCCCCAAAGCACCCCACCACCACCCACGCATACACAGGCAGAAACACACACACACAAACACACACAAACATGCACACACTCTCTCTCTTTCATCTTTTTTGAGTAAAGAAAGAGTATGGGATGAAAAATGAATGAAGGAGCAGCAGTTTGTTACTAAACTAGATATTGTAAGTTATGCAAAGACTGTGAGTAGGGACGGAGTGACGGGGGAATACACACCGAGACGTAGGCTGAGAGAGAGAGAGAGAGAGAGAGAGAGAGAGAGAGAGAGAGAGAAAAGAAAAGGGAAAGAAGGGAAGATGAAGTGTTTGGTTGAAGCTACAAGTGTGAGTCATAGCACAAGATGAAAGCATTTGCAGCCTTTCAACTTTTTAGCTTGATTGATCTCTCCACAGGGGCCAAACAGGACAGCTCTGAACTTAGCCTTCCGGAAAATGAAACACACACACACACACACACACACACACACACACACACACACACACACACACGTGTTAATAGATGTAAATGTGAATTCTCCATCTCTAAATTTTCACAAAACATTACAAACATCCCCCACTGCTCTACACACACTAATGACATGACTTCACTGAACCCTAAATGTTCAGTAGGTCGTTCAATCCACTTCACCATCAAAATTTGTGTCACTTCATTACTTTTTTGTAAGCCGGTCAGCTAATAGACAGCGGCATGAGTGCAGACAGACTTTTAACAAGTAAAAAGAGAAGTCAGGCTAAAAGGAAAGTGTAATGGTGAGGCCTTTTGTGTTCTGGCAATGTGTTTATTTGATTAATTACTGTATATTTTCCTATTCCACCGTGCCAGCTTCATTCAGGAAAAGCACTGACGTTAGCAGTTTTATTTTACCGACCGCTATGAAACACTGACGCTGTTGAAGCCGATGTTATAATTCTTCACCGTGTGGTTAAAAATGTAAGTCACTTTTTTGTTTTTTAATTTATTTGCTATCCACATTTCATAATGAATGAATTCAAATACCACTGAGCTGGCGATGAGTTCCTTTGCATTTCATACATAGTGTGAAGATGTTTCTTGAAGAAGAGGAAAATAGAGAAAAACAGAGGCAGCAGCATATCAGGGTAAATGAAACTTTACTGCATCCTGTTTTAATCATCTTAGTGTCCATAAAGCAGCATGCTGCAGGGAGCGTCTCCTTGCTACGGTTATGAAAAGATTTTTTTTTTTCCTACGGACTTAATTACCTGGGCCAATTATGACATCCCCTCACTTATAATTAAGAGTATTGTGATTTACTAGAATACACGATCAGGTCAAGGTTATTAGTCCAACACGCTTCTTTTCATCTTGTTTTCAGTTTTTTTTTCCTCCCCTGAGTTGTGTTTTTGGGTCGATTCTCATACACTCCTCGGCAGTGCTGGAATTGCATTACACACACACACACACACACACACACACACACACACACACACACACACACACACACACACACACACACACACACACACACACACACACATACACACGAATATGAGGTATCAAACTCAAAGCGTGAAGTTTTTCAGTGAGCTCAAGCTAGTATTTTGTGACTTGTTTTTCTTCAAACTATTTGCACGACATGCAGGAGGAGTAATAAACCCGCCATCATATTTCTGTGGGGGTTTTCATTAATAAGTCATCATTTTATTGATTCCTGAAGCTACGCAGTGATCCTTTATTGAAACAACACAGTCACCTAGGAGATGTGTAGCCTCTCCTGGCCTTTTTTATTGTGTGTCAGTAGGCCGCCGGCTTAAGCAGGCTTCACGAGGACTGTCCCGGTGAGGTCATCACAAACGTAATGTTTATCTTCCAGCTGGAGAAAGACAGAAACGATGGGATGTGAAACACAGATGTGGGGGTAAAATGATCACCAACAGTACCATACAGTAGAGCCTTGCCTTCTTTTCCTTGAAATTACATAGAAAACCTGTAAAATCAAATTGGATCCAGTTGTATGTACAGCGAGGTTTCAGTGCAGGGCCCGGGATTTACATGTCACAACGTGGAGCAACAGTGACACACACACTCGCACATGAAATCAATCATGGATTCTGATGAGAGCCTACAGAAGAGTGTTCACTCCTCTCTGCTAACCAACGTGTTATACTGTGCCTATTAGCTCTTTTGTGATCAGCAAGTGTACGAGTGCACCTTCCTCAACAAGAGATGGCAATGCAAAGTGCAGATTAGCACGGTGCTGTTTGGTTGTGTCAAAGACGACGCAGCAGCTGTGTTTTCTGCTAAGATCTGGGGCAAGCCTGTATGCAGAGCCCCTCTGGAGGACCATGTCTGCCTTTTCAGCTTTACACAAAGACGGAGAAAAGCTTATGCTGCAATGAGAGAATGCAAGCGTGTTACCACCATCTCAGTCTCCCTTTTCCTTAACAAACACAGACACACCCACACATAAAGCAAACACACATGCATCATGTACACATGCAGAGTTGCAATGCGCATGTACCGCAGACAAACACATACAGGTTAACAAACATATAAATAATGTATGCATGTGTACCAAACCCTCCCACATACTTCACATCCATGGGCACAAGGATACACCCTCCAAGCATAGCCAGACACACAGACACCTGCAGCAAACACATGCAGAAGAATCCTCTGACACAAACGTACAATACCCAGGCCTACTAGAAATGCATGCACGCTGAAATTCAGATTAATTCACTTTCACTCGCTCCAGCTTTTCCTTTCTTTCACTTTGTTCTGCTCTCACCTCCGAGGCATAATCAGCCTCTCTAATCCATTCCCTTACATTAAGTGCCGCTTCCTCCTCCGTATGGCCTCTAGCACTCGCTGCACTAGCTGTTGACAGCACCGTTGTTTTCCTCAGAAAACCCCCTCCTGGTCACGGCGGAGAGATGGAAAGAAAAGAGAGGCAGATCCCTCTGGCACCTCTTGGAAGAGATCCTCATTTTTTTTATTTATTTTTTTTCACCCCCTTAAAGGAGACATGGTTCTTTCTCAGCTTTTGTTTGGGAAATGTCATTGAACAAAACAAGCAAGTTCTGCCGGGATCCCTGCCTTTGGAGCTGAGCTATTTCTAGCAACGGATCAGATGAGGGAGATCCGCTATAGCTTCCTAGATGTTTCAGTAGGGTTTACTAACAGCAGCAGAAAATCGAATCAATTGACCTTAAAGTTTATTATCATCAGTGGGAGGTCAAAGAGGAACCAAAGACAAGTGAATTGAATTCTTACATCTGACAGCTTCTTTAGGGAGAGAGTGTCAACAGCCCATTGTCCACTCAATCCCGAATTTTACCCGAATTATCAATTAATGCACGCTGTTCCCTTCATTCAGTCCACAATACAGCTCGTAATCAATAGCACATTTCTTAGAGGAGGCCTACTGTCAGGTTATTAGTTTGTTGCTTGAGGACCATCTAGATACGCAAAAGACTCGTCTGTGAACATCTGGGTTTTGCTCTCGTATAGAAATATGACTCAACGTCGAGTCGGCGTCAGCTCAGAATGAAATCTCTGCATGGATTTTTTTGTGGACTGCAATTTTTTTTTTTAACTTCATAATGCGATCGCACCTGAATTTCCTCATCAATGGTTCTTACAACTCTACAAAGAAGGCAAAGCACGCCTCAAGTGTAGGTAAAACATGTGGGTTTACCAAGATTTTTCATGTAGGGTCCTTGAGGCAGTGTTACTCCACCGTCCATGTTGTGTTTGCCCTTGTAGATTTAAAACCGTATCAATATTAATATATCAATATTTCAAGGTAGTTAGCGATAGCGATGTGAAAACAGGACCATAGAACAGTATTTGGGGTCAGTTTCATCAGTGGTACTTTCTGATGAAACGCCCAATATGAAATTATAGGATAATTACAACAAATGTTGGACATCCATGTACTGCAGTACTTCCTAGGTAATGCTAGATCCAAACGAGGTCGTCTTTATCAGGTTACCTTGATTTGAAACATTAATATCATTCAATGAAACTGCCACTCTTAATCCACAACTGCTTTGTAAACAATAACATTATCCATGCTTAAAGTCTGCCAAAGTCTGACGCTCCTACATCTGGTTTGTGTCCTGTTATTGCCATCCCAGTACAGCGGAGCAGACAGACACGTCCCCAGCTGGCAGGCTGAGCTGAAGCAGCCATCACTCTTGTCCCAGGTGCGCCTCTGTTTAGATGTTAAAACACTATCCAGGCTTCTGGAACAATAGAAGTTGGGTCATCACAACCGCCTCGACAATGAAAGTGTAATATTTTCAGCTCCTTATTATCCTAATTGTTTTGTCATTCTGCATCTCAGATGAGATGCAAATAATCCATTAGTATTATTATGTTATTCAGGTGTTCCAGCCAGACATCCCTCAGGGAATAATATGTCCTGTGAATTCAATTGGCTTCAGTGTTTTGCCTCAAGCTACTTGTGTGCGACAAATTTAAAATAAGATATAACTCATAATATATTTGATGTTTCACAAGGTGCAATAAAGTAACTGCGGTGGATGGTTTTATTTGTCCAGACGGACAATTCATTCAGCCATTTATTGAAGGATTAAATTATACAGTGGTTTCAAGGTCCCGATGGGAAAAATAATAAAATGAAGAATTTGCAGTTGTCAAATGGTCAGTATTTTTCAAATGACTACTGCATCGTAATTCAACACAGAACTATTTGTCCCATTTACAACACCAAACCTCCCCATTTTGCCATATGCCCAATCAAACAATATCAGGATTAAACGTGTACAGCTTGATCGTCTGGAATGTTTTGAGTTAAATCGAGAGGTTTTGTCTGTTTCAAGGTACTACTAATCAGAAGACACTTGTATAGAGACAGGGCCCACTACAGAATAAAAAAAATCCAAATTTATTTGGGCTAGTCTTACCTATTAAATATAGAAACTGAATCCAAAAACCCTTCCCCCTTTGTCCAGGGGCCATGGAATTACATTCATATTTTCATAAAACTGAATGGGGCTGAGGTTCAAGAACTTTTCCATTGTTGTCAGTCTGCAAAACTGAGCGCCTCAAATTGGAAGGTGGATTTGAAAGACCTCAACATGCATAACCCCAACCCTCACAGAGGCTGTGGTCGTGCGGAGCTGATGCTTAGGGCTCCTGTAGCTTCAGCATTGGCAGCAAATGCTAAAGTGGGTGATCATACATGTCACATGATATGTCTAGAACTCGCAAGAGGAAATACATGTTTACTTCATTCATTTCTGTTTCATTTAGGGGGGAGTAATGAAGGAACGGTGGCTCGCACGCTGCTGTGCTGGTCGTTTACTGTGAATGTGCCATTTTTTTTTGAGTTGATTCAATATGTGAAAATAGTAATAAAGAAATAGATGTTCCTGCTGCATTTGCAGGATTTTAAGACAAAGCATTGGTTCATAAATGAGACTGGAGCAACAAGATAATGAAGAACCCACCTTTTGCTTGGCTCTCTGGAATTCACCATGATGTCAATCCTGGTGTAACCTTTTGGGAAAGGAAAGAACAATTAGATCAGGTACTAACTCTCCCACTCCCACTAATCCCATCCTTAAAGTAGCAGCTCTTCACTTGAAATCAAAGACCGGCTTCTCGTTAAGCCGTGGGCGGAAATAGCCAATTTGCTTCAGACCTTTTAGCATTGTTGGACCTCACACTCGGCAGCTGACCTGACATGGATTAGCAGAGCAATCATTATTTATTGTAACTGAGTGTAGACTATATGTAAAGAGCTCTTGGGTAGTTTAAAGAATATGATACAATTAACTGTACAGTATATATATATATATATATATATATATATATATATATATATATATATATATATATATATATATATATATATATATACACACATACATATACATATTTATATATGCACTACTGGCCATGTTTTTGTATTTGAGCTGCTGATTTGCTGACCATGCATGCATGCAGACTGACGTGTACCCTGTATATGCAGCTATATCATGACTTGATTATTATTTATTCAGTGAAACTGAAGTGTTCAAATCCACCCCACATACCACGATGTGACCCAAATACTACAAACCAGCACTACTCTCTCAAGCTCTCTAATACGGTAGTTGAAGATTAAAGCTCTAAAGGCAATGCAAGAGGGGGTTTAATTATTTTGGCCATAAGGTTTTAAAAATTCACCGTACAGCATTTAAATAACAGCGACAAGTTTTGAAATCATTTGGGGGGCAAAATTAAGATCCAGAGGAAGTCGGTTTAATTCATTATGCCTCTTGCTAAAGGCAGCTTGTGATTTGTTCCGACCACATGCAGACTCTTTAAAGAAACCATTAGGCTGCATTTTTTGTTGAAACAAACAGTTTCACCGCGGTACTCTGACCCGAGGAGAGCGGTGCTGCTGTACTTCCCTCTCAGAGTTGAAGCACCTTCCCCTGGACTGTGGAATTTAAGCTGACCAGGCCAGAAATTCTCATGATATGACATTCATAAGACCCTCACAGCTCTACGCTCAATCAGTGGATGTTGGCAACTGTTTAACAAGAAAGAAAAACATGAAGGAAGTCATGGTACAACCAAGGTAGGTTACTAGATATTCAGCTCACAGTTAAACGGAGGAAATGGTGATGGCACTTCAGTTCGCCATCGTCTTGTTTATTCTAGACTGCATCAGTCAGGTGCGTTCTCTGCCGGTCAGGATGAGTAACTTATCAAATACCAGTCAACTTGGGCTTCTCATCCCCTTCGCTGTGGTTGTTGTAGTCAAACAGCACGTGGAGGGAACTTGATGCTGGTAGCCAATAGTTAATGACTAATCAGATGAGATCTACTTCATAGCAGGAAAAGACTTGGGTGCATGATATATGAGCCTTGCTATCGTTTAAAAAGGACGATCACGCTTGTCAGTTCAAACAGCAAGTCCAATGTGCAACGCGGCCTAAGCTATGACTCAATCCATTTACACGACACATAAAACACTGATTCAAATGTTAAGGGTGGGTTATTTGTGTTGTTTTCCATCTTTGTGGTGCTCTCTGCAAATCTGAATGGGACGCGTGCTGTACAACAGCTCTCCAGAGGAGGTAAAGGAGAGGACTGGTGTATCGTCTCCGCACAAAATTGGACTTTGGTATTATGCAGCGCGCACAATGTCAAAGTGTAAAGTCGGACCTTTGATCTATAGGGAGGGAATGGAAAAGCTTTGGAGAGCCACACCAAGCTCCAGCAGGGCCTATACAGTTCATGTCTCCTGCTATATTGCTGGTTTCTTGCTCCCCGCTCCCTAAGGAAAACACTTTTCTTTTTATTTGACAGTTTCACAGACACATAAAAAAGATGTGAGAAACAATCGGAAGAGGGATGACATGTAACAAACGCGCCATGTAGCTGTTGGGCTTATTATGATGAAAAATACGCAGTAATTCAATGCTGATGCAGAGAGAAGGGAAAGTAATAGCTTCCAATATATATGCTAGATGAGATTGTAGAACAGAAAGAGGTGGTGGGGGCTGTGTGACTGAGGGCTGAAATAATTGCCCTTGAAAGGACATGAATGTTCCTCTTTCAAGCAGAGGGTGTGTTGTTTGCTGAACCATGTAAAGATCCTGCCACCATCCTGGAACTACCTCACTAATAATTACATTCTGCTTTCATCAAGATCTCTCACGTACGGGGAATATTGCGACATGAGGCAGAGTCGACAAAAGAAAGCTGGGGCCTGCAGAGAGAGAAATAGCTGTGCTTAGACAGATTGCAGCTGTAGAGAGTTCATGCACCGCTAGACTCAATTATAAACTACCCCAGAAAAATCCTGCTTGCAGAGAAAAAAAAAAAAGGGATGTAAATTGTGTTTACTTTGGTTGTTGTCAAGTAAACATAATTTAAAAAGTATGGCATGTATGGTATTCATCATTCTGTCCTCAGACTACCACACATAAGATGATAATTTCATAATCACGTCTGACTGATGTTTACCACTCTTGGATTGATTTGATCCATTTCCCCAACTGAGAATGAACACGGATTCTTAAATGGATATTGCTAGTCGAGCGTACTTCTGGAAAAAAAAACAAAAAAACAAACAAAGCAACAACAACGACAAAAACACACAACTCTGCCTCACGTTATGTTTTCATTTCTAAGAGCAACGTGGACATAAAGGCGAGCCTGTGGGTAGCAGGTGCTCAAATCAATACTGATCCCTCCCCGCTTAACTCCGCTGCACAGAAAAATGATAAAGGGCATGAAGCAGATGTGCTCACAACACCATCGTGAATTCTTAACGCGTCATATTTCCGCTAAATTCCACCAGAAGTAACATGGCCGTGTGTCACTGTGATGAGTGATACCTGACCAGCAGCATGTTTTCAGTTCCTCCTCGAACCCTGGTTCACATTTGCTGGCAAAACAGAACTCTAACCAAACAAACACTGAATCCCATCAACATGTCCTGTCCAGCACTAACAGCTGGTACTGATTTGGAGTCCCTAGATTTCTTGACATGGAAGTTACTGAAAAATAGGAACAAATTCACCCAAAATCTCCCAAAAAAAACCCAAAACCAAACTTTGGAATTTACACTAAAATAATCATTCAAATTCATTACACTATAATGTATAATAAATAAAGGAATGTTCTGTATTTACAGTCTAGCATGAATATCTGGTTCTGACTCGGAGTCCCTTGGTCACTTGACAGAGAAACTACTGACAGAAATGTAACACCGAATTTTGCACCACATGACAACCAATGGATTTTGCACTGAAATATTCATATGAAATATAAAAGCAACAAAACCCAATGAAAGGAGGTGTGTAATGCTGTGAGTCAGTACTGATTTGAGGTCCCAAACTCAAATGACATGGACAAAACAACCAATTACCTCTAGAGATTTGAAAAAAATATATTTTGCACCAAAAAAAATTATAAATCAAAGGGATGCCACAATGGGTTGTAAATAGATTTCGAGTCCCTCGGTCACTTCATGTGGAAACTATTTCACGATGGAATTTAAACTCAAACATTAATACATGATGTGTCCTTTCACCTTTACGTTTGACCTCCAAAATCTCTTCAGTTCATCTCTGCATCCGGGTGGGCGATTGTGTTCAGTTTTTTAAAAAATTCTCTGAAGAGGTTCCTGAGAATGGGTTGGACAGAAGGATACAAATGTCCGTCTGTCAAAGTGGAGGCATAAAAATGAGATTAAAAAGAGAAATGATGATTTATTTGCTTTGAAAGCTTTTTAATATATCACGGCTGGAGCAGTCGAGGACAAAGATGTATTTCTGAGTCGTGCGGCTGGGCTCCGGCCCAAGGTTAGAGGCGCCCCTAGGCCTCTGTTTGGAGTGACTGTTAAAAATCTGTTGAAAGAAAGTCACAGAGCTCGGAAAGAGCGCCATGATCCTGCTTCTTTTTGATCGATCGGCGACACTCTTCGCTAACATAAAATTAAAATGCATGCTTTGTACTCATAAACATTTCAAGCTTGTATTGTGACATTTTGACTGTGTGCGGAGGGGTGCAGCGGAAGACCAGAGGCATTATTACTGATGGTTTGTCCCCTTCTGGATGATGTTTCATGACTCCAGAAGTCACCAGCCGCGTATGTTTGGCTCGGAGCGAAGAGCAACCTGACCAACAGCACAAAGTTGCTCATGGTAGCCCCGGCGTTCTCATCGCTCAACTCAAATCAATGCATTTTTGGATTACAGACAAGGCAGAGATGTAAATTATAATTCTTAATGCGCCCAAGTTTGTAAACACATATTTTTGGTAATTTCATTGTCGTTAATGGTCAGTCTCCATTAGCTTTGAGCTAAATACCACATGTCGCCGTTTCTGCCTTCTGGAGTCACAAAGAATTCAGCAGGGAGGGGCTCACCTGAAGCATCACTTTAGGGCATCATTATGACAGACATGGGGGGGAAGGCAGTGTAATTTCTTGTGTAAAGGGGCATTGTGACTCAGACAAGTCATTCCTTCAGTCTCTTGTTCAACCACAAATAAACAAGACACCAACACGCCAGTAGCTGCAGCTGGGGAACAAGATGTTGCAGAGATTGAAGCCTTCAGTCAATGAAACATTTCTCTCACTTTATCACAACTATCCCCACCCTGCAGCACAGGAACTTGCAGTAAATGACCTGCTATAACAAGAATCCCAGAGATGAAGAAAATGTGAGCCTGAAAAACAGATGAAAGGAGCGTTAATGGCAATGTGAGAGAAAGGAGAGCCACGGGAAAGAAATGCAGAAGATGAGAAGAGCCTGGTAAATAAGGGCAGTGTTGGGGATGAATAACTGAAACATGGAGGCATCGAGATTAAACTCAGAAACAAGGCTGTCTGGGCAGAGAGGGTTTGGGACTAAAAGATTAGGTCCAGGAAATGAAGCTAAGAACCATATTATTTTTATCCACACTGTGGCCGTCCATCCTTCATCGTATTATTGTTTTCTCTCTACTTGCGCGCCAACACTTGGGACGGACGTCGTCCATCGCAGATTCTGGTGAAACCGATGCAGTTGGTTTGTGATGCTGTACATGAAGCAATGCTGATAAGCAGTTTGAACAGGTTTTCTTTGTGAGCTGCACGCGTTAAGTTACCGGTAAATAGGAGGTCAGACGCAGAGTGACGTACGGTGTTGTTCATGAAATTCACTCTGACTCTGGGACAGGCACGCTTTGCCACACACACTTCGCTGGAGCAGGAGAATGAACGTACCGTAAGCTTTTACTCTTCTTCAAGGAAAAAAAAAAGAGTTCTTTTAAAAAAAAAAATCCTTTTTTTAGAATGTCTTGAAAAAAAGAGGGGGGGGGGGTTGCCTTATAATTGTAACAATATGGTAAATAAAGAACTAGTCTTTTAATGCAAACGAACATCTCACAAACGAGGCCCAGACAGGTTCGATTTATCGTCGTGGGTCAAATTAACACACTGAACATGTAACTAGGCGTCACATCTGCGGGGTCCATTTTGCTCTGTAATGTCACATTTCCTCCTTCAAATCTCCACGCGCTCATTTCCTCCCCATCTCCTCCTCCGGTCGGAACAATTTTTGACTTAATATTTATTTCAGTAGATGAAAACTGCAGTTCAACATATTTTAGCTGTTTTTCCCAAAAATATACGCTCATTTTCAGCCGGCACTGTTTGAAGTACACTGAGAAACTCAAAAACGGTGGCACTGCAGCCCTGCTGCCCAAACAGCGTGTAATTGCAGCGTGATCCAGCCGGACCACCACAGGGGTTGAAGTGCTCATGTACAGCATAGGTCACATGATCCAGACCTAACACATGACTATAAATCAAGCTTTTGCCTCGCCCTGGATGTGTGGACAGTTAAAATGTAGTTTGCCGACGCTGCACAGCAAAATTGGTGCTGCCGGCAACCACGGACACCTACTGTTCAGATCCATGACGGGATCCACGTGGAAGGACTGTTTGTGGAGGAGATGCTCCAGACGAGTCTCTCTGGGTGACCCCTCCCTCCGGGTCCTCCAGAGGTACATTAGTGGAGACAATATTTAAAAAGTAGCTGAATCATTCAATTCTCTAACAACAAAAAGGGACCCAACTGATTGTGCGAACAGGTCGTCACACTTCCTTTCTACATGTGTAAAAATTAAAAATATTCTTAAGACTCTTTCAAGGCGATCAGTCAAAAAAATGGGAATACTTGCGTCTTTCCGAGGATCATAGGGTGAATCTAATGACTTTGAGAGGACTAACTCGAGCTTAAGCTGAACCAACAAGGGACCTTGAAAATTATTTCATATTTTATTGTTACAAATAATACTTTACAAAAGACATTTTGGATTAAAACTGAAAACCTATAAAACAATCTCACCCACGCGTCTTCAAATGAAAGCAGCCCACTTGTTCCTTGCCTGCTGGATTTCTTGTGACGCACAATCAGTTTCTGCAATGCATGACCTTTCAAAAGAGCTCAACAGGTCTGTGCTGAATTGTTGAAGGAACTGTTATGCAAAGAATTCCAGCATCATACCTGTTGTATTCATTGCCGGCATGCAATTATAGCAACAGTCCAAACACAATAAACCGGCTTTTTTGAGACGGCAACGTTATCGCAGCCGTACATTCCAGTTGCATTACTGCCTCGACTAATTATTCATATTTCCTACCGTCCAAATCATCCAAAATCTGTTACCTGCTTCTTTCTGAACCGACTACTTTTGGCGTGTCAACAAAAGATATTTTAATGTGTGGCAATTAAAGAAAAATGTCAAAAACAATTAAATTAAATGCCTTTCAGCCAGACAAACTGTGACGGAGTCGAGTGGTAATTATCTCTCACTGGAGGCTGAACTGTTGTGTCCTGCGATTATCCTTTCAGAACGTAACTTATTAAAAAGACAAGGTGATGCTAATGAAGGAAAGTTCAAACAAAGAATGATAAGATAGTAGACTAAATGGCACGTCGGACTTCATCATAACGGGTGAGTTAAATTAATTAATCCTTTTTTTCATTATTTGCACAAATTGCATGTGCAATCATGCTATATTGAGCAAAACAAAGATTTTTTTTGGTGTACCGCACGACATAAATCACACAAAAATCCAACATACAGTATAACTGCAAATTATATCAAGCAATATAAAAAAGCGACCAAGCCAATAATTGGATATTCCTTTACTATTCAGCAACAGGTTTGCTGTAGGAAGAGTAGAATCTGATCAGATATGATGTTTAAAATGTCATTGCATTATTTTAAATCGGCAGCACCGTGGTGCAGTTGTCAGCGCTGTCGCCTCACATTCCAGGTTCGAGCCCCAGCTCCACCACGAGATCTTTCTGTGTGGAGTCTCCATGTTCTACCTGTACCTGTGTGGGTTCTCTTTGGTACTCCAGCTTCCTCCCATAGTCCAAAGACATCAAGAGGGGACGAGGCTGATTGATACTCTAAATTGACCGTAGGTGTGACTGTGAGTGTGAATGGTTGTCTGTCTCTATGTGTTGGCCCTGTGATGGACTGGTGACCTGTCCAGGGTGAACCCCACCTCTCACCCGAAAGCTGCTGGGATAGGCTGCAGCCCCCCACAACCCCTAACAGGATAAGAGGTAGGAAATGGATGGATGGATGATTTTAAATCAAATTTTACGTAAATTGAACACAAATGTGTACAAAAACTACCTGGTGTGAGTTAAAGTCAGTATGTGATGTTCCACAAACTCACTAGATTGTATAACTCGGTAGCATTATGGCTGGCAAACATAACATTCATTCATTCCGCCACTAACAACAAGACACATACTAACCTTTGGCTCGCACCAGCAAACCGCACACCGCTTCAGTGCAAAGTCTGTCTGCAACAACAGGTACAGTTCCTGCGACAAGGTCTAACCAGGCCCAGGAGAACCAAGACCAAGAACTGACCTCACAACAAGAACCAGAGCTAAATTTATCAAACAAAACAAACTAACAAGCAAAAACATGGCAGAAAATAGTGAAAAATATGGAAGGAGTCAATTGGATAACAGATGAGACACAGGTAAAACACTTTCGCCCCCCCCCCCCCCCCCCCAAAAAGGCAAGAAACGGACAAAGACTGGAAGTATAACAGAAACCACGACACAGGAGGGAAAGGGAATTCAATGCAAAGCAGGGACTGGCTAGAAACAGAAGAGAAAACAAGCCAAATTAAAATCAGCAGGCTGAGTACAGTAGCGTCAAGCTGCCGCATCCTTGTGCCCGACCATCATAATCAAGATGAGCAACGTTACCAAGTTTGCAGGGTGACACTTTGTTTCAGCTTCCACCAGTATGCTTTCGCAGCAGGCTTCTGATCCAGCAATAAGAGGATATTTGCTGATTTCAAAAAGATAAATGACTCTATTGGATTACAATCACCATCATTACATATTTAGGTTCGTGATCAATCGCATGCATGATGCCATCTGAGCGAAATGATGCATGTTTTGACCAATCAGGGACATTAACAGTCTAAACAATGCCTAACACAATGAGAATCTGGAGGCCTCCGCAAAGTAGCTGATTGCATTATTGGCTTGTTATGCAGCTGGCAGCTGCTTCCTGACAATATGATGATGGAAAACTCTTGTTGCTCCACTTCAAAATAGTCAATTAATGGAAATCAAATTGTAAGATGTGGGTTGCAGCACAGCTGCAGAAGGCAAAGATGACAAACTGGGACTGCAGCAGAAAGTCTCCTGCTGGTGGAAATTGACCAGTGCTCAATGGTTAGCTTTTCATGAGTCCTTGTTAAGGCTGTTTTTGGTTAAATTTAACCTTTGGCGATTAATTTTACCGATGCTCAAAGAAACAGCTTGAGTCCATTTGGATTTACTCTCATGCTTTGCAGCTCACACTCAGCATGCCATATCTGTGCAGACACCCTTGGGCCTGTATTTCTGCACTTCTAAACAGTGAAAAACACAGGTTTTTCACCTCTCTGCTACCCAGATTCACATTTTTAGAAAACCATAACACAACACACTTGTTTCCAAGTGTATCTGCATATTATTGAGGTGAAAATAATCACATCTGATTCCCGCCTGCAACATTTGAATGGTTAAAATACAAAACCTCAATGTATTTCAAAATACACTCCAATTTCTCAATATATTGACCATTATATATGTATATATTACAAAATATATATCAATAACATGATTTCCATCCATTTCCTACCTCTTATCCTGTTAGGGGTCATGGGAGGGCTGCAGCCTATCCCAGCAGCCTTCAAGCGAGAGGCGGGGTTCACCCTGGACAGGTCACCAGTCCATCACAGGGCCAACACATAGAGACAGACAACCATTCACACTCACAGTCACACCTACGGTCAATTTAGAGTATCAATCAGCCTCGTCCCCTCTTGATGTCTTTGGACTGTGGGAGGAAGCTGGAGTACCAGAGAGAACCCACACAGGAACAGGGAGAACATGGAGACTCCACATAGAAAGACCCTGTGCCTGAGCCAAGGCTCAAATCTGGAACCTTCTTGCTGTGAGGCGACAGTGCTGACCACTGCACCACCGTGCAGCCTAACATGATTTCCTGAAGCTAAACTATTCTTCCTTCATCAACCTTTTCACATGAACTGGATTGAAATTTATCGTAAGTTCAGGAATAAACCACTCATCACGATATACCGCCGATGGCCTCAAACCGTCTTCAAGATCCTCAAACAGCAGGTTTTTTCTCCCAGATCACTTCCAAAAGTGAACTGACTTCTCCTTGTTCCTCTTTACGCCAAATTTCACCCAAATCTGTGTATTAGTTTTTTTGAGATGCGCTGCTTCCAAACAGACACATGCAGATGATCCTCTGCAGTGAACATTCACAATTTACATGGACCATGAAGTCCTACATCAGTCATCGACAATGGAGCCAACAAGCCAGATCTAATATCATTACATCCAGCAGAAGAATGATTTATACACTGCAGCCTTGCCAACCTACACATTCACACACACAACATGATCTGCATCCATAAAATATTCATAATGCCCATATTATTTCCTGTTTGTAACTCCCTTTTAATCTCTATGTGAATCATCTGGATACAGTGTATGGAAAGCAGAAAAAGACCTCCATAAATAAATTTGACTCAAATCCTATTGTGTTTTATAAAGTCCCACAAATCCTTGCGTGCAGATGCAGGCCCACATGTTCTTACAAACAGACACACGCTCTTGGACCATTGATGAGAAGACTGCATACATTCAAAGAAATGTCTAACTGGCTGAATTTCTTGTTGTCATGTTTTCGTGATTATTCACACTGCATGAAAACACAGATTTTGAATTCCCGAAAAAAAATAACACTGATTCTGGCAGTTTCCAGCAGTTCAAAGGCTGGATAAAAAAAAAAAAAGTGTTACGTCAAGATAATAAAGTCTGTGCTGTCGTAATAGTGAGAAAATATCCAGCTATCGCTTGCATTTTTCTGACTGGCCTGACTAGGAGCTGAAGATCCAAGAGACAGAGTATGAGTTGAGCTGCACGGTGATGACAAGAACAATTAATGATGGCAGGCCTGGTAGGAGCACAAAGCAAACACCAGCAACAGGCAAGCAGCCCTCCAGCACTGAGCAGCCAGAGGAGACAGTGCAGGGCCCCTGCAACACCAACACACAGCACTTCCTCAACCAGTCTGCAAACTTTACACTTTCCCTTCGAACAAAGAGCAGCGTGGATTCGGACGAACAAAAGACGCAGGAGGTACGCTAGCTTACAATAGGCTGCACAGTACCCTGTAGGCTGATGATGGTAATAGACCGATGAAGTACTCAACAGGGAAGGGATCTCATGGTGCGCCCAAGTCCTGCTCGAACAGAGCAACGCGTTGCTGCGCAGTAGAGGAACACCTTAGAAACGTTAGCCACCCAGCATTCTTGTTGCAACTTCACTACAATCTACGGGAATAGAGACAGAGACAGAGAGAAGGAGAAGGAGAAAATGTGTTGTTGATGGCAGAGGTCCGAGCTGATAAAAAGGCAACATTACATTAACTTCAATTAAAACACGAAAAGCCTCAAAATCAATGAAGTAAAAGGTCTCTAAGCAGTAAGTAGTAGTGGCAGCAAAGGGGCCTTAATCAAAGCATGGATAACCTAAAAACATGGCAGGTGCCGCCATACTGAAGGGCCAATGAGCTGGCGTGTTATTTTCTCTCTGGTCTTCTGAGGAACACTTGAGCAGGCGTCTTTGAGAGGGAACAAGGTTTTCTCTACTCAAGTGCACACCAAAGCATTACCAAAGCACTTCAGGTTACTGAACTGGGACGTTAGTGGTCTTTGTCAAGTGATTTAATTTGCTACAAAAACGTATCACGCTTGAAGTCAGCCTGCTAGCTAAATGCAACATTACATTTCATCCTTAATTTAAAAACAAACACAACCTTAGCACAAGAACTATTTCTTTCAAATTGAAAGGCTTGCATCAGTGTTTGATTTATTTTATGTCTGCTGCCATCATTTCATCATTTTCTGCTTTTTTGAGCAGGAGGAATTGATGGTGTTGGTCATGATGTGAATGACAATAATGATGATGCGGTGATGATAACGCTGCGTGTGACGATGCTAGCTCCCGCTGTGAAGCTGTTTATTATTTTAGCATTCATCACTTTTTGGAAAAGTTGAGTGATAGAAGGAAAAAAAAAACTGGAGTGAAGACAATGAGACGGAAGGTCTGTCCAGTTGGGAAGAATATAAATCGCTACACATAAAACAACATAAGGTGCCATTTCTGTTAAAATAATAGAGAAATGCTCATATAATTTCTGATTTTTTTTTTTTACCCAAACATTTGCAGCCATCAGATTTTAATCCACTAGAGCCAATCTGACACTGGGATGGGAGATTTATTCCATGAAGGTGCTGCTCATAAATCTAAAACAACCGTGTGTCAAAATAAGTGAGAAATATTGCACCATCTTTCAGAGTTAGTGCCACAAACACTGAAGGAAAAAGGACATCCAACCTGGTAAATGGGTGGTAAGTGTATTTTTAGCCACATTCTTATCTTTTCTTTTCATAGTTGTGTTTGTATGAAGTGATTTTACTAAAGAGAGAGAGATAGTGATTGTGTCTGTCAAAGGCCCTGTGGATCCCAGGGGCTTTCTTGAGCAATGCAGCTGACATGGAGGGCTGCTCAGTGGGTCTGGGGCACCATCTGTGCCAGCCTCTCCCACTGGGGGACCTGGACCCAACTATACCTGAATTATGTTCATGTAATATTTACTTAGAAATGAATGAAAATGTCCATATTCTACTGCCAAATTTGGATCTGGATCACTTTCAAACTTTAATCTTTTTCATTTTATGTTTTTTATTTATTTATTTTTTTACCTTGTGCTTAGATTCTTTTGTCTAACTCTGTCCCCAACTTTTTCCTGCTGTCACACAGAAAAATTAGCAGGCAAATTAACAAACAGAGCTGATCGGCCTTGGTGGATGTGATAAGGGGATCGTCTGACATTGTGAAGAAGTGACATTCCGTAACTTAACGAAGAACAATCATCATCTATTCCAGGAGGGTGAAGTACGCAACCACCACCAACTGTATATTTAAACACAGATCTGACATCTGCTCTGACTCTTTGGGAGTTTATTGGTGTTTCATTATCTTACTATTCTACTTCCTATCTACCTTTCATAAATGTTCTTTACAATTGACAACTGCACAGTGGTTTTTTTGTTTTGTTTTGTTGTTTTTTTTTATGAAAGAATGGATTCTAACAGAGATGAAACAATGGCGTTCGCCAATTGAGCCAGATGTTCATGTTTAAACTAGGACTTACATAAGAGGCACCCCTCAACGGCAGCTGTGGGAGAGAGAGAGAGACCGAGCAAAGACCGAAAACACTGAAGAAATGGTGCAAACGTTCAAACAACATTTATAAGATTAAAAAGAGATCCCAGATGTTTTTTGTGGTATTAAAAGACTGAGTTTAGTGTTTCATACGGTATATTAGGTCAGACCTGATGGGGTTTCAGTGAGGTGAGAACTGCTCGAGTGAGGTTTATGGGTGTCACAGCATTGCACAATGACATCATGGGCCACAGTTGCAAACACCATCAAAAACAAATATGCATGATCACTGTGGATAATTTGAGTTTTAACACCTAAATCACAATACTTGATGATCCACAACCGTTGAGGAGCTAAATGGCTCTTTGTGGAGGATCTAGTGACTGTTCCTGAGCTGTGGGCACCTACTTGTGAGTACTTGAAAGTCAGAGTACGCTTTTTCGCTTCAATCATTGTATTTGCGTTGCTGATAAATCTTCCACGTGTCAGTACCAAGGCTAGTTCTGAAAAAAGACTGGCAGACAAAGCCTCTGAGACACATTGCTATATAGTATATGTATATAGTCTCTTCTATGGGAGAATGGAGATGCAGCGACCCTCAAAGAACTACCACATCTTCACTCTTTCTGCAAACCCTGACAAACAAGAGCAGTGTGAGGTATAAACATGCGGAGCCAGCTCTGGACCTGGGGAGCAGCAGAGCCATTCCCATGGCCCTCTCTTTGGCACAAGGAAGGTCGACAGAGCAGCTGGGAACCCCTTTAGACTCCAGCAGACCCCAGATGTTGCTCCCCTCCTTTTCTGTCACTCATTCCTATGTCTCTTTTCTAGTTCTCTCTCTCAATTTCTCTCTCCCTCTGTTCCCCGTGAGGAACAACCTGGCAGAGCTGGATCCCAGTAGAGAAATTGTTGTTTTTGCCAATTGCTCCTTTTCCTCTTTGTCCCTTTATCCCAGATGTAGCCAATCCAGTATGAAGATGTCAGAATTATGCAAATGATATTAAGCAAAGCTTGAGAGATGGATAGGGAGTCATATTTGTTTGTCAGGGAGTAAACGAGTAGGCTTGACACTGTTACATTCATTTTCTACACTACAGCTAAATATATTTTGATTTGAGTTTACCGGCAACGGGTTTTTTTTGCCACCAGTCCTTATACTTATTATTTAGTAAATAATTAATGGGACCTTCTGATACTCTGCACACTTACAGTATGTATTGCTCCAACCTGATTTAAATAGCAAAGCTCTACCAGTTTTCCTTTTTCTTGCGATTGCCAATGCGGTGCAGTTATTATTAGACCAGTGAAACCTGGATGTGTTTTAAGAGGCTGTTCTCAAGGTCACAGATTATTTTAGTGTAAAAGTGATACAGTCCTAGAGGAGATATGTCTGGAGGCTAATCCAGACTCGAATACGACACTTCAGCTCAATGGATGAGTTCATCCTAATTTAAATCTAAAGTGGTGTACTAGTTTCTCCTGATTGTCCAGCGCTAACTGTTGCTTTGCTGACAGCGCCTCACCTGTTCACGTTGATGGGAGTTTGTGCGAGTGGACTAAGTGAATGAGACGTCTTCTCTCAAGCCGTATCGTCAGTTTTGATTTCGCATTCATTCATTCAAAATAACTTAGCGGTAGTCTTCTTTCAATATGCCACACGTTACATGATCAGGATGTCATTAATGCTTGGGGTTCATATTAACATGACATGCTTTTTTTTTGCTTTTTTCAAAATTTCAGCTTTGGGAGGGTCCAAGAAATCCCGCCTAATCAAATGACATTTCACATCTAGATTTTTAAGCATTCTACCTTCATGTATTTACAAAAAAATAACCCCAAAAAACCCAACAACAACAACAAAAAAAACCTTTTCTCCTGAAACACAAATAATAATTTTAAGAAAAGCTTTGATTGTTTTGGGAACAACATAAGGGTTTCTAACACAGTTGGAGAAACAATTTTATCAAGTCTACAAGTCTACAACCTGCTTCTACACTGATAAGATTTTCCACAAGTAGCTCAGTGAAAAAGGCGATCGAGGGAAGGGTGGAGCAGAAATGCTGCAAAATGAGGGACAAATTCACCAGGAACAGACAAGATAAGTTAAGAAAAATCAGAAAATGCACAGAAATGTTTGTTTCTATTGGTAAGAACCTTCCCGTGTCTTATGACAAAGTGCCTAACCCCTCCCAATCAAAGGTACTTAACTGGCAAATCACACAATTAACTTTTTTTTTTTTAATTTAATGAAGTCACAGGAAATGCAATGCATCTTTCAGTGAGCTTAGCATTGTTCATCAAAAATCAGTCTACAAAACAAGAACACAGCTCTTTTCTGCATTTTCTGACAGCAGATCATTTTGAAATATTGCAGGGTGTAATGGAACAAGAAGAAGCCGCCTCAGTGAGCTGTTAGATGAAGAGCTGCAGGCGACAGGCTGCAACTTCAACTTCTCAGCGAGATAACCAAATCCTTTCAGTGTGCCCTGCTGATTCCCAGACTCACGCCGTGTGTAGCATACAATCAGATCACAGTTGCTCACAGAATGATGGGAAAAGGCCAATTATTACTTGACTTCTTTATCAAAGCGAAAAAATAGTTTGTTTTGCCGCCTCCGGGATTCTCTAAGCACTTGTATCAAACCACGCTTGCTCTTCCCTCCAGTGACTACAGGTGTCACCAAACTCACCAGGACTGGAATTTTGAGGATGTAACTTTAAGAGTGGACAGAACTGGTGAGGAATACACATTTTCATGCCACAGCATATTGATTTTTACTCCGTAGTTGAATGCGGAATGCTTAAAATGTGCTTTGTGCTTCTTGCTGTCTATTACTGAAGGGATCAGTCAGGTGTGATGTAATTGCCAGTGATGGGTGAGCCAAGGTGGGGTTCTGGGTGGCCATGCAGGCAGCAGGATGCCGTCTACAGAGGAGAAAATTACATCATGCTTAACCAGACACAAAGCCTTGGTTTTCTACTCCAACTTAGCTCTTTTTTCCCCTAATGCATCATATGAATTTCAACTAGAAGAACAGGGATATTGTGTTTGTAGTCATGATGAAATTCATCAAACTAATCCTTTTTGTTATTAATTGATTTTTTGGGCAGTGGAGCACATGGTGAACCCAACACCCAAATACATTTTCATGAAGCCGATGTGCTCAAGAGAATAACATTAATTATGTACACATATATCAAAGGCATACCTTCTTTTTGGGTAAAAAACGTGTGTTTTCATGTTTCTGTGTTTCACACTGAACAGAGTAATTGCACCCCACCGTACACACACACACAAACACACTTTCTGTCTGATATTTTTTATGCTGGAACAAGTAAACATTGTAACCTACCCGGTTTATAATTTCCTATATCTGAGTTAAAGGTGTTTTCTAGAGACCAGTCCATTTCATAACTCTCCATCTGGAGAAATTAATCCATAAAAATAAATAAATAAATAAAATAAAGGCTGTGAGTGGCATGTCAGTTGACCATGCTAACACTTCCTCAATCTATCCATCCGTCCCTCATCTTCTGCATCCCTCTCTTCTTCTTTCATCCTCATCCATCAGTCTATTTCTCTCCTAATTGATCCATCACCTATAACCTGCACGCCATCTTTTTTCATCCACATTGTTCTGTATTTTCGATTGGTAATCATCATATTTAATTTTATATTCTTGGAGACCACAGTACTGCTAAAGATGTTGTCAGCTTCAATGTGCATCACTTATGTTTCACCCTATGAGTCCTCCTCTCACTTCACGCTCTCTCACATCACCTCTGTCCTACACCTATATTCTAGACTCTGAAAGATATCCATCCTCTATGTGGTGAGTGTTTGTTCGATGTCCACAGTGGGAGGTTGTCAGAGCCAATCAGCTGTTGATGGGAAAAGGTGGACTATACAGTCTTGCAGGACCAGCTTAGCCTTGCCTAGCCTCTGAGATAATGACAGAGCTGCTTCAACTGAGGCACATGTTGCAGATGCAGGGTAACAAGATGTGACAGAATTAGAGATGTGCAACAAGTTAGCTTAGCTTAGCACAGCAGCACAGGGGTACGGTGTAGACCCTGGCGTGGTGTCTAGTTTGGGAATGGTGAACAGGCAGTGGTCTAGGTTCCGACCGCACACCAATGCATACTTTCCTCTGCAGCTGAGCAGATGGCTGTATGATATTCAGCCAAGCGCTAAGCATGCGGCACAGATCCATGTCTATTTAATCCTTGATAAAGGGATTCAAAACCCAAAGCACTACTGAGTCTGGTCCACTGCTGCGACCGCACTGCAGGAGCCAGTTCCTCCTTTTAGCATGCGCTGTTGTGGTTGGTTATGCACGTCAGCTGATGGGAAGTGGTGGATGGTGGAGGTAATAGACAGGCTTTCTGTGCAACATCATCAAAGAGATGTGCACGTATCGGGGGGGCAGAGAGTAGCAGTCTCCACAGCTTCTGAGCACTGATGAAAATTAGATTTTCGGACAGAAAACTACAAAAAAAAAGATGGATGGAATATCAATATTACAAGGTGATCACATGCCTTAAAAAAACCAAAAAAAAACCAAAGATGATCCAGGTAATTGAAGGCGGGGATTGTGATACTTGTAGTCCTAATAGCAGTGTCTGGTTGAACACAAAGTACATAATTATCTGTCTAATTATCTATATGCAAAAAATGTTGCACTTGAACTCACCTAAAATCCATAAAATGCCACTTGACACATCTCTGTCCTTATTTATTGAAATATGGAGAGAATAGACGAGACGCACAACAAACCGCCACAGCCAGCCTTGTTATTCTGCTAGTTTATGTAGCCACGTTTTATTTTATCAGCAAAATTCAGTGGGGCAGCTTCATTTAAAGATGACATGTATTAGCTAATATTTCCCATTTTGTTATTTTGATATGCAAAACAGTTATTTGATGACCAATCTTATATAAAAAATGTTTTTTTTAATTGCTTGGGAACATCCTATTTTTAAGACCTGTTCCATCTTATCTGCATCCTGAGAGGACAATGGTGTGTAGGAGGATTAATTCAGACTTGTTTTATTTTTTTTCCAAGTGTGTGAGCATATACAGACTATTTACACCAGATTTCAGAAGTGTAAGAGACAATACCAGCCACTCCTTTGCAAGGCAGTTTCCAATAGCAACCAAACCTACTTGCTTCATACTCTTAGACACTTTCATTGGTATTATTTATAACACTGTATTTTTATTGGACCCACATGAACATTTGCAGTGTATCATTATTTGTTAAATCTCTTTTTTTTATATTCTAGTGAATATTTTCCACTGAGGAGACATTAAACCGAGAAGTGCATAGCCGATGAGCAACAACGAACAAATAGGGCCTCTGTTAAATTACTTACTTCGAAGTGGATGAAACATCCGATTATTCACTTATATGTGACTGTTGGATTTTTTTTAATTAATATGCCTTTGCTTGAATTATTGTTTGCTGGATAAAGCAGGAAATCAAAGTTCAAATCCATCCTTTATTTTCTGCAATAATTAAATGTGTGATTGATTCATGTGAGACAAAAGTCAGTTTTCATCTCTCTGACCTAACTGCAACCCCACATCCCAACCACACACACACACACACACACACACACACACACACACACACACACACACACCTTGTTCTATCCTGAGTGTGCTCTCTGTAAGAAACAATAAACTCTCCTGTTTCATCAAACTGGAATAATAACATTCAACTTTCAGTTTACTCCAAATTGCTCGCACATCTTTGATTTCAGTGAGAACTGGCAGCTTGCGTGCGCTCTGTGACATACTGTTAGTGCATCTCCACAAGTCTGATGATGAAAAATCAATTCTGGCTACAACAGAAAGACCCATTCCAGTAGCGCCATGTTCGAATATTATATCCAAGTGTGTAGGCCCAGCTTTTGTTTGTACTTGAATTATATAGTGCTATTTCATCATATATATTTTTAAATGCCAAATTATAAATGCTGCTACAACAATGGCAATCTCTCTTTGTGTTAAATTAAGTGTCTTTCCATGTATACAATATGAATATTTAGGCCGACATAAAGCAGGCAAGCAGAGCCGAGACAAAGTCACCATTTGATTTTCTTTCCACAAAAGATGCGATGTCAGGCTTTTGGAGACGCTTCAACAAAACGGACTTCATACACTTTCATAATTATTTCATAAAAGGAAAATGGAAGAAGAGTTTTGTGATGAATCGTAAAAGGAAATGTAACTTTATGGGCTGTATTGAATAACAGCTCCCAAGTCAGAGAGAGTAAATAAACCAGTCGAGGTGGTACGACAAGAAGTTTAAAGGCCAGAGTAACAGAGGTGACAGAGATACGTACGTGAAGTACGAAAGATGGAGGTGTGACGGTTGAAGATTTACTGAAATAAACACACACACACACACACACTTTCAAGCTGCAGTTGGTTGACGGTTTTTGACAAAAGTAATCCACTACCTCAACAAACTGGGTCGGTTTTACTAAAATCTTCGAGAGACTGTAAGAAAATGATGCATTTGTAGACACACTCACATATGGAAAGTCAAAAGTAGTGCTGCGCTGGAGAATGACAGGAGGGAGGAGTCAGGGAAGAAGAGCCCGGCGAGTGTGTCGAACCAACAGAAACTTAGCAGGTAAAGGTACGAAACAAGCAAGTGAGAGAGAGAGCAACAAATGGACAAACTTAAAATGTGCGAGGGAGGTGTAGGTTGTCACAGATGGATGACTAAGAGGAGGGAACAGAAAAGGGTGGTGGACGGGAGGTGGGTGAGAAGTGGAATGGAAGAGTAAGCATGAATGACTGGCAGAGTGGAAGACGAAGGGAAGAAAAAAAGACAGGAAAAGACTGGCTGATGCATTTTTTTTTTTTTAAAGAAGTGATTTCCTGAAAGGATCCAGCTGCATACACAACACCGACAGCAGCCTCATTTCAAATGTGTCTCAAAGTGCTAAAATTTAGCTCAAAACGCAAAGCCATTATCTGACTTGCAGCTGCACTTATCAACTTTTTTATGTACAAATGCAGCTACAGCATAAATCAACGAGACAAGAACACCCATTAAATCCGGTAAATAAGAATATGACACCTCATAGATTAGCCCTTTGTGAGTTCTTGGGAGGAATTACCACCATCTCACCTGATTTACATTCAGCAGATGCTCGGATAGAAATAAAAGAACTGATTTTACACTCCAATAATAAAAAGGCATTATCATTCCTGAGACACCAGTACGTACCTGGTCTTTGCACGTCACTATGTGAAACATCTGGCATGTAAAATGGTGCCATTTCCATTCGGAAAGCTGCAGTAGGAGGGACGAGAAGTAATACAATGTATTACACACACACACACACACACACACAATAACACACACACACAATTAAAAGTACAAAGTATGACAAAAGTTATAACTTCCCTTGTTCAGAGTAAAACATTGAAATAAAGTGTGGTATATTTGAAAAGCAAAGTCCTTTTCTGTTGCAGAATAAATGCAGAAATAACTTTATAAACAGTTCCCAACTGCACTTTAAAACACATCACAATGTGTTCTCCTTCCTGGAGTCGATTATAGTCTTCTTTACAGCGTGTGAATTAGCTCGACATTTCTAATTACTACTGTGTGAAAAGCAAAACATGAAAATAAAGGAAGTAGCCACTGGATTTGACGTCAATTAACTGCGTTCTAGTCCTTGCTGTCTGGTCACAGCAGAGTGTAGGCGAATGAGGTGTTCCAGGTGCACTACCTTGATGAAAACTGACTTCCACAGAGAAGAGGAGCTTGTACTCTTAAAAAAAAAAAGAAAAAGTAATGTCTTATCCACCCTGCTATCATTCACGTGCACGTTTAACATCCAAGAGGTGGATTTTCATCTTTCAGGCTCTATGTAATAACACCAGTAATCAGTAATGACCACCCATCAAAGTACAAAAGTGATCTGCAACTACCAGACAAAAAAATCATACTCTTCATAGTGCCATTTCTAGCTGTTTCCCTAATGTGCAGGTATTAGTTTAAATGGAATAATAAACACAGCTTGAACTTGTAGATAAATGTACAATTATGTAAATTGATGTTGGACAATTTATGTTTAGCAAATTGAAGATCTTTGATATTTTCCAACTTTAACGGCAATGCACAGGCAGGGGCACAGAGTAGGAAGGACGTCATATTATGATTAGACAGCTTTGATTTTGAACACATCGCACAACCTGTGGCCTCCCTACATATATCTACATCTACATAAAAATATACAGCTTTATATCTATAGCTATATAGATATAGATATATAGTCAATAAAGGTATGAGGCTTCTGATTTGAGTGAGGATGGAAGTTGGTCCGTGGGGTGTTTCTGCAGTTGCCTTGTCTGCTGTGATATGTGTCAACATGCTGAGTGGCTGATGCATGCTGTCCTCTGGGATCCTGCAGGTGGAAAATGCCAAACTATTCCCTTTCAGGCAAAAAAACAACAACAAAATAAAGAAGAAACAACAAAAAAACAACAAGCCAAAAGGAACTTGGTGTATACCGTCCATTATGCATGGGCCTTTTTCTGCTGTTCTTTGTCCGCTGCGTCACCCTGTGTGGTTGAGGTAAAGGTGTCTCACCCAACTGTTGGTGATACACAAGCATCCCAGTTTCGCCTTGTTCTCCCTCTTAATACAATAGGGTTTCATTTCTCTCTGTGAAATAGACGCTAAGCATTTACCCTATCAAATGTAGAAAATAAGCACCCATAAAAGACTCATCATCCAATTCAGCACAGCATTTGTTTGGAAGCTACCAGTGGGGGTGTGCGTGTGCATTTTACATTGCTGCGTCGTCCTGTTTGCATCCGCACTGGCTTTTTTAAACCAACACAAATTTGTAAAATGAAGATACGCCGACCAGCAGGTAACTCCATTTGAACTTAATGGAACTGTACAGATTTTAGTCACACTAGATCGACTTGCACCTCCTGGTGAAAATAAAATGATTGTAGCTTATAGCTAGTCATGCAGCGCTTCACCGTTGTGTACATACGGTATGTAGTTTTGCAAGGAGCTCGCCATCGCACCACGAGCCCACCTTTTTTTTGTAGCAACCTTGATTTAGGTGTTCAGTGAGTAATAGACAAACAGCTTTCACACAAACAAAGCATTCTAATGCAATAAATTAGCCTGACAATAAATCTTGAGTTTAAAAAGCTTTATAAAGCCTCTGCTGTTATTTGATTGTGGTTGTGTGTGTGTGTTTCGTGTGGACCCTGTTCTACAGAGACAGATTAACCCGCAGTCGTTCTGAGGCAGTAGTTAATGGGCATGTCATCACTCGTGAGATTCTGAATAATTCACTCTCTGTAATGTGTCACACAGGGTTTAATTTCATAAAGCAGTCTAAATGTACAGCATGCATATTCTACATATACATTTCGCTGCATATCAGTTCGTCATTCCTTTGTTGGGGGATATTCGTGCCTTATGATGGGTCATATTTGTTCTGACACCATGCAGGCCAGCCACTGATATGATGATGACCTGCATGGGTAAACAAACATGCTTGGCTGCACTGCCAGTCTCAGGGTCTGAGTACACATGATATGACCTGGCATTTGGACCTCGCGAGGGCCCTTTGGCCTGGGAACCTGCTGGGCCCTCTACGCCTCTTGCTGGGAACAAGATTGATTGGGACAGAAAAGAGGCGATCGCCTTTGTGAAATTGTTTGGCTTTCAGCTGTGTGAAAGACAGGCGGGGCCTGATATCAGTGCATTACCTCATTCTCCCTAGTGCAGACCTTGAGCAGGCAGGAAATATAGAGTCATCCATCGCCATATAGCCACGCCCCTTTTTTAAGAAATAGAGAGGGTGTTTTGTTTTTCAAGTCTTCCGTTTTGTCTGAGCGATTAGTCCAGATACTTCGATTTATCACCTCAACTCAAGGCTTCATGGAGATTTACTACTACAGGTTTATGCTGTCACGTGTTATTCCGTAGTATAAAAAAACAGTTAGGTACAGTAAGTACTCAGTTCTGCACTGCAGTTTTAGTTTTTTGTGTTCCTCCAGAGGTGCTTCCACAACTCTTGTCCGTTTAACCAGTCATTTGGTTCGTTTAGTATTTAGTTTGGTTCAGTTTCACAGCGCGCAAATTCAAGTCAAACAACAAAAAAACAAACCTGAAGCAACATTTGCTGAAGGGTGTTTGAGGAGCAGAGCCGGATGTGCGCTCACAGAGGTCTTTCAAAATGGTAAAAAAAACAAGCTCTGGATAAAGTAGTATTTGGCCCAGATGTCTCACTGACATCAGATGTCAGCAGAGGTCGAAGTCAGTCTTCTTTCCCTTGTGGTTGCCTGTTGTTCTGCTTGCATCCGAACAAATGTTCAAACTACGCTGAGGTTCACTTGGACACCAGCCAAAACCACTTGGGCTTGGTTGTCTCAGACCGGTTGTTTTTGGTCCACATCAGAGCATGATTACAGCTACCCCTTAGTTAAACTGCTGCTGGGTTCAATCCGAACAGGCCAAAAATAACAAGAGATATGATGCCAGGGATCTCAGTGATTGACAAAGACATACATCATTTAGCAGGGCTGGAATTTTGAAACGTTGACGTTCAGGTGCAAAAAAGAAAAAAAAAAGTTGGTGTGTATTTTAAAAAAAAACAACAACAAAAAAACAAGGTTGTGTTGAGAAACAGGAAACGGCATGAATGATTCTTCTACAGAAAGCTCAAGGACAGCAGACAAAGAGGTTGCACACGGCGCTGATGTCCAGGGAGCTGCACTGACTTAGTTACCAAAAATAGACCAATTAATAAAAGAGATAACAAAAAAACTCAGATTCTTAGAAAGAAAAAATAGGGCAAAATAACAGTAAATAGCGCAATATCTAGACCATTCTTTTAACTCGGTATCCAGGGAGACACAGAGCTGTGTTTGTGGTGTTTATTCATTCTTTTTTTGTAAATTTTTACCTCAGAAGAAGCTCAAGTTGAATGGCTGACATTGCATGCTAGTGAATCTACATGCAGACTGTCGGTGCACTCGGAGGGAACGATGCTAGTTTGTTAGATAACTTGTATGGCAGAATTAATGCAAAGACTTCTGTGTTGTCTTTGGCAACAAAGGTGCCTCCACGTGTCTCATCACGACAGAAAGGTGAAAAGCCAAGGCTGGTCAGCTTTATTTTAATATCTATCACAAATGACCAATTTGGGTTTCCAGTCAGTACAGCGTGACACTATCATTATTAAGACAAAGCTGGAACAGAGAAGGATCCCTCATCTCCCCTGTAGATAAACGCAATAGCGTACAAAAATAAATAGGAAAATTGGAAAAGCAAATTATAGATAGAGTGATAACATGTATGAACAATATGATCAGGATCATCGTCCAGGTGCCGACACTGATAAGACCTGAGCCACATGACCCCCCCCCCCCACACACACACACACACACACACACACACACACTACTACCGTGGAGACCTTGAAAATATCAGATTACACATCAGTTCACGATTCACTTCGGTGATAGACAGATGAGGAGAACCTAACCGAGGAGACAGAGTGACAAGGACATCATCTGCACAAGGGGAGGGACAGACCAGAGGTTACGGTGATTCCCCAGAGGATGAAGATCCCAATCAGAAACATCTGGAGATCACATCAAGAGTCAAGGGACAAAATTAAAACAGTTGTAGGGAGTTGAAGAGGACAAAAAAGGCAGCGAAAGGGAGATAGAGCTTTACAGTACAAGCACTCGGGCCTGCGGTGATAACAAAGGAAACAACTGAAGCAAGGGGTGGCATGACGCCGAGGTAGAGTGGCCGTTTGGCAAACAAAGGGTTGCTGGTTTGATCCTTGCTTCGAAGTATCTTGAGTTGGTGTTCTGCATCATTTAAAGTGGACAGCAGCAGAGACACGCCCTTTTTTAAGTGGACCTTGCTAAGGATAAGGTTTAGGATCAGACATGGAATAGATCAATGGTACTCCCCTCAAATCTAAATGTCAAATGACATAAATAGCCTTTAAACTGCAATTGAAGATAATTTTAGATATAACCTTTTCCACCGTCTTTTGTAGTTGGAAATTAACTGGGTTCTGTCCAGGTCAAGGAGAAATGTTTTTCCTTTGAAGGACTCAATAAAAGCCCCTCTCACAGGGGCCCAGTATTTTGGAGGCAGAGATGGAATTTAAGGCTGAAGGACAGGCATGAAGGGTATGCACTTTACCGTTTTCACAACTCTTCAAAAGTCTCTCCGGGTTTGATCTAAGATGAATATGGAGTGGTACTAAAATTGGAGCTATAGTTCCTTGTTTAAAATATTTGTATTTTTACCAGACTTGACATCGACAAGGCACAAATTGCAATCATTTTATCCTCACAAGCAAAATCCTGTCGCTACTTTGACTTGCAGTGCCACTTTGTTCCTGAAGAGGTTCTGGTAACATCAAAGTTTCATGATTTATCTCACAGTAAATATTAATTTCCTTGTTCCATACAGAAATGGTTTGCGTCATTTGCTGCCCTGATTTGGAGAGTGAAATATGAAGGGCTAGTATGTCGCAATCGGCTACAAATTGTACCTTTAACTCAAATGCAGGCCGTCACATTTGCGCTAGCCTCCAACCAAAGAAGCTCCCTACTCATCCGCGGGCATCAGAACCATGACTCCGTAAAGTCAAATCTGAATCCTCTCCATAGTCTCAGCACCAGCAGGATGAAGACATCCGCTTTCAGCCGGCTCAGGCAGCCCCCAGAAAAGAGGCCGGTTATTAACAACCCTAAATCCTTCTTCATTACAATATCAAGCCAGTCAGCATTTCAGTGAGGTAAGACTACTCAGCATCTCATCATTACCCCTCACGGGTAATGGACCAGAGACAATTGAGTCACACTCATCTTTCTGACAAACTCCAGGTTTTTCCTTTGAGATCTCTAACTGCGTATTACATGATTGGTCCACATGAACAAGGACTTTATTCAAACTCGCAGGTAGGGCTGCAGTTATCGATTCTTTTGGTGGTGGAGTCATCTATCAATTATTCTGGCGATTATTCGAGTAATCGGATTCGCGCATTCTGCAATTTTTTGATTGTTACGTTTGCTTTATTTAAGACCAATGGCACCATACAAGACAAAATAAGACAAGTCTCTTCAATTGACAATAAAAAATGCTAATGTAAAAGTACCTTTACTTTGACAGTACTTTTACTGTTTTTACTTAACTCTTTACAGAAGTACAAGCAGGGTCCTACGGGGGATTCGCACACCAAAATGCCACCTTTTTCTCCTCTTCTGAGTTTGCGTGTCTGTTTTTATTAGTAATCAAAAAGCACCAATAAGAGAGCCATTAAAGTTCAACAAAAGCAATAATAATGTTGATTAAAAAAAAAAAAATTATGACATGTGAGATTTTTAATTGTTATTAGGTATATTTACATAGTGGTATTAATGCTTTTACTGAAGTAAAGGATCTGAGTACTTTCTCCATCGCAACAGGTCAGTGATCAGTGTTTCAGTGACTCCCTGTGGCTCAGTAAATAAGTGTTTTATTTATTGCTACCTGCCACATTAAAACACCGGTACCATGACACCATTTTCTATTTTTTGAGATGTGCACCTTTCCCAGTCGTCTAGAAGGTAACTCTTTATTTGCACAAATCTCGCACAAACTTTCTGACATAGACACAGACTCCTCCACATGCAGCTTTCTGCTGTGAAAACTGATGGTGGGTGAATTTACACATGGAAAACAAGAAATAAATGCGTTGGGTTTTGGGGTGACTTTATAAAACATCCTGCTGATGAAGGAAGACAACAGATCAGACACAGATAGGGTGAGAGAAACACACTGACCTCCCGTGTGTGGGCACTGCATGCGTGTGTATGTAAGAAATGCATTGACGCAGAGAGGAGAGATGCTGCAGCCGCGTGATAATAAATTATGTCAAAACTTAAGTTTAGTTTAAGTTTATGCTCCAGTCTTGAATAACTCAGCTGTTTAATAGCCATTTTGGCGCTCGCCCCGACGTGCAAAACATAGTACAGTTCAATTTTAAACGAGGCTTCAAGACAAAGTTTTGCCTTGAGGAATTTTAGTAACCGAATTACCGGAGTTACTCGAGGAATCCTGTCAGTCCTACTCACTGTCTTGGTTTTCTAGATACGCGGTGCGTTCACCTCAGAATAGCCTCTAAAATGAGAGGCAAGACTGTTAACTGTGGTCGGCAAAACGACCGAAGCACACGTCTACCAACAGGAAGCTGCACAAAATTAGCTGCCTAAGGTCAAAGCTATCCGGAATACCTACGATGTCTAAAAGGCGTTGTTCGCAGAATATTAAAAAATTCACACCGGCAGAGAAAAGGTGTTCTGACGGACAAGTCTCACGCAGAGAGATACCCCCTCTGCAACAAATTCTCCTGACAAATTTAATTTAGAACAGTAAAGAAAACTCTAATGAGGTACTCCAACCACACCATAACAGCAAATAACTAAGCTGGAGCGGACTATAGAGGAAGGAGACAGTGTGGGCTGTTCTCATCGATCTGGAGGACGCCGGGGCCCGATCTCATCACTATGAATAGGGTAACCTTTTTTGCACTTTTTCCTTAGGAGTCCCATCCATCCAACGAGACTGCTGGAGAAGATGAAAACACTAAAAAGGAAGTCTGTTTTTAGCAGGAAGGGGGACACTCTTTAATACTGATAGATGGGGTTGGTGCCACATGAGCTGTGGGGAATTGCTAGATCTAGCTGACTGTACAGTGCATCTGCTAGGCTAAGTCATTCACCCTGAAAGCAGCCATTCAACCTTGTAGCATTATATACAGAGAATGATTTATGCTCAAAATCTCTATGGGTGACTGGCAGACGGTTTATTTTCGACTCCTCGGCATCAGCATTGAGGGGGGTCCCTGCAGAGCACCATATAGTGTGTGCAGCATCAGATAACTTTTTTTTTTTCTTTTTTGGTGTCATATGACTGGAGTTCTTTTTGACACCTTTGTTGAATTTCTGTAAGGCAAGGATGTTATGACACGTAATTCACTGTGGTGAACTGGCACCGTCGTATGTGGTTTTCTTGTAGAAAATATAGAATAAATCCACGCGTGTCATGTCAAAATATGAAATTCGCATTGCGTGTTTCCTATTGTCATTGATTATTTCTTCATCGTTGAGGTTGCAGGCTTCTTCCCCTCTCAGCTAGATGCATTTTCCAGATGTGCTTGTTTGCACTACTTTTGCCAAAGTTGAGCCTCTTCATTGTGTTGCTTTGTGATATATTCAAGCTGGAGCACTCGTCACTGCTCAGATGCTCTTAAATCCTCCCTTTCAATACCCTCCGGGGTCTCATGTAATGTCATTTTCAGCTGTTTCTATTCTGAGTACATGACAAACCCGTGTCCGTGTAATGTTATATGTATCTGGTCTCTCTGAGTGATTCTCAGGTTGTTGGAAATGGTGGAAGTCCAGATGTTTTGCAGAGTATATGGAAGTTTCTAAATGTCCCGTTCTGCCATTTGCAAGCCTTTAGTAGTGTGAACAATCCTGAGTTTTGTTTTTGGAACCGTATTGTTACATTTCCAGGTATGTTTTCGTGTTGAATGTTTCATGCTGGTTTGTCTTTGCTGGTTCCCCATCATGGAAAAACAGTGCAACATAAATATGTGGGAGGTTATGGGTGTTTTCTATGAACTCTTCATTAATTGTATTTGCTTTCGAGATAACGAATATAAATGAGTATTTACTTAGCTCTGCTGCAGTCTATCACCATTCCCACTTGTCATCCATACTATTGGATTTTTTTAAATTTTCCTGTAAGTGGTCGTTTGTACGTGAAAGAAAGGCTGCAAATCACCGGAGAAGTCAATGTCTTCAAGGGTGGTTAGAGCGTCCGTCATATTCCATATTCCTCTTGAATGAACCCTGAACTTCTGTTGTTTTCACGACCCGATGGTGAATAATAGTGGTGTCATCACACTTCTTGGCAGATCTACAGCAAAGCTGCAGTACAGAAGTTTTCTCAGAAGTGGCCATATGAGTTTGGAACTCCACTGGGTTTTCACATCCAGATGTCAAGATTTATTTGGTCGGCTGTTTTTTTTTTCCTTTTCTTCCAGCTTTTCTTTTCTTTTTTTTTGTCAAGAAATATCTTTGACTATTTTTTTTTTGATAAGCCGAGTTTTTTTTGTTTTGTTTTGTTTTTTTAAATAATTTGATGTTCATTTCTTCTAACATAAACAGGCCGTTCTTGTAGTCACATGAGCTTGAATGATCAAACTGATTATGGACAAGACAAGTTTCTTTAAAAAAAAAAAGGCAGCTTGATTATCAGACTTACGTCCAGTTGACCAGATTTTACTTCGCTTCGATCCTTGATTATCAGAGGAGACTCAAACACAGGAAACAGGAAGTGCAGTGTATCAGTTTGAACCCCAGTGACTGTAGAATTCCAGTATTCCCAGTAATAGGGAAAACTGCAAGCCAGAATATGAATTTAGAAGAATAAAATTAAGCTTTGAATGTGAAAAATCCCTCAAAATGCAAAAACGCTGCTTTCTATTGACTTATTTTATATCAATAAAATCCTTGTGCCCTTCTCAGAACTACACAGTACCCATTCACAGATTTGTTTCTCCAGTTGTGGTGCCTATGTTTGCCTGTATGGATTCCACGGAAATATCTTATGGAATGTAATTGAACGGAGTTGTGGCACCATATTAAATGAATGCTATGTTTGTGTCCGCTGCATATTTTTACCCAAATAATTGTAATGGAAATGAACATGTGCCTGAGCCTGCCGCTCTTCAGCTAAGTGTCTGGGATACCAATAGAGAGATGTTTTATGGTTTAGGACACAGGGAGGAGGGCAAGGGAGGTGTAATGGCGCACCATGCTCATTTGCTTCATCTACTCCTCCACTTTAGTAACTCAAACCATGTGGATGTATTAAAGTGGATAGTCAGCTTTGGGAAACAGGGCTTTACGTGTTGTTTTGTGGATTACGCTATTTGTCCAAAGCTAGCATCCAGCATGTTGGCTGGCATGGTAACACCAGAGTCTGACACT
The DNA here is from genome assembly GCF_037954235.1 of Aulostomus chinensis. Taxonomy (NCBI): domain Eukaryota; kingdom Metazoa; phylum Chordata; class Actinopteri; order Syngnathiformes; family Aulostomidae; genus Aulostomus; species Aulostomus chinensis. Next base: position 9,548,840 of record NC_141333.1, on the reverse strand, counting down.
AGATTTATCAGCAGCAGCTAATGGTAGCCTATGTGGTACAAAACATTAAATACTGACAAATCTGAATTTCCAAAGGGTACCTTTCTTTCCAGGAACTAATTTGTAAAAAAAAGCAAGCCCACCCACCACAGATTTACTGCACCTCACCGTGCTAATTGTCTTCCCTTTGAGATGGCGCTGAACTTCCCAGCAAAGTGGGGAGGCATGTTCAGTGATGACAACCATATGGCTGTTATTATTGAATGAATACACAGTAGCGCCTCATTAAACACAAACCCAACAGAGTCTTTTGTCACCGTGGCTAACAGGGACTGCCTGTCTCGTTCAGCGTGGGTCCAGCCGTGGTGGGTCTCAGCTACAGACGGGCCTCCCCCAGCATAATGCTCCATCAGGACAAAAGGAAGCAGATGGAAGCAGTGGAGTGATGCCAAAGGCCATCCAGAAACCTCACTCCTGTACATACATGTGGATTCACACACGTAGTAGCGGAAATATTTAAATTTTAAATGATAGAATGAACAATAAGTAGTAGATACCATATTAAACAAACTTCCATTTTGCTCCTCTACATTGAGAAAAGAGCCTTTCAGTATTGGGTGATTGTCCGTTTATTTTTCTCTTGTATTTTTCCATAAGCATAAGTTTGCATACAGTGTGTCAATAATGATGTCAGCAAAGAAGTTAAGGTTTATCCTCACCATAAATTTACATCACATTGTAATGTGTGAAGAAATTTCCATCAGATTCTTTTTCTTTCCTTTCTTTGCTTCTCCAAACAATTTCACCTGAGCGTGACATGCACACAGGATAGGCAATCAATGAAAATCCTTCAAAATTCATGAAATGTTATATTTTTGAAATCAAAAGGTTAGTAAAGGAATAAATTTTGCTGTATGTGGTTGCTGTGTTCTTTTATCTTTCTGATACTTGTGACAATCTCGATTATCCTCTGATAGAATCCATGTTATTAGGAACGTTCAAAAATATATTAAGTTTAAATATGGGAGAATAATACATTCTTGAACTTGATTAGTGAACAAAGAGACGTGGCCTTTATTTGCTTTGTCTACAGTTTGTCTAACAGTGTGAGATTGTGACATTTTCCCTTGCAGGGATTGAAGTCCCGAGATATGTAATGAGGTTATATCCTCATACTATAACATCATAAAATATAATAAGGTAATATTAAATCTACTTTTTATAACCTAATGATGAATTAAGTCCACTCATGTTCACATAATTAAGTTTTTTATACATGCACAGAGCACGTTGTGAAGCCAACAGCGTCAAAATCTTACTCCAGCCAGGAACATAAACCTGGCAACCCTGACTGTACTGAGAAATTAATGAAGAGAACTTTATCTCATCTTCATCTGCTTTTTTTTGGAAATGTTTTCACTCATTGTAGTTTTCTTACACAATTCGGAAATTGGTCTGTAGTTGTTCACATTTGTGGGTTCACCCCCTTTTAACAGGGGGAGAACAAAGACTGACTTCCAGATTTTAGGAATTTTACTGCTGTAAAGACGAAGGTTGGGCGGCACCATGGTGCAGTGGTTAGCACTGTCACCTCAACGCAAGAAGCACGGGGTCTTTCTGTGTGGAGTCTGCATGTTCTCCCTGTGCCTGCGAAGGGTTCTCTGCGAATACGCTGGCTTCCTCCCACAGTCCCGAGACATGCAAGAGGGAATGAGGTTAATTGGATACTCTAAATTGACCATAGGTGAATGGTTGTCTGTCTATAGGTGTTGGTACTGCGATGGACTGGCGACCCATCCAGGGTGAACCCTGCCTCTTGCCCAAAGGCTGCTGAGGTAGGCCCCAGCCCCGCACGACCCTTAACAGGATAAGCGGTAGAAAATGGATGGATGGATGGATGACTAAGGTTGAAAATATATGAGAGAGGATCAGCAATAAAATCAGCAGCCAACTTGAATTGATTCTAAAAATTCCTTTCGTTGGTCACTGATGATCCTCTCAAGCAATTTAGCTAAAATACACAATTTAGAAATTGGTCTGTAGTTGTTTACATTTGTGGGTTCACCCCATTTTAACAGGGAGAGAGCAAAGGCCGACTTCCAAGTTTTAGAAATTTCATTGCTGGTAAGATTAAGGTTGAAAATCTGTGAGAGAGGCTCAGCAATAAAATTAGAAGCCAACTTGAAGAAAAATGGTTCAATTTGATCAGGTCCTGCTGCTTTACTTGTGTCCCTCCTCTTTGATGCACTGTTTACATCAGCGACAGATAGAGACATGGACTCAAACGGCCAAGTGATGGGTCCACTCATAGCCTGTGGAGTCCAGGGTGTGCTCACACGCGCCAGACCAGCATTTGTCAATTCAGGGTTTAGCAACTGTCACAGGGATTCAGCAGAAGTAATATGATCATTAAAATAATTTAGCATGTCTGTCTGATCAGACAATGTGCCAGATTGAGCAATTAAAGAACTTGGCAAGTCATTAGGTGTTCCATGATTTGAAGACAAATTCATAACCAGCCAAATCTTTTTAGGGTCATTTATATTTTTATGGATTCGTTCAAGTTGAAGTCAGACTTAGCACTCTTAATAAATTAAGTACATCGATTTCTAAGCTGGCGAAAACTGAGCCAGTCTACCTCTGTCTTTGTCTTCCAAGCCCTCACCCAAGCAACGTCTCTCTTTGGGAAGGTTTCCAACGTCAGAGGAAAACCAGGGATTATTTCAGCACTTTACCCTTAATTTTCAAAAAGGAGCATGTTTATTGACTATAAGTCAGAATTCATCATAAAAGTATTCCAGAGCCAACTCTGCATCATCAAATAGAGCAACTCTACTCTCCTCAAAGGTAGCTAAGTCACCCGAGATACAAAAATTTCTAACATCTCTTCTGCATATAACATTGGGACTTTGGAGTTTCTTATAGCTGCTGCAATGGTACAATGATCCCTCAGGTCGTTAGCAAACCCACCTGTATCCATGTACTTGTGAGGAGTGTTTGTTAAGATTAGGTCAAATAAGGAAGATTTTGATGGGTTGTTAGCATTGGGCCAAGTTGAAGAATCGATCAAATGAGTTAAATATAGTGAATCACAGACAACTTTTAGATCATAAGATTAGGCAGTCAGACAGTCAAGATTTGAGTCACCAACCAAAAGAAGCTCACTGGAATTAAACCCGGTCCCACAAGATGCAAGAGAGGCGAGGGCTTCAGGGGAGGCAGAAGGAGGTCCATAACAACCTATAATTGTGAGAGATTGACCATGGGAGATTCAAGCTGTAGGGCAAGGAGTTCAAATTGTTTTGTGATGGAGAGTGAGGATAACAGGGTTACAGGGTAACATGAAATTTTTTTTTTTATATATATATATATATATACACACACACACACACACTGTATATATAGCCACTCCTCCACCTTTTCGAGGGCAATAATAATGGAAGACATTATACCCATCGATATCAATTGGTTGACTGAATCCAGATGTTTAACCACATCCAGTTTTGGGAGCAGACTCCTAATATTTAAATTAATTAATCCTTGGTCTGACCTTTGCTCTGAATTCATCAGGAGGACGAATGATATTTAAATCAGGGCCTGGATTGGGTTGTACATTGCTTGATGGCAAGAGTAATAGTAGTATAGAAATCCTCTGTTTCATTTTGTGAGATGAAACAAAGAAGCATTATTTGGCTCCATGGTCTCAATAAGTGTGATTTTGGTGGGTGAAATGGGTGAAACATCTTTTTTAAAACAAAAATGCAACATAAATGAAGCTGGGTAAAATTATCATTTGAGACTGTCCCACAGGAGGACATCAATAATAGCACAGATAAATCAGTAGTTTCTAGGGACCAGGTGATTGTTATAGTATCTGGCGTATATCAAAAGTTGGTGGGGCACTTGGTTGGGTACACCACCAAAATTGTGGAAAACTGGTCCAGGGATGAACAAGAAAACCAAGGACAGTGCCAATGCTAAAATATTGTTGCAATGTTTCACCAGCTACCCAGGACAGGTGAGTCAGTTTTAGAAATAGGGACACGAGGGAGTCACCTGCAGGAACAAGGCTAACCACTGAGGTTCAGGCTGTGTTCGATGGAGGGATGGGCTGAAGCTAGCAGAGGTCGTGGATGTAACCAGTGGAAGGCCAGGCTGAGGATAGTAGAAGACCAGACTGGAGCAGATGGAAAGCCAGGCTGAAGCTTGCAGAAGTCCAGGATGTAACAGGTGGAAGGCCAAGCTGAAGCAAGCAGAGGTCCAGGATGTAACAGGTGGAAGGCCAAGCTGAAGCAAGCAGAGGTCCAGGATGTAACAGGTGGAAGGCCAAGCTGAAGCACGCAGAGGTCCAGGATGTAACAGGTGGAAGGCCAAGCTGAAGCAAGCAGAGGTCCAGGATGTAACAGGTGGAAGGCCAAGCTGAAGCAAGCAGAGGTCCAGGATGTAACAGGTGGAAGGCCAAGCTGAAGCACGCAGAGGTCCAGGATGTAACAGGTGGAAGGCCAAGCTGAAGCACGCAGAGGTCCAGGATGTAACAGGTGGAAGGCCAAGCTGAAGCAAGCAGAGGTCCAGGATGTAACAGGTGGAAGGCCAAGCTGAAGCAAGCAGAGGTCCAGGATGTAACAGGTGGAAGGCCAAGCTGAAGCAAGCAGAGGTCCAGGATGTAACAGGTGGAAGGCCAAGCTGAAGCAAGCAGAGGTCCAGGATGTAACAGGTGGAAGGCCAAGTTGAAGCAAGCAGAGGACCAGGCTGTAGCAAGTGGAAGGCCAAGCTGAAGCAAGCAGAGGACCAGGCTGTAGCAAGTGGAAGGCCAGTAGATTTTAAAATCCTTCAAAGTAGTCAGGAAAGCTACTTTTGGACGGGTTTGAGAGTAACCCTTCCTTAGTCAACTAAATTAATTCCTGATGCATTCTTTCTGTCGATTGAAAGTGGATTTCTCATTTATGTGGAGTCAGACCTGATGTTCAAGGCTTTGTTGGCTGAAATGCACTTGACTGCAGGTGCCAGTAGTTTAGATCATTAGAGCCTTTACAAAGCCCCAACACTCCAGCAAGAGTGTGAGGCAGTGAGGGCAAAACGAGCTCCTCTTGTAGTTTTTAATACGTGTTCCGTACACATCCTTAATGAAGGCCCATGCTGTAAATTCACGGAACACTCTGGAGTCTCTGTTCATGAACTGTCTTTGTAACTGTTGCAGCACTCAACAGTCCTCAAACATTCCCTACAAAGACAATGTTTACTTCTTCTATTCACCTTTATCCACCTCTAGTCTTCCAGCTTCATTCCACATGAGGTAGAAGGAACAATTCAGTCGATTCCAGTCAAACTAACCAATGGGTTATTTCTGAGAACATTTGTACTTCTCCCGGCTATCTCTAGTTCATTACTCACTACAGTCCATTTGTGGCCAAGACTGCTTTATTAGCGTCTCAGATTCACATGAAGTTTGTCATGTAGGCCTTTTGCTGTTTAATGAGACCAAACTCCTGGTCCTAATCTTCCAAATACATGACACACTTATCATGTTAAAGAATGTCAGTGTGTTTCCCTTTCTTTTTCGATTATATCCAATCATATCGTAAAGGGAACATACTGACCTGAAAATCAGATCATAAAGTCTGAGGTGGGAGCTGCATCGGTATATTGTTTAGTCACTAGCTATACTAGGTCCCCCCTCCCAGATGTGTCATGTGTCACAAATAGCTGGTTTCAGTTCTTCTAGATGAAGGCTTTGCAGCAGATATGCTGCTTTCCTCTTTGGTACCCTGGTTGTAAAAAAAAAATCGATCTATTGAGTTTCCTAATTTTGGAAGTGTTAACAACTCTGATTAAGGCAAGTGGAACTAATGAGTGCAAGAAGAATTCTTAAATTATGTATACAGGCTCTCCCCTGTCTGTTTCTAACATTTTCAACATTGTAAAAGTTTATCGTTTTTCTTTTTTGTGTCTTGTAGTCATTTTCATCAATCTTTCAACTCTATATCTTGTGCATGTGGTTGTTGTGACCAGGAATATCAGGAGTTCCCAGTTACATAAATGTTGAATAAAAAGTAAAAGCTATTTTTCACAATACTTTTGTACCTCAATCCTAAATTTAGTTAAGGATTTATACATTTTTTTTCTCTTTTTTTACAAACCTAATTCCAGAAGCAGAGGGCTACTTTTTTATTCATGTCTAATTACCGTTAAACTTAATTTAGAAATAAATGATGCATATAGAAGACAAATTTCACAAGAAAGTAAAGTCCACTGCTTTCTCTGCTTGGAATGTTTAATAGGCATTAATTGTAAGCTCGTCTTTTGGAATTTAATATGCAGTACACTGATAAAACAATAGTTTAAAGTTTGTTTATTTATAAAGTAAGTGCAAAACCTTCAAGGTGACTCATGAGCTGTGTGACCTCAGGCTGCAGCTTCATACATGGAAGCCTCACTCTGGCAGTTAGATTTGAGCATGGCAGTTAGCATACTCCAACCACACGCTATCCCCTCCAACCATGACAACTCCGCAAAACACAGCACAGCAACCAATGTGCCTTTTTGAAAGAAGTAGTTTTTCCACAACAGTGGCCCATCATGTCATCTTATTGAAAAGCCAGAGTCAATAAAATGCTAAAAACCACGATGGTTGAAGAACAACTTTACTTTTTCATCAAGTTTTGAAAATGGAGAGTTGTCTGTGGCACTTTGTTAAAGCGCGTTTGTGTGTGTGTTTTTTAAATGGGTTTAAGTGAGTGAATGTCCATCAATGGCATGCCTAGAAGTTATTTGCCAAATGAGAAATAAAAGTAGAAAGTCAATTTCCAGATATCCATTGGATATCTGTCAAATGTGACCTCTGCATGATTGAGTCTTCCAAACTGAGTAGATCACCTTTATCAGATTTAACACGTGTTCAATGAGAGGTTGAAGTCTTTTCTAATTACTGTTCACAGTTCTGACACTAAACTGTTCTCACAGAGTAAATTATTCCTTTGGATTCACCAGCAAGAATGTAGGGTTGCAATATAAAGGCTAATATAGTGCGGCACTGAAGTCATGTGCTCATCTCCAAGCAAGTCCGTAACCAGCTTCATGATCTCAGCTAAACACGGCCGACTCGTCTCCTCTACTCCTCATAGCAACGCAAGGAGACTGCTGAATAATGAGCACCCCGTCCAGTTTACTCGCTCCTCTTTGATCAGTCCTTTGCAGCTTCCCTCACAAAAGAGAATGGGATTTCTTTTGAGATGTCGAAAGTCCTGTCTCTTTGCAGATATAAATCTTTGAGTTTTGGTGACGTTTTCTGTTATTGTTCTCTTCCAATCACGCTTCAGTGTCACTGCCTATTAACATGGCGTGTGTGGCTAAAACAGCCGTCCTGCCAGGAGAGAATAGTCAAAAGTGCTTTCCTTTATAATTTTGTGTGTGTGTGTGAGTGCACGAGTGTGTGCATGCGTGTACACGCGCACCAAGACGTACAAAGACATGCAAGGAAACTGATTAGGTGTTCAAAAACTGCAGGAGAGGCCTCTGTGCTGTGGTGACGCGTCTCCTGCCTCTTACAAGCAGGTGTATTCCAGAAACTATTGCAACAATGTTTTGAGCCTCAGCTTTGCTCGTTTTGAACATGTTAAAAGACAAACCTTTGCTTCTTTCTGCCTTTTTCTATCATGATGCTGAACAAAGACATTTTATTTCTCACTCTTAATTTACTCAGAATTTGCACGTGACAAATATTTTTGTGTCATTTCGCACCACTATTTCCCTTCCAAGTTTTAATGCTCACATGTTCATAAAGAACACATCATAACTTTGTACACTGTGACTCAGACATTGAAAATAGGAAAAAGCAAAAACGTCCAACCCAAAATATCGATCCTGCAACAGTATTATTACTTTCAGTAGGATCAGTATTTAACATCTACCTCCAGCCATCAATGTACCTCGATTGGCATCTAGTTGAGCGTGATTGCCTCACAAGACGCATCTGTTGAGAAGATTCAGCCGTGATTTCACAACAGTAGCTTCCTGAAGAGGTTAACGTCGATGCTGCTGTCGCATCAGCGTTATCCTAACTGGAGAGTGCTTATGTGAGACATGAGTACAAACTTTTCTTGATGGAAAAGAGAGATGTTTTGTTCTTCTATGACTTGGCTGTGTTACTATGTCTTAGCTACCCCGGGACAGATGAGTGGAAAGCAGTCACTTGTTAGCAGTCATGTTGAACCGGACAGGCTCTTGTTTGATCATTTGTAGCTCAAATCAAAGTGTTAGTGAGTTGCTGAGTATACAGTTGAATGAAGAACGTGTGGGCTATAATGGGTTGTGTGTTTAAGAATTTGGTAAAGATTGTTTTCCTGTAGTTAGCAGCCTGTTACCTTCAAGCTAAAACCACATTTAGGCGCTGTTATTTGTGCAATGGGGGGGGGGGGGGGGGGGGGCTTTAAAGTTCCAGACAATTAACTGAGAGTATTTCACAGGACAGAAGATACCTTTTAGGTGAAGTATTGGTTTGAAAAAACAAACAAGTCCACATAGTCACATTCTCATGAGGTTATCCTTGCACTGTTAATGTGTTTGAACAGATCTCAAAGTGAATTCAACACCGTATCATTTCTCAAGGAGGGAAATGCAACAAGGCGAAAACAACTGCATCCCCAGCACCAATGTATAATTTGTACCTGCATTTCCTCTTCTCCCTTCTTCTCCTTCATATGCCAACTTAAAATGTGAGTCATTTGGTGCTCCGCCAACTCTAAGAGGATGGATTTGTCAGTGATTTGAATAAAATGACAACAATAGCCATTTCCACACATTTCAAAATCATTTTCTTCTTGAACTCTCTTTTCTTCCTCAATTACTTTATTTCTTCCATCCTCAGTTTCTCTATTCCTCTTTTGACACCCATAAATGTGTTTCCTTTGATTCACAACTGTGGAGGATGAGTCATAATGATCATTCGGCTCGAATCTATCTGCCTTAACTTTGACTTCACTGCATTATCAGCAGGATATGCAGTGAAAACCAGCTGAATCGACTGGCGGAGGTATGTTTTCATTTAACTTTTTTGGGGAGCCGTAAATACAAGCATTCCATTCCCATCATTTTATATCCAATATTACTCAAGACATTTACAAATGTTTTTAAAGTCATTTTAATCAAAAATAATTGCATTTAATCTAAAGAGCACAACTAGAAAGTCACAGATACGAGGAGTATCTTTACCAGAGTGAGAGGGTTTAAACGGATGGTTTATAGACAGCAGCTGCACACATCACTGCATGTAAATGTGATATACCCGCTACAGCCTCCCAAATGTAAATAAAGTCACTCATGCAGAAAAGGAGATAAAGCACTGCAAGCAATATCGTGATGTTTTAGAGCAATAATAGAAGATCACACACTTTGGAGTTTATTTTCTATAAAAGACTATTTTAGTGTTCAGAGTGGATCTGGGCCCTAAAAGAGAGTGAGGTCAGGCTTTTATGTTTTCTCGGTTGATATTGCAACATGATATAGGCAAGGTGGAGTTGAAGATGAAAAGGAAGTGAAACATGACTGAATTTCTACTCGATTTGATAATTACAAAAAATCAACATCAAGTCTACCAGCGAAAAGGTGCATCAAGTGAACCACGTAACAAAAAAAAGTGTCTCGTGATTCCAGCTACACACTACATATGAAATTATGAATGACCTGTTTTCACCAGTTTCAAGTAAACAGGGAGATTATTTATGCGGGCCTGCATCACGTTGCTGTTGCATATGTGTGTTTGTGTGCGTGTGTGTGTGTGTGTGAGGTCCTACAGTAGGTGGACTCAAACCAGTGCAGGAGAGCAGTGCCTGGGCCAGTGGCAGCTCAGCGTTTAGCCAAGTGTCATAACATGTGTGCGCCCTTTAGACAGCTCACTGATTCTCACACTCTATCTCTCTCTCACACACACACACACACACACACAGCTTTTGTGATAGCTGACAGAGAACTCCTGAAGGTGCCTGATATGAACTCAAGCTGACCACAGCTTCATATATATTTTCATTTATCCTGTATTTTGCCAGGAAAAAGTCCCACTGAGAGGCGAACTCTCTTCTTCCAGGGAGTCCTGGTCAATCCACTAGGAAAACTTTTTAACGGCCATCTTTCAAACCTACATGGGGTGACTGTTTGACGAATTCTGTTTTGTGTCGATCAAAAGAAAGAGAGAGGGAAAAAAAGAAAATCCTCAAAGAGCTTGTATTTCACGATGACATTTGTTATTGAGGTTATCTTGACATCTCTCAACCTCACACATTTCTACAAGTAGGACAAATTGCAGTGCACTTAAGTGCCACAGTATAACAAATGTTTCATTGAATTTTCAGAATGAATCATTATTTCAGCCAAATACATTTTCACACTTCAACGTCAAGACAAATGTAGCGTGCATTAGTATTTCTGGTTTTGCTGTGGTTATGTAAGATTCTCATTCATAATCACAAAAGTATAATCCAGTTTGGATCTCATGTGAGAGGTTTGTGAAGTAACAGTATGAAAATCATGTGGGGCAGAAACACGATTGAACGAAAGACTGCATCCTCAGGGCAAACGGAGAGGCAAGAAGATCTATTGTACTTTTGTACTGAAAACAACATTGTGGCATCCACAGCAAAGCATTATATTATGACCTTGACTGGTAGAAGGACACGTGATTAATGTTCTTTGAGCAGGAGGTCAGTGATAATCTTTATTCTCTGATGTAAAACAACCTACTATGGTGTGCAGCATACACACAGGCAAGGGGCAAAGCATACATATTCATGGAGAAAATGTCTACAAGGTATTAAAGATTACATGTAAATCAAACATGCCGCTGATGGCAGACTCTGGTACAAACGTGCATAAAATACACCCAAACACTCGGAAAAAAAAGACTAATTGTAGATGGCCCATCTTAGATTGACAGAAGTGCTGGTAATTGCTTGGAGAGAAAAAAAAAGATATTGAAAGGGAATTAGACATTAAAAAAAAAGAATGAATAATTAAACACGTGAACTGATGACACAGTTCTTCCTTTTTGGCGTGCTGACCTTCAAAGAGTGGTCACAGTCCTTCTCGGCTAAAGCAACGC